>NC_030818.1:64190000-64550000 GCF_001704415.2 Capra hircus | reverse complement strand
ACGCTCAGGACTCAGTACTTAGAGAACACAAACATATAGTCCAGCACTTCAGAATTAAACTGAGTCATTCACTAGCGACTGTTCCACTGACCCTCCAACAGACAAGCTACAGCTTTCCAGCCTATCCTTTCTCCTGAATAAAGCCATCTGGTGGTAGCTTTTTAACCTTCTTCTTCCCTTCATGAATCCTTTTTCCATTTACACTTTAATTTTGGATATCCTTCAGGGAGGTTCTTGTATCACTTTCCACGTTTTCCTTAGACAGTTCCTTTCATGACTGTGATGTGCGGTGTCATCCCTACGCATGAACTTTGTGTCTCTGGATCTCTTCTTTGGGCTTTAGACTTGTATGCCCAGTTCCCTGTGAAATGATCTCCATACAAAGGACTTAACAAGTCCAAAGTTAAACTCTTCATATCCCCACCAAACCTCTGACTCAGTCTTCTTTATTCTTGACCCTAGTGGATGTTTATATAGCCCCATCCATCTGTGCTATAAAACCATCCATGAGAACCATGCATGAGACCCTTCCCTCTCCAGTTCTCTCTCACCAACTCCTTCACATCAGTCATCAAGTCTTGTCCATTTCTCTCATCTTTCACCTTAGTGATTACTGTTCTTGTTAAGGCCTTCCCAGCATTAAAGAATTCAAGTCAAATTACTCCCTAGTTTTTAAAGAGTTCAATTTTAAGATAGGAACCAGTGCCCATTTTGCTCCCTATTGCATCCTTCATACCAAGCACAGTGCCTGTTACTGGCTGGCACTCAGGAAGTGTTTATTGAATGAATAACCAGTCCCCTCCTGCCTATAGAATACATGTTGGGGTCCTTAGCCTGATACACAAAATCCTTCATAGTCTACCCCCTGGGGGTCATCTTCTCCTTGATCCTTTTGCTCCAGCCTGTGATTTCTTTTTTTCTTTCTTTTTTTCAATATTTATTTATTTATTTGGCTGCACCAGGTCTTTGTTGCACCATGGGGGATCTTTCTTTCTTTCTTTTTTTTTTTTTTCCCAGTTGCAGCATGTGGGATCTAGTTCCCTGACCAGGGATTGAACTCAGGCCCCTGCATTGGGAGTGTGGAATCTTAGCCACTGGACCACCAGGGAAGTCCCTTTAGCATGTGATTTCTGACAGATACATTCATCTTGTCTTTCTGGGCCCATTCTCATCTTTCTCCGCTGCCTGGAATGCCCTACTCTGCTGTACCTGGCCCCTGATTACCTCCTACTTACTAAATCACAACTGAGATACTACCTTCCCCAGAAAGCCTTCCCTGATACATACACACACACACACACTTCCCCCAGGATGAATGAGGCTCCCCTCATTGATCACTTAGAACCCCTCACGCACACGTCTATTATTTTACCCTCGTATAGTTCACAATGATCTGTTGAGTCTGTCTACAACTCTACACCATAAACGTTCCGAAGTCCTGGACTGTATCTTCATTCTAATGCCCTCTATCCCAGGAGAATGTCTGTACCACATCAGACACAAATATGTTTTTCAATGAATAAACAAATCACTTAAGTGATTTATAGAGGATCTCTGTTGTCACCTAATACTGTGATCTCCAACATTAGACATTATAAAGCATTGAAAAAAGACTTGCACAATTTCAAAACACCTCCCTTCTATTCACACAACACAAACCACTATAAAAATGTAATACTCAGTTGCAAGATAACACAAGCAAAAGAAAGTAAACTTGCAGCCAGACATATCCTAGACCACTTACACTGTCTGAAGACAAGTCACAACCTCCCTAACTCTTAATGTCCTAATCCGTAAATGAGGATTAAAAAAATACTTCTCTGCAGACACAACAAGCATCAATTTCCAGGCATGCAGCAAGTACCCAATAGGTGGCACCTACAATAGCTTTTAATGTGACAATAATAAAGTAACAACACTAATGAAACAATGTAGGTTGACCTAGTCAATCCTAAAATATCTACATACAGGTGTACTCAGTTTATAGACCTTCTGGAAAGAATGGCTAACCCGAGCTGGCTTCATGTGCAGCTCAGTATGCCTTGGGCTATCTCCCAGCTGGTGTGTGCTCAGGGAATGCAAACTGATCTTATTTTCACCTTCAAATAACATGATTTTACAGGTGGTTTGCTCCTCCCCACCCCATCAAGTTTCATTTGATACCTAATATTTATAAATCACTTTACAGTCTACAAAGCACTTTGACTTTTTTTGCACTTGGTTTTTCATCACAGCAGTATGATGCCAGAATCATTTTTTTTTTCCCAGACCAAAACAGTGAGGTTTTTTTTCCTTTAAAACCTTTACACTACCAGTCCCACTGGGGGGAAAAAAAGTGGATAAATGAGAGCCTCGTGATCTTGTCTCTGAAGAGGTCAGCTAGCAGCTAGGTAGAAATTGATGAAATGATCACAGTATTCAAAATTTGAAGTTCAGTCCACACCTATCAACAGGCTGCTTTCTCTTTGGGGAAGTACATTTACTTTTTCAAACCACCAGGGTCTCTTTAGTAGGTGATCTCTAGTGACCTGAAAGAGCTGGCTTGCTTCCCAAACTGAACAACTCAGTCCCTCCAGACCAGGGGGAGTCCCAGTCCACATGGGGGATGCACCAATGTGTGTATACACACGCTTGCTCTCCCTCCTCTGTACATATTCATACACACACGTGTACACACATACCTGCACCAGCTCAGGAGGCAGAGCCAACGGGCTCACCGAATACCTCATCCCACACTGCTGGCCGAATCACATGTAATGAGTCCCCCTTCACTAGACTTCCCTGGTAGCTCAGACAGTAAAGAATCTGCTCGCAATGTGGGAGACATGGGTTTGATCCCTGGGTTGGGACGATTTCCCTGGAGAAGGAAATGGAAACCCACGCCAGTATTCTTGCCTGGAGAATCCCCATGGAAAGAAGAGTCTGGCGGGCTACTGTCCATGGGGTCTCAAAGAGTTGGACCCAACTGAGTGACTAAGAACACACACCACCAGACTTCTCACCTCTGTCTAAACAGTGTCTCTTAGTATCTTTAAAGGCACATAAGTTCAGCAGATATGATTCTTCATGCATCTCTCAGTCAATGGTGCCATCTGAGGAAGAGGCACCAGTGAGACCCATATGCAGAGTGATAAGCACAGACTGTGCAGGTACCCCATGAAAAAGGATAGGTGTTACCTGCATGGACGTGAAGCTGAGAAGCTGGGATCTCAGACTTTTTATTTATGAATATCTAAAGTCTGCTATGCTGAGACCCCTCTTTGAAGATCTTGGTGGATCCCACTGGCAAATGTGCTCAGTAACCTAAAGAAACCAGATAAGGTCTCTAACACACTCGGCTACCAGATTGCACCTTCAGTTTATTAGAGCCTGAGGGAAAGCCTGCGCCTCTCAAAACCTATCACGCAGCTGCAAATTCAGTTAATTCCAAGAAAATGTAAAATTCTTTATACAGATTTCAAAAAAAAAAAAAAAAAAAAAAAAAAAACCCTGGAAATCATTAAGCAAAGTTGGAGCAGGATGTTTTCTTTTAAGACAGTAAAACTGCCCCCTTCCCTTTCAAGCTTTCAGATCTTTTTAAACACCAGAAGCTCACAGATTAAGACCGCAGCCTGAACACATGCTGTGGACCAGGGCCACATTAAGATGAGCTCAGGGAATGGTCCGGAGGCAGAACCTTTTCTAAGTCCACCCTCTGTTCTGCGGAAAGGTGATAAAGTTTGGAAGGTGACTGTCATGCTGGCTGGAGTCTGGGGCAGTCCCTGGTGGTGGCCCCCATGCACCTCCCCAGGGGAGGTGGACTTTTTTTTAAAGGTTATCTTCCTTACATACTTCTCCTCCTTTTTCTCATTTCCTTCCCTGTCCCCACACCCACAACCTGCCAGTGGCCAAGTCTGCAGGCCGCCAGGGTTCTCGTTGGGCCCTCTTTTAATGCTGCGATAAAATGTGCTTATTACTCCCACTTAATAGAGAGGCCTGAGGGTAATTTTGGTGACTCAGGGAAGATGGTAAATTAGTGGTGAGACCATGGGATTCAGCAGCCCCTCTCAGGGTCTGTGGCTCACCCCAAGACACCACACTTCCTCTTCTCACAGGGCAGCCCCACCGTATTTGCCATTGTGGACTTTTCTTCTAAAAACGCATCTTGACAACCAGCCAATTATCCCTTAGTTATGGTCATGACACTGGTGCTGGCCGGTATCCTGACACACAGAATAAGTGTGTCTAACTGAGCATCGAATAAAGTTCTAAAATCTTTGCAACATAGTAGCTCTGATGTATTGCTTTAAATACATATACACATATATGCATATGCATTTACACACACACACACATCTGATTGTGTGATAGCAGGCGTGGGGCGTTTGCAAAGGCAGAGATGGCATCTGTTAAATTGAGTTCTATATTTCCTGGTTCTCACGTCCCACAAATAAAACCTACAAAAATGATGATTTTTCAAACATTGAATCCTCTATCTCTGTGTAATGAGGCATGTAGAGAGGAGGAGAAGAATTTTTGTGCTTTTTTGCCTTTGGTGAAAATTCTCCAAGGAGTAATTTCATCTTTAAATGAAAAGTTTTGTATCAGGTGATTGTCTGAGCTCCAGGAATCACTGAAGCCTCAGGTTCAGATGTGAGGAGACACACAAGTGCACGTTCTTGTAGACGCAGCCCCATACACCCATCACATGCACGAGGAATAAAGCAAAAGAAAGTGGAAAGAACTAATTTTAGAGTTTTTAATTACATTGTCATAGAATCTAAAGCAGCTAGGCAGTCAAGTACATCTTTTAGGTCTCCTAGTCCTTAAATATTTTGCCTGCTCTCCTGCAAATCCCCGTGCCCTCTTCTCCCAATAGTCGAGGCAGAAATGAGCCTAGAAAACAGGCTCAGCACAATGGGTCATTCCCGAACACTCCTCAAAATCTGACTTTCCCACAGTCTGATATCTTTCAGGTCACAACTCTTATACGCTCGGGTCATTACTAATCTGTAGAGCTGAATTAATTCATCCAGGAAATGACACATGAATTGACAAAGCAAAGGAAAATGACTACACATATAAAACACCACCCAAAATATCCCAAATGCTTTCCTGCTGATACCCACATGGCACTGATACATTTTGCGCAATTTTTCAGCATTGAGAATCAATGCCAGCACTATCCCCCAGTGACCCCACTGTGGTCTGAGAAGAGAATATAGATTTCTACCTGGGGTAGGGACATTCGGACCATTTACAAGGAAACAGAGTAATTACAACCAAAGGGAAAAAGCTACCAAGAGGTGAAAACAGTTTTACCCAAATCTCAAAACTGGAAAGCAGATGAGTAACCTAGAAATGATTCAAGCACAGTTAACGTTCAAATTCTATTAAGCAGTTCGTTGTGGAGAACAAAGGAGAATATAGAGCCTCATTACACCAAGAATCTCAGTGTGTGTGTGTGTGTGTGTGCGTGTTAGTAGCTTTGTCCTGTCTATTGTAACAGGTTATCATCTGTAGATGATAACTTTGCAACTCCATGGGCTGTAGCCCACCAGGCTCTTCTGTCCTTGAAATTCCCCAGGCAAGAATACTGGAGTGGATGGGATCTTGCCGACCCAGGGATTGAACCTCGTCTGGCATATTGCAGGCAAATTCTTTACCGTCTGAGCCACTAGGGAAGCCCTTAGTAAAAGTATGCAGTAAAAGAAGAATCTTAGTAAAAGTATATAATTTACGTTTTGTAACTTTTCTTTTTCCTGTGCTATGTATTATGGCTGGCATACTACTAATAAAAATAAACTCCTATTTTAATGTTTGACTCTATATGCTTCTACACTTGAAACTGTACCTGTGAACTATAATTCAGAGTTGTTGTGTTTTTTAAAAAAAACCCTCCAATTCAGCTGCCACCACTATTTCCAAATTTCCAATTATTTCCAAATTTCCAATATTTCCAAATATTTGTAACTAAATAATTCATATATTACTATTTATCTATCTGCTGAGATTTTTCTGCTGAAAGTTAGATGAGTTTCTATCATTGCTATTTAGGAGTGGCAGAAGAATCCATAAGTTATATGCCAGCATTGGAGAAGGAAATGGCAACCCACTCCAGTGTTCTTGCCTGGAGAATCCCAGGGACGGGGGAGCCTGGTGGGCTGCCGTCTATGGGGTCACACAGAGTCGGACACGGCTGAAGTGACTCAGCAGCATACCTGGTGTTATAAAGTCCCTTTCATAAGATTGCTTGCTTCCCAATGTTTTATTTCACATTTGTAACTCAGTATTCAGTCCACCTCATTCTACAAACACATTAAGATAAAATAAACTCAAAAGTGTCTTATATATAACAACTTCAAACCACAAATTTTCTAGGCAACCCTAGCAAAAAGAACATCCAGATTAGGCCAAAAACATTGTATCCTGAGTACAAGTAGATACTGAGATCTTGTAAGCAACTGGACCTCAGCCAGGAAGCATGTGCATTCAGAAATGTGAAGGAAAAGTACAAGATATGCACATAACTGTTATTTGAAGTTGAACTTGAAAACAAATCTGTAGTGATTCATTGTCTTATCTCAGCCACATATCTGAGTGGCCAGTCCTCTTTCCCATTATGATGAAATCAGAATAATAGCCACCCCTCCTAATAGGAATTAAGACAGTATTTCGCTTAAACTCTATAATTATATGATGGCCTACAAAATAAACAGCTACCCAATCTTCTCTTCTCAAATCAGATTCATGTTGTTGAAGGTTGGGCCAAATACGAGTAAGAAGATAAAATATTATGGAAGGCGCTGCTGCTGCTGCTGCTAAGTTGCTTCAGTCGTGTCCGACTCTGTGCGAACCCATAGACAGCAGCCCACCAGGCTCCCCCATCCCTGGGATTCTCCAGGCAAGAACACTGGAATGGGTTGCCATTTCCTTCTCCAGTGCATGAAGGTGAAAAGAGAAAGTGAAGTCGCTCAGTTATGTCTGACTCTTAGTGACCCCACGGACTGCAGCCCACCAGGCTCCTCCATCCATGGATTTTCCAGGCAAGAGTACTGGAGTGGGGTGCCATTGCCTTATCCACTTAGGGTTTACTGTTTTAAATGTTTTACATGCAATGCTATTTAGTTCTTATAGAAGCTTAATATAGTGGGTTCTTTACTGCCATGTTACAGATGATAAAACTGAGGCTCCTGGAGGTGAAATGACTTGCCCCCTTACAGACAGCCTGCACTGTGTATATACTCTATTGAGACACTGCCAACTGGAAAGACTGTGTAACTCAAAATTACCATCAACACCCTTCATCACTGGGGTGGCTTCCTAGGTGGTTCAGTGGTAAAGATTCTACTTGCCAATGCAGGGGACACAGGTTTGATGCCTGGGTCAGGAAGACTCCCTGGAGAAGGGAATGGCAACCCACTCCAGTATTTCTGCCTGGGAAACCCCATAAACAGAGGAGTCTGATGGGCTGCAGCTTCATGCAGTTGCAAAGAGTCAGACTCGACTGAGCGACTGAGCATGCATAGACCCTTCATCACTCTCAAGTGTCTCTGAAATCTTCTACTTCTCATCTCTCAAACCAGAAAACTTTTTTTCTCACATCACAGTTTTGATGCGAGAAGGAAATAAGAATTCAGCCACTATGCAGTCTTGTTTTATTCTACTACCTTGTAGCATTACGTTTTGGATAAAAGAATCATGGAAATTGACATTTGCCACTGATTTCCACTAGCAATTAGCAACAGGGTATTTTCTAATTTTCCTGTTTGTTTTTTTTTTTTTAAAGGAGCCCTGCCAGTTTTAATATTTTCAATCAAATCTTATTTTTCAAGTATCATCATTCCTTAGGGATATTTGAATTTTCAAGCCCTCTCACAGTGTGAAATTTGGAAGTAGGGAGTAGATTATTCCCTTTTCTCCATTATTTATCTCAGTAAAATCATTAAAGCGGCCTTTCCCAAAGCATCTTGAAATTTAATTTGCATTTCTGGTTCCTAGTTTGGCCAAGTTCTCTGTAGTTCAAAGCGTTTAACAGAGAGATCAGTGAAAGCAACTGAATTCCTGAATCAGGATACTGAGCTGTATCATCGGTTCACTTTTTAAGGAAATCCAGTTAATCAGAATACCATTCTTCCCCGATACCCAGGGCTATTGTTCTTGAGGCCATTCATATTATTTTAACAGTTATAGAGTATTTGGAGTATTAGAAGTATACTACAATTGAAGAAAAGCCCCATAATTGATTTGTTAATGTTTTATTCTTCTCTTTTTTTCTATTGGCATGTTCTTTACATGCACTCAATAAATATTAAACACTCAAACAACTCTCTCTCTTAGGTGGCAAGCAAACCTCTAGAATGTCGAAACAGTAGAGTGAAGAACAATGCACCTAATTGAAATGGCAGGGTAATTTGGAAAATAAAATTGAGTTGCTGCAAATCCCAAATTCCAGAATAAAAATGTTTATACTCACTCAAATGCAGATTGTTACTGGCTTTGAATAATTATTAGAATAAAAAATACTTGAACACCAACAATATACTTGATATGCACAGAACAAACAGTCTACATGTCTCTATTATTTTGTGCAAGGAAGTGCAGGGCACAATGAGCCTGACATTTTCCTTGGTGGTTTTGTTTTGAACACAGTTTATAAAGTGCCTGAATATGGTGAAACAATAGGCCAAGCCACCAAATGTACAACCAGTGTTGAAAATGTCATGGACATGATTCTTCAGAAAATTCTAAACCCATTAAGTAAGGAATAGGAAGCAAGCTAATAGAAATGAAATGGTTAAATGATTCTGATACTCAGTATCTTACTTTCCTCTCCAAACATATTAATTTAGAACACAGATCAATTCAAATTGTAAAATTCCAGATTCTCTTTGGTAGATGCTGGAGCCAAGGAAATGATGACAATTAAAATGAAAGTGGAAAAATGTATTTATTTGCACCTGGAATTATGCAATGTTAACACATAATGACTCTAAAAGAGTATGATATTTATCTGTACAATGAGGATTAATCTTATCTACTCAGGGCTATACCAATCTTGGCAGAGATGCCAGCCATATCTTAAAAAGATAAATTCCATATGCTCTGTAGAGTTATAGAATATTTCCCATAAATAATGTATACAATAGACTGTAAATAAATAATACATTTATCTGAACTGTTCAAGAGTGAAGGGCAGGGTGGTTACTCCTGAGACGGAATCTCTTATGAATGAGCAATTTCAAATAAAAGTAATGTCCAATGGTGAGTTATCACAAAGTTCTTACACTAAAATATTCTTAAGTGGAGAGCAGGGAGGGGGTATTAAAATAATCCCAGATCAGGTGGGAACTTTCAAATAAATATTCCAACTAAATACAAAATGCCCAATTTAATTTTATTGCTTAAATTTCTATTGTGATTGTTGCATCATAGCTAATAGCATTTTACCTAGTTTCTGCAATTCTTAATTCTCTCTGTACACTACTGGTTTGCTTTTTTTGGCGGGTTTTGTTTTGATCAATGAAATAACTAGCTTTAGAATGTCAAGTATGAGTTTTTGTCCCATGAAACACATAGATTCTTTTCATTGTATGAATAATTTTAACTGCAGTGCATAGAAAGGAAGGTTACTACGGAACAAAAATTTAAAAAGAACCCACGTGCAGTGGTTAGTCTGCTAGGGCTTTACATAGTAAAATTGTTAGTCTCCATCTCTGAAGTATCTCCCTTTTGAAGCCCTGGAGACACATAAACTATTTCGACTTCGTGTAAATAGTGGAAGTAGGCTTTTAGAGACACTGTACACCATTTAGTATGAAATTAAGTTTTCAGATCACTAAGGAATAGTCTCTGAATTACAGAAAACACTATAGGTCACAGTTAATTATAGCCTGTCTATCAAATTAAGTTAACATTTGAGAACACATCCAAATAGTTATGGAGCCATTAAGAGGAGTGTTATTGTCAAAGAAATTCTCATTCATTCAACTTCTAATATTTTCGAAAGAAGAGAGATAAGCCTTTTTACAAGTTGGGATGGGATGAGGAAACTCTGGGTTTACATCAAATTGCTCTCTTCATTGTTCTTTTGACGACTATGTCGGTTTCATTACAAACTTCATTTTCCAGAGTTTCATACTAGTCATAAACACACTTGACTTTAAAGAGTTTCTATGGGACATAATGTGAATGCAAATACAGAATAAAATGCAAATCATGGAGGTCTGGGACCAAATATGGACTATCAGTTAAGAATCCAGTTACTGAAAACAAACATTAAGGCCTTAAGAGGAAGAACACAAAGAGGCTGATATGAATCTTTATATCAAGTATTCACAGCCCTGAGGAAAGCAAACAAGAATAACAGTTTTCAGTTTTTCACCTAATTATAAAGCACAGGGGTTTGGGAAGGTTTGATGACTTTGGTTTCTATTCATTCCTGTTCTAAAGTGAGTAACATTTTTCATCTTCTCAGGAAAACAAACCTACGTGTGGGTAGGAACCCACAAAGTACTCAAATAGGGAAACGAGACCTAGCAAACTAGTCCAAGTTCAAATCTCAGGCATAGGAGTCTTGCCCATCAGTGGGGAGAAAATGATAAGAAAAAGAAAGAGCTATAGTTCTGTCTTGCTAAATAACAATCAACAACCCAGACACTTACAACTAATGAATAATGAACACGTGATCATGTTGTGTTGTAAAGTGTAAGGAAAAATCTAGAGAAATGGGAATTCATCACAACAATTAATTCTAAGCACGCATATATTGTCAGAGAATAACTTCTAATATCACTCAAAATGCGAATTATTTACTTACTACTATTTTCTAAATGAGTTGGAATCAAGTATGTTTAAATCCATTGTAAAATTTAAGACTTGATATTGTATCAAAATGAAAAAAAAGACTATAAAATGTTGCTTAAACTCATAAAAAGTTGCAGTCATTTTATAAGTAGTACTTAGTAAACTTAGAAACAGCATTTCCTTTCTATGGAAAAATACCATTTAAGTTTTTCTTAAAGAAACAACACTTCATTCAAAGTTCTTTACCTCATCTTTATAAATCCTTTTAATTACAAATGGAGTCATAAAGATATCAAGGGTAAAAATATATTTTTGAGGATTGTAAATAATATAAAATTTATTTTCGCAACTTATTTATCCTGCATTAGTTTATACTGTATACAGTGGTGCATCGAAAAGCCAGAACATGGTTATTGCACTTCTTAAAGAGAGTTAATAACTTAGTTCTGGTTATAATTTGTATTTAACTGTATATACTCATGATACCAATAAACAACAGGTGTATAATTCAATAAATGTAGAAATAAGCATTTTTTTCAGTAAAGAATAAACTCTTTATGATATGTTTTATTCAGTTTTAGAACTTCTGAACCAAGAAGCCCAGAAATATAAAATCATTTTAAAATATTTGCACTCTTATATTTCCCTTTAACAAGAACCTATTTCCTAGATTAAGAAATGTTATTTGGGAAAAGAGTGTTCAGAGAGAGTGTAGCAAAGTGTTGCCAATTGCTTTAATTCTGCACACATGAATGCATTAAATTGATTGAAATTGGATTCTAGTGACAAATATTTAAATGAATGTATTCTCACTTATTTTACATAGTATCTTTTATACCATTTATTAAAATGTCAGATTTAGAAGTGTGGGAAATCCAGCAGTTTCCCGATAAAGGTATAGCTCTACTTTCTGGAGAAGCTGTCTAAGACTTCAATAAACTTTCCCAAATTCTCATAATCCTGAAACCATGGCATATTAAATTAAGGATATAGTGAAGGAGACTTTTTATCTTTTCCACTACACACACACATACTCATCTGCTTGAATTTTTCAAAACTGATCTCATACATGTTAGGTTTATTCACAAGTGTGAAAGATAGTAAAATATCCAAAACTTTACTGGATCCCCAAAGTCAAATTCTGGAATAATTATTTAAATTCAAATTGGGAACCTGTATTTTATGTTTTAGACCCTAACCTTTTAACAGGTACCATATCCTGAGGTTTCCTGCCTAGTAAGGACACCAAGCCCTATGTGACTTAAAGCAGTATTATTTTACTAAAGATTTTGAAAACTTTTAGGCCTAACATCTGCACAACTGTCAGAAACACTATGTCACATGTATTCTATTTTTATTTCTTTATTTGTAAAAGAAGACTTTCCCATAGTTTTGATGTCATTTTAAAATATTAAATTAATTTTTTGCACATAGGAGAAACAGCAAAAATGTCTGTTTCGATTATAACATAAACTCAAGTGCTACTTTGATACAAATACGACAGATATCACAATCCAAAAAAGGCCATGGAAAATGCTACAGTTGCAAACATTTAAGACTGTGTAACAAAAATGACTGAGAATGGTATCAATTTACTATCCTTCAACTATTTCCATGACAGTGGAGTCAAATAATGTTGAATTATAGACCTTCTTACAGGAAGTCTTATTTCGTGTTCGTTTTTTGATCATTCCCCTGCTAGTCCCTATAGGAATTTGGCTGTATGCCGACTTTTCTTTAAAAGTTTCTGTATACATACTCAGGTTGTGTTTGATGACTAAATGATCATTTATTAAAACTTAAGCATTTCATGTTGGTTTGACATATTTACGTTTCATGAGAAAATATTGCTATTGCAATGGCAAGCATAGCATTACCAATGTGAAAATACTTCACTTGAATTCATTTGACAGCATTTTCATTTATATGTGTTTTAATACAACTTGTTATGCATTCTTCAGTTTCTCCAACTCCACCTGCGAGGGAAGGTAAGCTAGTTTTATAACATAGGCCCCTTGGTAATACTGTAGTCTATCTGCTTGGCCTTAAAAAAACCTATATTTCTACTATGGGACCACAAATAGTCTTTGTTTTTAAGAGTACGGAGTTTTACTGCATAATTTTCCGTCCGTCACACGGCAACAGCTGTGTTTTAAATCTTTCGGACTATGACAAACATTTTAACATTTAAACATACGAGTGTTTGAAAACATAATGATTTAAAATTCGTTTGTTTTCAAAGTTGGGCCATTATAGCATGATATTTCAGTTACTTTTTTGAAAGCAAGGCCCTTATTTTAAGGCCTTTTCTCCTTCCTTCTTCTTTCTTCTACTAGTTAAACTTCCCCACGTTTTGTACGAAAAATCTCTAAGTTAGGACTGATAGCAAGAGTCCCCACAACCACTCTATATATTTCTAAATCATGAGCCATAGAGTCACTCTGCTGGGACAGGAACTATTTGAGTGACCTATTGCCACAGAGCTAGTTAAATCACTGAACAATAGTTACTGTTATGGGGCTTTACCTTGTACAAAGTAGCATTAGTATCATTGCTTTCTACTAACCATAGAGCTTGCACTGGGGACTTCTACTGAGAAAGAGAGAAACTAGGAAAGGTGAATAACTTTTACAGCATTAACATTTAGACTTTGAGACACTTAAAAATGTAATCGATCTCAACCTATCTGCATTGACTCTGTACCACTTTTTTTTTCCTCTCAAATGTTTTTGGCATGCCCCTAATAAGAATCAATACATCCCTACTCTGACAGTCACACATAAATACACCCAAAGAGCCAATCAGAAAACAATAAAAACACACCTGGTAAACAACTATCTTTGAAATCAAAGGATACTAAGCAACAAAGGGCCTAGAATGAACATCCCAATTAGCCACTGTAGTGACAAGCAGTCAACACCTTATTATTTAATCATTAAAGTGAATCTTGCCATAATTTCCCTCTGACATATTTCAAGAGGAATTAAGAGTATCCCACATGACTCACAACAACAATCAAAAGTAAAGTCAGATTATTCTAAGACTCCATGGCCTTCAAGGCTTGTGGACTCAGAGGTTTCAGGATTAAGACATTAAGTGAGACCCTAGAAGTACTTACAATTTAAATAAGTTGTGTCCATGTGTTAAGCATTTAGAAACAGACTAATTGACATTTTCCTATCCCTCCATGATTGTGTCCAGTTTTTCTTAATGGATGAAAACAAAACTGCTTGCATTCCTAGTATTAGTAAATATCCCTTGGCCTCATCTTTTTTTTTTTTTTCCTAAAGCAGTGGATCCAATATATGAAGAACATTAGGCCTCCCCATCCCTTAGCAACACCTCCTCAAAAGAGAAAGCTTAAATCTCCCTTGGAAGTGTCCCCATCCCACTTCGAAGGGAAGGGGTGTTTTCCGTCAAGTTCAAGTTCAGTTTTAAGACAGTCATCTCAAAGGATGCTTTAGAAACAACGTTCTGGACTCTTCAAATAAAACACTGCCACCTGGGTTCCCTGGCCCCACTGGGAAACCAAAGCGCACTGGCCCAGGGCTGCCCCTGATCCCAGAGGCCCGGAAGCCTGCCGCTCTCCGGCCTGGGCTCTGCAGCCCTGGCGGCGGTCCCCCCCCCACCCCGGCCCCCCCACCCCCATCCCCGGGGACCTCAGCAGCGCTTGGCATTTAACCTGCCTGGCGAGCTTGACTTTCTGGTTCCATCTCTGGGAGCCACATTACTTCTCCCCAGATGTCAGAGGCAAATCTAGATTAACATGCAACAGGGCGCCCTGTGCCGCCCGCCAGCCCTCAAACAGGAGCTGTTAAATGCAGATTCAGCCGAGGACCCCCCGGAGAGCTGCTGTTGAATAAAAATTGTAATCCAAAGGGACCTTTTCTTTGCCTCCCCCTGCTTGTGGGAGAACCCGGGTTGGCGCCTCAGCACAGACTCAGCTAGTCCCACTCGCTGCAAGGGGGCCAGGCCACCTCAGTTGGTGGCCTTCGGGGGCCCCAGGGACTCTCGCTTCTCTCTCCTCTCCCTCTCGCGACAGTCCTTGGAGTGGAAAATGCTTAGATTCAAGGAGTGGCGAGAAACAAACAACTCGAGGAAGGAAGGCTTTATTCGACAGCACCTTCCTGAAGGGCGGCCTAAAGTCCAGCGTCTGGCAACCAGATTCTTTCCCGTCTAACCTCTCTTGGCGACCCCAATTCCACCCTGGGTCCCCCAAACTCGCGCTCCGCCTCGCCGTGCCCTCCGTCCCTCTCCATCACCAACCAGGCTCAACCCTGGCCTCGACGTCTCGCACGGTAGGCCCCTGTCTACACCCGCTCCCGGGGTCTCAGCCCGGCCCTCGCCGCCTGCCGAGACCGGTAAGGCCGGGTGCCCCTCGCTGCCCCCAGGCCCCGGGCGTCGGGAACGACTGTGCCGAGCGGGGAGCGAGGCCGTCAGGAGAGGGCGCCCTGGAGGCGCCCGAGGTAGGTGACTCTCGGACCTGGGACATCGGGGTCTGGGAGTGGGAGTCGGGGGAGGGCGTCGAGGGTGGGGTGAGAGCGGGATTACGGCTTCTGGGGGCATCTTAATCTGATGAGAAAAACAAAACAAAGCACCAAACTAAGGACGCCTCAAGGCCAAGTAGATTTCCTCCAATTGAGCCCTCGGGGAAACCGGCTGGTATCCAAGTCGTGGATTTCAAGTCCCCGCGCGGGTGGCAGCCTTCGCGCCCTCCGAGGAGAAAAGTAAAATAAAATAAACCCTACTGCCCACAGACCCTAGAGACAGAGGGGCTAATAAGCAAACGACGCCCCGCGCTCGCACCACACCTGAAGCCCGCAGCACACCCGCCACTGGGGCTCAAACTGGCTGGGCCGCATTCGCAGACAGGTGTCGAGGCAGTCCTTTCCCGGCCCGGCCCCTGGGGACCGGCGAGCCGGCTCCAGTTAGAAGTACTGGCGCCCACGAGGCGGCCCTAGTGCCTCTTCCCTCCGTCCCACCTCCCAGGACAGGGGACTCCACCCCGCGAGTGAGGCACAGTCCCGCGTGCGCCCCGCGATCTGCGCGCCCGTCTCCAAAGGGAGCCCAGGCACACTCGCTCCTACCTTCTGGGAAACGGACAATTCCAAAGCACAGACTCGGGGTTTGCTGCCCTGCGCCCAACTGAGACCTCGGTGAGCCCGAGAGGGTCCCGCGAGCGCGCCCACGCGCACAGGCCCACCGAGCCACGAGCTTAGCCAGAGCTGCGAAGCCCCCACTCTTAAGCGGCCAGGAGGGAGGCACGCTGCTCATTCTATAGTTGGGGGAGGAGAATGAAGAACCAGTTTTTACCCCTGGCCACTGCCCACCAATTCGCA
The DNA here is from genome assembly GCF_001704415.2 of Capra hircus. Lineage (NCBI taxonomy): Eukaryota > Metazoa > Chordata > Mammalia > Artiodactyla > Bovidae > Capra > Capra hircus. The sequence continues at coordinate 64,533,876 of NC_030818.1, read as the reverse complement.
TGTTTCAAATAAAGGTAACTGAGTAACAAATTTACCTAAGGAGTAAAGGAGGAACTCAATTTTGTTTTACCAATTTTGTACCCCCTGAAACACCCCTAACTCTGATCCTTTATCTTTGATTTTAATAAAATAATGATTCGTTGAGGAAAATGGGGTATAAATCTTCATTTTGGAGGCAATTAAAGTGTTGATTTCATTCATGCCCCTAAGCGATTCTCGTAATTTGCTCAAATAGCTTTATGTACCCAGCACTCCGGAGCTTTTAGAATCCCATTTTCTAGTTAGGCTTGTTGGATTACAATTTTTATTCAACAGCAGCTACCCGAGGGTTCCTCAGCGGAATCTGCATTTAACAGCTCCGGGGAGAGGGCTGGCAGCCTGAACCAGGCGGGAGGCCGAGCGGCTGGCGGGGTGGAGACCGGGGGCCGCTTGCTGGTTTCCCACCTCGGCGGGGCAGCACCAGGATCGCGCAGGCTGCCTGTTCCCGGCACTCGTCTACACTGCCGAAAGTTTGTAACTCGCCAATTAGAAAAGACCCGGCGAGGTTGACGCTTTTAAAGCTCAGCTTTGCCTACCCTCCACTTCTTTGGGGAAAAAGGAGAAATTCTGCCTCTGCCGAGGGGGTCACCCAGAGAAATCCAGATTGGGGACTGAAGGGATTGAAGGGAGAGAAGCAAACTTGAAGATGACACCCAGACGAGGAGTCGGGCACTTCGGCAAGGACTCTGCAAGACAGTCGCTGGCCAACCGTGATCATGGCAGAGCTTGCAAAAAAACCTCTGTATGACTGGTTGTCCTTTGGCTTAACAAAGGCAGGCTGCTCTCTCTCACAAGACAGAACTCACGTGCCAAGTCAGAAAGAGAAACAACTCAGGGCCTTCACTTATAGGTGGACAGGCGCAGGAGGCCCGCCACCCAGATCTCAAGACGCCCTGCCATAACTCGCAGCCGAAAGCTGTCCTGAACCCTGTTCCATCTCATCCACTCCTCACGTTTTCACTTTCAGTGCATTTTCTCAACTCCTTGGGGCCGACACAGAGACAGGAGTGAGGGAGAGAGGGACTAGGAACAAACATTGGTGTTGGGGTGAGAGAAATCTACCCCCACCCCCAGCAACTTCAAATAAAAGTCGTCCCCACTTAGCAACGCAGCGGAAGAAGGGCCTGGAGGGAGGACGAGAGAGGAGGGGGCGAAGCCAGCGGAGGCCGGCAGCGAGAGCAGGGCGGCGCGAAGTCCCCCACCCGCCACACCGCCACACCGAGGGAGTCGCAAGGAGCCCCTGACGCAGACGCTTCCAAAAGCTGCCAACCCAGAGGGCCCAGAGCACGTACCGGCTGGAGGATGAAGAGAAAGGAGGAGGAGAAACGTCCATATTTATCTGTTTTTCTAACCTCGGCCTGGTCTTATTTTTTCTATTAAGTACAATAAAATGGGCGAGCTTGCAGCGAGCACTGCACAAAGCAATGTTCACTGAGGTCTAGAAGCGTTCGGCCGAGGAAAGCTGACAAGACAGGCTAATGAACCGTATAGACAGGGAGAAAATAGCAAGCATTTGCTAGATTTCAAACCCTCCCTGTCTCTCTCAGACCACCTATCTTGGGTTTATTCCTAATAAAATAAGAAATAAGCAGTCTTTACACTTTTCTTTTCTTTGAGAGAGAAGGGGGAAAAAATGCTCCAGAACAAAGCCCTACCACCAGAGGCGGTCACTGGCAGTTAACACTCCCATTATTGTAGAGGGTAAATAAAATAAAGACAAAAATTAAAAGCGACAAGAAACAGGTCAAGTTTGCAGGCAAAGCTTTTACAAGCTCATCTCTCCAGGTCGGATCCCAGAGCCAGCCTTAATGAAGCAATAATAGCCACATTATTCAAAAATTTTCATTTCGATGGAAATGTATCTAAAAGGGACTTAATCATATGCAAATAATAAAAGGAGGTGGTAGTGATCCAGCAAGCAATATGCATACAGATTTTTTTCCCAGGGATGTTGAAATTGAAAAGCGCATACCTGGTCAGTTAGATTTGCTGATCTTGTTATATCTTCACTGTCTGATTTTGATCCTCCTTCTCTATCGTCTATCACCAAATCGATAGGCATTTTCCCTTTCAAACAGCTAATATACCGGTGGCAGAAATTGTCACATAATTCGTGTACCTACATTATGACAGAAATAAAAAAATGGAAATATAATCAGGAGTTCATAAATGACATTGACAAGTGCAATCCACCCCCCTTGTGAGATCCAAACTTCTAAATAGGGGAAACACAGGGCAATTGTCCTCCAGAGACCCCCAGACGCATCCAGAATTAGGAATAACTTTCTTTTCTTACAAAATAGAGATATCCCAGAAAATTGACAGTGACAAGATGCTTCACAGGCTACAACATATTCAACACCCGTGTTAAATTCATCTGCTCCTGGGGCCGTGGCCATTAAAGAGGTGACCTATGTGGGTGACATTTAAGGTAAACTATTTAATTTTGTCCAGTTATTTTTATCATAAATCCTTTCCAACATGTCTAAGAAAAAAATTAAATATACATATATATGTATGTATATAAAGGACCAGTACTGTGTTGGTACAGGATATATGCCTGACAACCCAAGTCCCTTTAACATTGGTAATTAGGGTTGCTATCTATAAGAAGCATATATTAGGATGCTTCCTTAAAAAAAAAAAAAAAGACTCATGATATGGTGTGTGGGGGGAACCCTTACAGCCACAAAAAGGTATCAAACTGATTAATTTTTTAAGGGAAAAGAATGCTTCAAAATATTTAGGGATAGGTGGAGCGGTGTCTTACAGGACACAGGCATCACTGACATGCAAAAATTCACAAGAAACCCCAGTGTGCTTGCAATTTAATGTTACTTTGAATTACAATGCATTAAGTTTTTATTGCTGAGATTTATAGAACAGCTAGCAAAATCACGTTATCCCACACCCTTTCTTGAGTGTGAAGGTGGGATGTGTGCAGGATTTCCAGATTCAAGAAACTGACACAAATATCAACTCTGCTTTGTCTCCGCAGAACCTTTAAAGTGCCTCCCCCACTGCCTCCTCCACACTCCTTGCCCACTCCTCCTCCCACTCTGCCTCTCCCCCTGTATCTGACCCGCCACTGCTCTCAGACTGTCTTCCAGAAACTCACTAAAACTAAACAAAACTTTCCCCCCCTCAGAGGTAGCAAAGAAGACTAGGAGGAAGAAGAGAAGGTACAACCTGTGAAGCAAATTCAGGATAGCTTTCTAAGCATCCAAGGGGATGCAGAGCCCTGCAACTACTTACACAAAGCCAGCAAGGTATTAAGAATGAATACAAGGCTAGGGCGTTTGTGATCCCAGTTTTAGTGTCTGAAATTGTAATTAAACTGCAAAGAGAAATGGACTCAAAGATTGGCCTTGACACTAATTACCAGAAAGAAAGACGTTTATGCAAATATCTTCAAAGCCTGAACTTCAGCCATTCTGAACCCTCCCCTTCTATGTGTTTGGGCGTGAGGGGGAAGCAAAAGGAGAAAAAAAGCCAGAGAAATTACCTTCTCTAATTCCAACAGATGAAACCTTAATACTTGTATGGCTTGAATCATCTGCAAAGATACAAAAAGAATGAGCGGCCCCATTCGTAGTTTGCAGAAAACTGGCTGTCATAGCTCTAACATCCCCAGCCCTCCCCTCCCCCCAGTAAATAGAGTTATTTTGATTTATGGCCATAACACTAAAACTTAACAGCAGCGACTGGGTACCATCTAGAGGTTTATATTTCTTAAGGAGAAAAAAACAGCTAAAACAACAACCAAGCATCTAAGTGGGGGTCATAAACACTCTTCTTGCCCATAGCTCCCCTCTTTCTCAGCCCCACTGCCCCTGCACCACCCCCAAAGGGCCGCACCCCTCCACTAGGTATTTCCCTGGAAGGCGTTCACGGAAAATATTCCCAATAGTCTCCAAACTGGCTTTTCACATTGCAAACTTTCTGCCGCCTTCTGCACACCTTTCCGATAAACTGGTGGTTTGGGGGGTCTGGCCTGGTTGCTTGCCCTCATGATGCGACTTTGAGGGCTGGGAAGTCCGCAAAGTTTAAGCACACACGCTGACAGGCCCGGAGATAAATCCCCGGGCTGATTAGAGCCGCGCTGCCCGGCTGTCATAAAAAACAAAAGCTCGCCTTTCCCTGCGCCGGTTCACCCGGCCCCTCTTGAGGTGAATTTATTTCCCCGGGACCCCGTCCCGGCCCACTTGCCGGGTGGATGGAAACCCTTGCAGCCCACTTGCAAGCTATGGGAGGACGGGTCTAGAAACCTCAGGGCTCTCAAAGCAAAGCTTGGGGAGAAGGCGGGGGTGGGGAAGGGAAGATGTGGGGAGGGGAGTAAGGGGTCCGCTCTTACCAAGTTATCCAGTTCTGGATTAGAAGAAAAGAGAGGTTTTTCTGCGCGAATCTAAATACAAGTGAGAAGGAGAGGGGAGAGGGAGGGGAAAGGGGGGGGGGGAGAAAGAAACATTTGAAATCTGGTCGCCTTCCTAGTTTCTTGCCTCATTACGCTGTCGGGGGCAGGATGTAACCTCCAGGACAGACTCGGTGACACCGAGTTCGTCCCGTGCAGAAACCCTTCAGTGTGAGTCAAACAATCCGAAAACAAGCCCAGAGCACAGGGTTACTTCTCCCAGCACTGTGCTGCTAAGAGATCCCTGCCCAGCTCACCAATTCCAAGGAAGGTCCTGCGCTGGGGGTTTGGGGTCGCATTTTACAGAGAGAGCTTTCTGCGTCGGGTTAGGGCACGGGAGTGGGTCAGAAGTGGGGTGATTTTCAGGCATCCGCAAACAGACACTGATTTAGGAGGAAAAGCTCAGGGAAGATGTAACAAGGCCTGGCTTAGGGCAGACTGTTCAGCTGGTTACTTTTGCAAATGTGCTGGGGCGAGGGGCGGGTGGAGGGAGGTTCTTTCTTTCTTTTTTTTTTTTTCTTTTTACTTTTGAAACATTGATTTTGCTGACCTGTTTGGCGAACACGGCTATATCTTCATTGAATGACTCTGACGAGCAGACGTCCCCGCCCGCCACCCCCGGCTCGCGGGGGGTACAAGTAGCTAATTCACATTTCTCAAAAATCAGTGCTAAGAGAGGGAAGAGGGGGTGTCTGCAAGAAAATACAACAGTCACAAACAACACAATGGTTAGTCCCGCGGCAGTGAAACAAGGAGCCCAAGAAAAACAGCCGGACGAGCTCAAGACGGGGACCTCCCTCTCCCTGATTTTGACATCTCCTTGTTCCCCTTCCCCCATCCCTACCCCCCAGGTGACTGCTCACCTCCCTTTCCTCCTTGGGCCCCGAAAGTCGGAGGCCCTAAGCCATGGACCGTATCTGAAGACCGGTTCAGCCTATCTGGCCTGAGAAATTAGTAACATTTGCTAAGAATAAAACCCAAGCGGTTCCAGCAGCCATTTTGAATTAAGTTTCCCACCCCGACCAGCCCTCGGCCCTCCGATGCACACCCAGGACCTGGAAGAGGAGAAAGGCGCCGGGCGCAGGAGGTGGGAAATCTCGTTCAAGTGGGTTCCTCAGAGGCCGCCCCGGGAAGCTCAAACTCTGGGGACCTTGGAGGCAGGCGCTCAGCTAACTTGGGGCAAGGATCTCTCTGGCTGTGGGACCGACCGACTGTCAGAGGGCTGGACCACGGATCCTGACCCCAAGGCCCTCAGAGGGCTGGAGGGCTCCTCCTTGTCTCCCTGCACACTTCCCTCTCTTTGCCGACTGTCCCCAGCGCCCCCCTCCCACCCCCTAAGAAAGTTCCTTCAAATGTGCCTGCGGTCAGGCCTTTCATTTTGTCCCCACGTAATGGCAAAGCAGCTAGTATTGCAAGGGGCCTAGATGTTGCTTATCTCAGCCCATTAAAAACAAAACAAAACAAAAAAAGCCTCTTCTAATGCCCAAAGAGGTGTCTCGAGTCTTTTATTAGCTCTCACAGCCCGGCTGGGAATTTAACAGTTTGGGGTCCTTTTCAAAGCTTCCCCAAATGTTCTGTCCGGGAGCCTAAATCATTTGCAGTTAACGCTGCGGAGAGGACGCTGGGATTTAAACAAGCCCATGGCACAAGGGACCAGAAAGATAAAGCAGAAAAGGTTTCCAGTCGGGGAGGGTCAGTGTTACCTGATTTTTTTGTTTTTCAAAAGAAGAAATAAATAAAAATAAAAGTGGCTGCAAAGTAAAAAGCGGTCCCCCAATAATACATCAGCACACAGTAGGCACAGTGACTTTCAGAGGGTTTTGGTCTAACCCCAGGGCCCGGGAGAACACGGCGTGAACCGCAGCGAACACTACACCGGCCGAGAGCACCCCGCATCTACTTCTAAATCCTGCAAGTTTCGCCCTTAAACACAAAGTCCTAAAACGGCCAGAAGTTTCTTAAGGTCTGCAACAATTCACAGTGAGCTCCTCTTCTCGACTACAGTGGTCAAACTCCATAAATGCAAAGCCTGTTCCCCTTTGCCTGACCTGCAACTGTCCTCCCTTGATTTTATTGTGCGGTGGCAAGGCCAGCATACGGCGGCTGAGTAAACTTAGCAAGTCAGAACAATCAGTGGCTTAAAAGATTTTCCTTTAAACTAAAAGTTTCGTTGCAACACAAAGGCGCCTACGTTTAGAAATCCCCAACACTCTCCCCGAGAAGTCGAGCAAGTGAGGACTCCAACCCGCTGAACTACGGAGCCGGAGTCTGCGGGGGGTGGTGGGAGGCCGAGGGACCTTTGGCAACTTCCGCACGGCGACCCCTCCGCGGGCATGGCCTCGGAGGAGCTGGACACTGGACCCGCGCGGAGCCTGAGCGGAGACGGGGGCGGGGGGCGTCTGGGCTGGCCGCCTCCCCCAATCTCCATGCAAAGAGAATGAAAAGTCACCGAATAATGTACCTCCAAATCCAGAGGGCTCTGACTTTCCTCCTATCAAGGGCAAAGGGAAATGGGGAAAGAAAGCCTCGCCTCGAAACTGCTGAACCTGCTGCCCGTCGTACCTACCCATAAATGGCATCTTTATCTCTCTTTAAAGCGTCATTGACCGAGGAACCCATGCTGGGAGCCATGGCGTTGGTGTGGGCTGTGTGCGGATATTGATGCGAGTGCAGAGGAGGCCCGTGGTTCAGGTGGTGGACGGGCTGCATGGACCTGGCCGCATGCGGGTCCCCATACATCGTGGAGGGAATGCCTACTCCATCCATGCCCCCGTAATGGGGAAGATCGTCGTACTGCATGACAAACAGGAGAGAAACAAGATTCAGAAGGCCAGGCAGGCACATAGGGGAGACAGCAGGGCACGGAGCTTATACAACGTCAGTCCAGATGGATCCTTCAACCCCGAATTCGGGGGCCTGGCCTCTCTGTAACTGAGATTTCTCATTAAAAAAAAAAAATTTTTTTTTAGGTAAAAATTCTAGGATTCTCAGTGAGACTCGGCTAGATGGAATGGTCTTGCCCTAACTTGTGTCCCTATCAACTAGTCAGAAATTCAGGATCCTTTGGCAAGGAAGGAGGGAAGAAAGAAGGAAGAAAGGGAGGCATTCTCCCGGAGGGCAGAAGGTAAATTGTGCATGTCTCTAGAGGAGGAAATTCAAAATCACAATAATAAAACGTGCCAGGACAGTGCAACAAACCTGCCTAGTTTCACAGCCCCTTCCCATCAGGGAGAATTAAAAAAAAAAAAAAGTTACGATGAGAACAGCTAAGCCAAGCACGTGAATTCAGACAGGCTTCTCATTTTATTTCCCTGCCAGCGTGGGGTTAGGCAGTCCTGCAAGACACTGCATTTCCTTTGCTCTCCAAGACAAACTCTGCAAAATCATACAAAACTAACTGCCCCCTTTATAAATGAAACTCAGAGAAGGGTAACTTCTCTTGGACATTAGGGCTGAATTTAGAATTAGCCAATATTCCCCCCAAGTTAAAAGAAAATCTATAGCTGGAGCAGTTATACTACATTTTTTCTACTGCTATGAACTTTCTCCCTAAACTAGAAGGCAATGAGGTAGATGTTAGTCATCAGGTTTAAAGCAAATTTAAAAGTAAATGCACATTCATTCTACCCCCCCCCCCCATCTTCCTTCTCCAGAAAAACTACTTTCATATTGTCATTATTTTTGTGTGCAAAATTTAGCTATTGAGGTTTTTCTCATTGCTTCATTTCAGGCAAGTTCTTTTCCCAAGATTTGCAGGCACCGAGAGTGAAATGATTTTCAAAGAGGAATTGCCACTTTCATCTCCTTAAAGCCAGAGGTGTGAAAAGAGTTTGGAAGAACGCTGACATTTGCCTGAACCAAAGGAGTAAAGAAAAAATGTGTCAGCCTAGTAACTTTCTTTTGCAAACAGCGCTTTGAGGGCCAGGGCACAATTTATGCAAGGAAGGCTTTTTTGTAGATCCCCTTTCTTTAAAGAAACTACCTCTGTTGGGTTGTCATTGTCTCACTTTACTCTCACTACATTTCCATTCAAATAGGAATATTGGGGAAATTAGTATTGCATTTTTAAAGTGAATAGTTGTGTGCTTAGTATCCAATTAGTGTAGGGCTTTGCTAAGAAAAACTTACAAAATATTACCTTGTATAAAAAGTCACGTACATTAAAATTACTTTAAAAAGATGAATGCTTTCCGACCCCCCCAAAACTTTTGTACTATGACAGTTATTTGCTTAAAAATGCTAAACCCTTCCAGCGATATTAAAGATGAGCATAATCAATAACATATAAGAAGTTTCTCACTGCTTATTTTAGTTTAAAAATAGCTTTAAACTTCTGCTCCTTGAATGTTCAGGCTATATAACATCAAGTATCCAGCGCTTTTTGATTTTTAAACAGATGATTGTCTGAGCTTGTATTTTTATTTATATAGCTGCTGGTTAGGAACCTATAGGAAACTTGATTCCTTGAATTAACAATTACATGTAACATGCATAAGTCTACAGATGCATTGACTAAATCCTCTTGCTTTAGGCCACGGCTTTAGGAGCCTCATTCAAAAAAAGACAGAGAAAAAAGGAAACTTTTTAGCAGTGTCTTTCAGCCACGTTTCAATTTAATCTCACATTTGAGTTCCACAATTGTTTTTTAATACGTACCCTTTGCGCCATCGGCCTCCCTGGCTCCCTTCCTACTTCAACTTCTAATATATCCTCTTTAAGGCCAGTGTGAAAAGAAACAAATACGTAAACTCCCCCGGAAAAAAAAAAAAAAAAAGCACGACGAAAAATCCCTTAACGTCTCCAGCAACGTGAGCTACTGGTCCCAGATCTTCGGTCTACGGGACCTGAAGCAAGGCGCCCGAGTCACTGAGCATAAAAGCGCTCCGTTTCCAAGACAGCAGCAGGGGCAAGGAAAAAAAAAAAAGAGCAGATCTTCTCTCCCCAAAAAATCAGTTAAAAAAAAAAAAAAGAGCGCCCCTCAGACCCAACTACCAAATCTCATGGCTTTCTGCCACTCCGGCTGTCAATCACAGGCGAGGTTGTCAACGTGGTGAATGAATGATCATCCGCTCTGTCTTCTTCTGGTCAGAACACCTCAAATGTTAATATTCAAATGCACAAAGCCCTAGCGTTCGCTTCCCTTGAATCAGTCCTAATTCCTAATCAGTTTCTCTCTTCTCTCGCTCGCTCTCTTTCTCTCTCTCTCTCTCTCTCTCTCTCTCCGTCTTTGCAACTGCTGCACTGGAGGGAGATTAGAGGAGGAGGTTTAAAAAAAATGTCTGTCTGAGTTTGTCTTAAAGGAGCCACGATCGATGCTGCCCGCTTGCAGTCCCCGTGCGTGTGTAAAGTGTGTGTTGCACAGGCGGAGAGGTGGATTCCGACCAGAATGCTAGAACCCGGAAGTAGTGGTGGCCATAACAGGTCGCGTCTTACACAATGCATTGGGCTGCAGCAAGTAGACTCCTCGGCAGGGGTGGGTGCGCGAAGCGAGCTCTGGCCGCACTGGAGAGGCAGAAAGGCGCTCCATTAAATCGCACGCCCAGGCACAAACACCCACACACCCAGGGCACACGCGCACAAGCGCAGGCAGAAGACCCCCGCCGCCGGTTTTATTTTCCGTATTCTTTTCTCTCCCTCCCCCTCCAGACTCTCTCCCCAAAGCTGACTCTCTTGAAATAAATCGGGAATAAACGCGGGACAAACCGCAGAAGGAGTTTTTTTTGCACAGGGTTCGGCGGATAGACTTCCTGACTTTCCTCGAAATTATTGGGGTCTGACTGTGTTTTTCGGGTCGGAGGGGGGGCTGATGCAGAAAGTAGTGGATTCTTAGAACCAATACTCCACGTATAAAAGTCAAACCGAGAGCGAAGAGGAAGAGGAGCAGGAGCAAGGCTGCGAAAGGGTCTGCTTAGGAGTTCTGAGAACGTGGGGTGGGGATGGCTGGGGCTTTCTGCAGATCTAGCTTAAGAGTTTTTTTTTTTTTTTTTGCTGTCAGAGGTGGACACTCGCCCCGAGAAAGCAAATGCTTGTCTTTTCTCATTCTGGGGGTCTGAACCTCCCCATCTCCTAGTCCCGGAGGCCCCAGCCCCAGCCCCGGCGTCCTGCGCGAAGTGAGAGAGGAAGGGAGGGAACAATGAGCCGAGAGCCGGGAATGTGCCCCCAGCGCCTGTTTACAAACACGAAGCTATTTATGATCGCTGGAAAGCGAAACCCGACTCGGGCTCGGAGCAGCCCAGACCTCGCGGGTGGAGCCCGGGTCAGGAGCCGGGGGGAGTGAAGCTCTTTCTCCGACCGGCTCCCGAAGAGGCGGCCGTGCGCCCAGGGCGCGGCGCGACGCGGCGGGGTCGGCGCGCTCGGCTAGGGCTACAGCCGCGCCGCCTTTGTCTTCGAGGCGCCGAGGGGCTCCGGCCTCCGCCGTGCTCTTTCCGCGGCGACGCCCCGCGCTCTTCTTCCCGGACCTTCTTACCCTTACTCCGCTTTTCAATCCCCAGTCCGGCGCAGGGAAAAAACTCCCAGTGCCAAAGAAAAAGAAATTCACTTCAGGGGTTGAAATTTCAGACAAAAAGCTGCCCCTACCCACAACTCGGAGGCCCCAACCAGCCACTAGTGTGAACTTTCTCCTTTTAAATACCTCTTCTCCAGTTTAAACAAGAAAATTCCTTTTCTTTATTCTCCCACTCTAAACCTGTCTTTTATTATTGTATTTAGTGGTGCCATTTTCATTTTTCTGCCCGCCCGGCTCTGATATGCCGAGATGGCTCAGTCGTAGCCGCTCGACCAGCGGGCTGGAAACCTCACATCCCAGAGCAGGGCTCGCAGCTCGCTCGGCTCGGAGCAGGATTTTTTTTTTCCTCCCTCGACAGAAACCTCGCAGAAAACTCCCCCTGCGGTCGACTGGAAAATGAGCTCACCCAAATCTCGGTAGGCAGCCGGGAGGAGGGCTCGACCAATCAGAAGGCGCCCTTGCCAAGGCTGCCGCGCATTGGCTGCGGGGAAAATCAATTATCAAATAATCGATCAGCAGGGAGCTTCGATCTGCCGGGAATGCAAACTGCCAGTCCCGATTCCCGCCCTGATGGTGGCCAAAAGGCTGACTCTCCCAAAGCAGCCGGCCCCTTGCTTGCTTCGCCCCTACCTTCTTCCCACACGGCCAGCTGCGGACCAACCCTCACCCCGAAGCGGGGGAGGTGTAGGTAGGGAGAAGAGTTTCGAGAAAGATTAGGGCTCGCATCCTCAGAGATTGGAAAAGATCAGGAGTTCTAACATGTATCGAAGACAACTCTTAACGCGCAAACTAAAAGAGAATTCTCATCAGTCCAAGAGACAAAACTCAAGTTTCTGTTTAAGTGGGCTTTGGAGGAGCAGGGGACCCAGGGCGAACATCAGAACATAGATCTGGAATCAGGTTGCACTGAGCGCACGTACCTCCCTTCCCTAAGCGACGAGTATTGCCTCTTTTACTACTTCTCCTGAGTCAACGCCCGGTTCCCTCCAAGAGTAGAGTTTTCATAAAGTCGAGCATCTCAGCTTTCCCAGCCTCGCGCACATCATCCCCTCCCCAACTCCGAACTCGCCCCAAGTGTGTCCGAAGGACAGACACGTTCTCCCAAGGCGGATGCGTTTTGCCTTGAAAGCGTTCTCTTTTAACTACTCATCCTAGGATCCCTCATCATTTGCATCTCTCTCTTCTTCTTCCTTACCACCTCACGCCCCAAGTTTTAAGATCTTTTACTTTCCTCCATCGGAAACAAATGTAGAGTTTTCTGGTGCAAACTCCTCGATACATCACGCGTGAGGTGAAGGCAGGGCCGCGTGTCAGTGCGGAGAGTATCCAGGTGAATTACCAGCGCCTTTATGCCACTGCCTGACACCAGCACCCCACCCCGCACCTCCCCACTCCCCTATTCCCCAGCCCTTCCCCGATGTGAACTTGGAAACAGAATTTCAGGCCAAAATAGAAACTCCCGGTCTCGAGGAAGACTATTTCTCTGTTTAATTCTCGGGAGGCTGCGCTGACTGGGCCAGGAAAGGCAATCCTTTTCCGATTGCAGAGAGGACCAAACTGGGCCGGCCGTCTTCCTGGAACCCCAGCCGGTCTCGGCCAACACCTGGGCGCCTTCCGATGGCTGCTAGGTGGGCTGTAAGCTCGATTTCTCCAGCAGGCCCCCTGGGCATAAGCGCGAGTGGCGGCAGTGGGGAGCGAAGTAGGGGGTGGGGGCGTCAAGCCAAACACTGACATGGGCACAGCTACATTTATGATTCTAAAATGAACTGCGAAGGGAATTGTGTAAGTATAATCTAACCGAGAGAAATTTACGGCGAAATGCATTTTGGTGACCGTAGTCTTTAACAGTCCTAGGGGTTCTCAGGCAAAGACTAAGGCTTGGAGTTACCTCAAGTCTGCCGCCACGTTTTCAAGTGTGAAGAGGCCAGTTTTGATATACATAGTTCTTTGACAATAGAATGTATTTTGTATTGATGCTTTCTGGTAAGTTTCCTCTTTTGTTTTCTAGCTGGAATGGAAAAAGAAGATTCAGGTAAGTCTCTCCTTTTCCAGCACAACCCCAAACCTAAGACTGTCATGCTCTTCAAGCATGATCTTCAACTTTAAATTACCTACAAACAGATTTTCCTTAAAAGAGACATACTTTGGGTTGGTGGGCTTAAGCTAAACTCATTAGCTTTGAAAAGTGTCTTCTTTCTTCCCTCCCTTCCTTTCCAAGTATAACTGGGAAGCTGATGGTCCTAGGCCTTTATAAGATTAATTCTGAACAATCAGGAGACTAAAACACTTTTACAATGTAATTATAGTAGTACAAATTGTTTGCCCAAACCTCATTCTGGATAAGGATTTTACAATTAGCAAACAGTTATTACAGTTGGGGCTTGCTGAGAGAAACTGCACAGACTATGGGGTTGCAATATAGTAGCCATAAAAAAAAAAAAAAAGCTGTAGCAGAGCAGCAATTAATCATCTATTAAAAGAAAAAGGAAAAGGTAAAAGAATAGTTCTAGGTATCTTAGAAAACCAATGCTGATACTTATACCTGTTCTCTGACAGTACCTATCTTTAGCTTATGGCAAATACTTACTTTTTAAGGCAAAAGTACTTTTATTTTGCAAAAACTTGGCCTGGTGAAGAGTTCTGGCATTTGCCCCTCTACCTGGGCCTTCCATACCCACCTTACCATCTTCCCAAAGATAGAGAATGAGGACTTTAAAGGGGCAGTCTGGGGCCTAGGTTTCTGTTGCTTAGACCCTCTGGCAAGGAGACTGTTGGTACAGTCCTCTCTGAGAACTTCCCTCTAGTTTTCTATTATCCTATAAGGAATTCTGCCAATGGAAAGATCTATATCCAGGCTTTTGTCCCTGAAGTTCACACTGATGAGTCAGCTCCAAAACCCTCAGAAATTAAAACGGCACCTCTTAAGGTAAAATGTGTGTGTATTTGCCAGCCCAAAATAAACAAAAGCCTGTTAATCAATCGAGTTTGGCAGCTGTGTTCACAGAATGATAAGGGTTTATCATCTGCCACCTAACTTTAAGTTGCCTGTTAAAATGTTGTGATTACTCTTTAGGTTGTCCTGTGGACTGGAGGTTTGGGATTTGCTCTTCAAGAACATTTATCCTCTGAATCTCACCTCACATTAGTATTTGCATTTCAAAAAACAGAAATAAGAGGAGAGAAAGACAGTTTAAAGGAAATAGATTTAGAATCTAGTAGAGATAATAGAGGAATGTTGGAGATAAGAGCCTGGATGAGAAAGGTACCAAGAAGTCAAAGCTAATGAATGGCTGTGAGAAAAGTGAAATAAACTATTTAGAGGTCTATAAAAGGGAGAAACCTGGTTAGGTGATATGAAAGGGGGTTAACCGACAGGATTAGGGAAGACGTTAATCAAGTGCCCCAAAGCAATCCTGGCTATAAGAACCCTGAGGTTTGTTTACTGCATTTTGCTTCAGAAAACAAAGAATGTCTGGGTCCAGTTCAGGAGTCAATGAAAGGTCAGCTGAGGCTCTGCGGCCATCACAGGGAGAATACCTAACTCACTATATTCTGACTGGATAATGCAAAAGTGAAGAAAAAAATTTTGGAGGTGTGTGTGTGGGGGTGTTTTCCTTACCACTTTTCTATTTCAAATTATTAAAACGCTTTGGTCTCTAGAGGGGGAAAAATTACACTGGTTAACATAATTACTAGCTCTGACATTTTCAGAAGTTATAGAGGTCTTTTATTAATTAAATGGAGGGCTTAATAAAATATTCCTAATAAAATTTATGGTTGTCTTAAAACTTTCTAAACAGTGCTATAAATTCTTAATAAAATTAACTGGGAAATGAGTTATTAGCCCACACTTTACCCTCTCCCCCCACTTCTACATAAGGAGCGTCTGCAGAATGAAAAGAGAAATAGAAGGCTTTTAGTAAAATATAAATATTCGCTACAGTCACACATTGCTCTAGGAGAGGCAAGTTTCAACTAAGTTATTTCTAATGGCTTCATCATCCAATAGTCTCCAAAAGCTATTCAAAAAATTTCTAGAAAATTTCTTCCCCTTTTCTACTACAGATTATATATGCATGCATACATTAGCCCATGTGAAATACAATACTTGATTTTCTGGTCTAAGTTGTGTGTTGAGTTTAACAAAAAGTATAGATGCACTCTGCAAAATTCCAATATAGAATTTTGAAGGTTCAGGTTGCAAATATTTTCATCTATTAAAAGATAATTATAAATGAAATGCCTTGTATTTTATCTCAGTTTCATTTCTTTAAAGGTAACTTAAACAATAAACTTCTCAGTAACATTTCCTTCCAAACACCTCATTTATAATGGTTGGTACGTTATCTAAAGCAGCATTTCGGTGAGCAGGTACACAAATCTTTTCTTCATATCGCTACATTTCAGAACTTTGCAAAGTTATTTTAAGTTTGAGGATTTTTCTCTGCTTCATGGATACAGCACTGGCTAGCTGGCTGGCAGACTGACTAGTTGAAATGAACAGTACACTCAAACATACTCAAACCAGACCAAACAGCTTTGGTGGATTGTTCAGCATTTGAAGGCTTGATCTTTTGTGCCGTCTACTGGACAATAGAAAAACTACAGTCTCTATGATTTAAGAAACTTTTTTTTCTTGTCCAGTACTTGGGGGAGGGGATAATTTGATGCTGGTGAGTAATAGGAGATGACCATAGGACCCAACTGAGACTCACAGACAGGTTTTGTGGTCTAATCATGTGTTCAAATCCAAGTTTAGGACATTGTTGACTAAGGCACAAAACTAAAACCTATATTTAATACAGCTGTGTATGTGTGTGAGTGCACAGAGTCAGCATGGGAAGAAAAAGATGATGGGACAAGCCAGGCATCTCTGAAAAGTCTATGTGTATAGTTGCTTGGCTCTGAGTGTGAATTTGCTCGACAGTCAAAGTTAAATGTATCTATTGCCTAGGTAATCCAGGGTGTACAAATTAATTTTTGAAATCCAGAACATGACATTGTTCAGTAATCAAGAAAAGTATTTTTAGGAGGGGAGGAATAAGATAGGTAATTAGAAAAACTGTAGCACAGTTCCTTGTTGGCATAATTGTATAAAAATGTGAAACTTCAGTGTTTTCACTTGGAGACCACATGTGGGAAAAAGTGTGGGTAAAATTCACAGTCAGATGCTTTCGTGTAACAGAGACTGATGTTCTCTTAAACATTAAAAAATATTGTATACATTTTGGTTGTGATTCTAAAACTATTTGTGGAGTTCCAGCATTATGGAAGCTTTGTACAAAAAAAAAAAAAAAAAAAAAACAACTCATGAAGCTAACTTTAACCTCTTTTTGATACTGACACAGCTTCTGAGTAATGACAGTTACAGAGAACTGATAAAGTCCAGCACCAATAAAATATGGAGAAGTCAAGCTGATTTTGGTGGAAGAAGCATAGACTTGGGTGCCAGGCTCTTGAAACTGTTCATCTGCTTTTCTGAAGTTAAACTTCTTTATTTCATTAAGAAAGAAAAAGCGTAGTAATACATGACTAGTTATTAGGGTGCCCTTTAATAAAAATCCAATAGTGAAAAGGAGGCAGATTTAGGACATTTTATTGATGCATAAATATGTTTCAATGATCTACTTCAAATATACATCTTGATGTGGCACCATGTCAGAATGACTTGAAAATATTATGTTAAATATAGATATGCCAGAGAACTTGGGCTGACATTGACTATCTAAAGCAGTGAGACTGCTTGCATTCCAAGGTAAAAGAATAGGATGGTTTCAGTTGGTCTACAGAGATGGTGGTGATTGGGGGTAAGGATGGGAGATGTCGGTGGTGATGGCTGCGGTGGGTGTCGTTTCACCTTTAGCATAATCAATTGAATTGTGAAAGTTTATTTTATAAGATTCCATTTGGTTCCAATAGTTCAGATTAGAACAACAACAAGGACCCTACTAACAATAGCTGGAAAACGTAGACAGTTCTTACAGGAACCAATCACAGGTATTCGTGCGTTTGATAAATTCTAAACTAGGAGTGGAAGTACTGAGTGCTGGGGACCGACTCCAGTCGCTAAATGCGAACATTTACCTTTGAAGCAACAGGAGGAGCCAGACTGGTCGTGGCTAGATTCCATGCTGGAGTGCATAAAGGCACGTATTTTGTGAAAACCTTCAGACAAAAATCTACTGATTATTCAAAAATAAATATTTTAACATTTCATTGAGTTATCCAATGAGTAAGAAAACTATCGAAGGCTTCCTGCAGTTCAGAAAGAATTCTGGTACCGTAAAAAACACAGAGAAGCAAAGAACTAGAAGAAACTGAAGGACGCCCGCTGAGTAGTTATTCACTTGTTAATATTCGAAAACCTACTTTTCCGTGCCCTTATTTTTAAAATGGCAAAAATAAATATCATCTTTCCTTGTCTTTAAAAAATAAAATAACTTCAGACTCTGGCTATGCTTGCTAAAAAATCATTATTCCTTTTCCAGGCGATGTATGCAAGAAAGGACCAATCTGAAAACATAACTTATGAGAGAAGTCGACGTATAAGCCGCAGAGAAACCGGTTCACAGCCGAGCCCACAGCTCTGAGAGGTTCCCCCTCTTCCGAGACCTCATCCAGGACAACTTCATTTACTGGCGGATCGGCGGCCACTTCCGGGACTCTTTACCGAGTGGGTCCTTCCACCGCTGAGCCTTCTGAGGGGCTGTCGGGTCGCCTGTGCGTGGCGGGGAGCCAGATCCCCCGGCGCCCGCAGTGTGGCCGGGTCCCTGCGAGCCGAGCCACCCGGAACCCTGGGCCTGCCTGCACCGCAGGGAGCGCAGACTCCTAAAGGGCGGGCGGGGAGCCCTGCAGGATACGCTGTCCGCGCTGGGGGCCCCCAGTGTGCTCACACTGGGCTGTTACGGGGCGGCGGTGCTGGGGGCTTGTTCTCCGGGGACCCCGAACCATCTGGAAAGAGCTACAGGTGAAAAGGTCCCCTCTCCTGCCAGTGCACCCTCTTCCCCCATTCTAGATCGCGATCGGGTCTCGTTGGGGTTCGTCCCAGCCTGTGCCGGCGTGGGGGGTCGAGGGGTGGGGTCAGGCGTGCGCCGCCTGGGTAGCGGCCCTGGAACTGGAGCGCAAGAATCTGCGGACCCGGGCGCGGCGACTCGGGGCACCGGGCTCTGCGTGCAGGTTCTTGGGGCTGAGCACCCGAGGGCGCCTCTCTCCCCACCTGGATTCGGGGACTTGGGCTCACCCCGCCGCCCCTCGCCAATTAGCCTAATTCTGGAAGCTTCTTGCCTTGGTTCCTGGACGGTTCCTCCCAGAGGCGCCGTGAGCCCTGGGGTGCCACCGGTCTCCCGCTTCTTCCTCTGAGGCCGAAGCAGTTTGGGGTGGGGGAGCCCTCCGGGACTCCGGAGCCTTCGGGGACCCGCCCCTCCCCACCTCCGGGGGCCCCTGCACCCCTGGCGGCCCTCTCGGAGGCGGGCTGGAACAAACGCGCGTTTGTGGGCAAGGTTATTATTTCAGGTGCGCTAATGGGATTAGCGGCCGCTGGAGAATCGCATGGGGATGGATGCGGTTTCTTCTCCCGGTTCCAGCCGCTATTGCCGGGTGGAAGGGGGGAGTCACCACGGGCGCGCCTGCCTCTCTCTGCCGCACCGCCCGCTCCTCGCGCGTCGCTCACACCTCGGAGGGAGGCGGCTAACCCTGGCCCGGGGAGCGAGGGGAGGAGGATGCTGCGAGGAAGAGGCAGGTGGAAGGAAAGTGGGGAGAAACAGTGACGGCGACAGAAACACAAAGAGGGAAAGAGAGACTGCGGCAGAAACCGAGAAACAAAATCTAGGAAAGCGTCTGAGATGGAAGCGAATCCAGTCCTGTCGGCCCCCAAGACACAGTGAAACAGCCTCCCACACTGGCCTCGCCTAGGAGAGAGAAATGCGCCCTTATTCCCCAGTGCTTTCTGCTTCCAAGGGAGCCTTATCATAGACTTTTACATAATTGCATATTGACTTACCTAAATAGTTCCGCAAAGCTATTTATGCTTCCACTTGTTCAATCGCAAACAATTCCCTTGGGGAAAAGAAAAAGTGTGTGTGTGTGTGCGTGTGTGTGTGTGTGTCGGAGTAAGCATTAAGGCGAGAGGCAAACAGTAGGACCCTCTTACAAAATGTCCCCTGGGCCATCTCAGAAATGACCGTTCTGTCATGGGAAGTGCGAACCACCATCCCAAATAGGGTGAAAGGGATCATCGGTCTGCCTTGGGCCTATTTTTTCACTGTCCCTTCCTCACCAAAAAGAATCAGAGACTGTTCGGACTAAGTCAAGACATTTAGTTTCATTTGCCCCTTTCACAGATGCACAAGCTATTATCAGGAGAGGTTCGGTGACCTATCCGATTTCTTCTCTCTCTTTTCTGCGTGTTTCAGTGCTCTCTTTATATATGTGTATATATTTCCCAACACTTAAATTCACAGCTATAGAAGACGACTTTTTGTCTTTTCTTTCCTAAGATCACTGGAGGCTTCCTGTATTTCCTGTGAAGTTGATGGTGAAGTGTGAGTGAGATTAGGGGCTGGGGGCTGGCTCTTTCCTCCTCCCCTGCCCCAACCCTGAGTCCATCACCAGCCACTTTCAGAGAGCAGCAGCCTGGGATCTTGCTGCCCTGTGGAGGTTCCCTCCAGGGACCTGAGAGAAAAAAAAACAAGGAGAGATTGTATATGGTGGTGATGATGCTGGGTCTCATAGGCTCAGCTTTTCCCCAGCCAGCCCCCAACCCCCAAACAAACAAACAACCAAACAACTCCTGCCCTTTGCTTTGACTTCCTGTGACTGAGTGACCCTAATCAGAAAATTGAAGCAGGTCACCCGGGGCAGGAGTGGGGACATTCAAGGCCTTATTTACCCCAGGATTAAAAGCAACATCCCATCTAACTCACTCTGTCTCTCCTCAGCAACTTGCCTTTAAAGGATGTGAGAAGGAGCTTCTTGGAGTCTAAACAGACATCCTAACTCATGGAGATGTTTAGGTTACAAGTTTACAAAAACAGCACTTTAGCCCTGCTTTCCTGAACCCCACTACAACCAAGACCCAGGCAACCAAACCCTTTACAAAGACATCCTGTATCAATTATGGGCAAAATATATTATTGAGTAGTCACTTTTAATTCTTAAATATTTTTATTTTTAGCTTCAAATTTGACTCCTAAAACTAATCAATTATTTATCATTCTCTTCTCCCCATTCTTTGATTATTTTTAGCCTTTCGTTAAAAAAATTTTTGTAACCTTGAATTTTGCCTTGATTTGGGTGTTTGGTGCTAAAATCTTGTTTGTAGGCTTGTTGTCTACAGTCACCTGCATTTATTTTGTGAAACCGCTATGAAGTTTACTGTGTTGTTGTTGTTTTTAACTTACTGACTCTTAAGAAAAAAATAGCCTAACACTCTTAGAAGTTAGACCTTAGTTCTGTCCTAGTCTAACTTTTGTGATAAGTGTTTTCTTAGGTGCTTGTTGATTCACATATCTTTTAGTTAAAAATCTTTTGAGGAATCCAGACCTTTGTGATATACTGTGATATACTGCACTATAAGCTATTTTATTCTCAACTAATTAGTGATTGTAGGCTAAAACAAATAATGACTTTGGAAATTGGTTTTATTAGAAAAATCTCTTTGTACTTACACATATTCTCAGCCAGGATTCTGGGCAGTGACTATGGGGTTGAGTGACAGAGCTGAGACTTTCAATGCACGAGTGTGCTCAGTTGTGTCCAATTCTTTGCAACTCCATGAACTGTAGCCCGCCAAGCTTCTCTGTCATGGAATTTTCCAGGCAAGAATACTGGAGTGGGTTGCCATTGCCTTCTCCAGGTGATCTTCCCGACCCAAGGACTGAACCCACATCTCCTGTGTCTCCTGCATTGGCAGGTGGATTCTTTACCACTGTGCCACATGGAAACTTATGACACTTGGGTTCAAACTGTAACTCAGGGCACCTTGCTTTCCATTGCAGGGGGTTCCACCCCAAGTCAGGGAGCTAAGATCCCATATGCCTTGTGGCCAAAAAAAGAGAGACATAAACAAAAGCAATATTGTAACAACTTCAATAAAGACTTTAAGAATGGTCTACATCAAAATATCTTTTAAAAAATCATGAACAAACTGTAACTCAGTCACTAATGGACTGGTTGCATTTGAAGAAGTTGATCATCTGCAAAATGACTCTATAAAAATGACAATAATTTCTCATAAAAATCTTCAAAACACTGAAATCTGAAATTCTGAGTATTGTATTATTTTGTTCTCTAAGTCTACTTTTCATTCTTATATTTATCGATTCTGTGTTATAAAATTAGACACAGAGAAAATGTGTAACTCCATAGTGATCAAAAAGTTTAGCATTAAGACATCACAATATTGCTTATTTCACAGTAAATTTTTTGAAGTTGATATCATGACATTGAATTGGAGGAAGTTATCCTAAAGCAATAATTCCATGCCTTGACTTCAGCCATTTATGTACAACCATAGGGGTTTTGACCTGCATCAATGCATTCTGAATTACTGTTTGCTTGTTCTTAAAAAAAAATTGCCTCACCTAAAATAAAACATATAAATATATTTTAAAATGAAACTTTTGTATCACAGCATTCTTTTGTATTTTTCCTAATATTTTTTGTACAATAAATCCAATAATAAATTTAAAACAATTTGCCTGGGTACATGTTTCTAAATCATCTTTACTGCCCTTTGGGAAGAAATGACTAAAGGTCATCTTAAATATGTTCAATGTGCTATGTTCTAAACAGGGTTTTCTTAGTATATCAGCATGATCAAGTACTGTTTAATAACTGCCCCATACAACACTGAACATAAAGAAGAGGCAGTTGGCAGAGAAAGAAGTGAACACTAACGATTTGGAAAAAAATAAACACATTTCAGGAAGAAATCACCAATGTTTTATAATTCAGCTCTGGTATTTCAAGTGGGATTGTATCTTATAAGTCTGTAATTGCAAACTTGCTGATATTGGTGAACTATGTGAAGCCTCCATTTTACATGAAAGCATTTTGAAATATAATCACTTCAATTTTAGATGTTTGTAAGGCCCAAATTTTAGATAATAATGTGCAATTTTTGAAAAATATACTAGCTTCTAGAAAAATGACAATAAATTCTCATAAAAATCTTCAAAACACTGAAATCTGAAATCCTGTGCTTTATATTCCAGGGAAGGAAAACATAAATGCCTCTACTTTGGACTTACTATTTCTCAATTTATCCATTCTCTACTCCCCCCTCTTTTGAGATCCTCCCTACAGGCAAATCAACTGTCAGAAGAATTCCTTAATGCTTTCAGGCATTGTAACCTCCAGATGTTACTCTCAAAGTTTGAAAATGACAAGTTAGGTCTTTGTTGAAAGCTGTACCTGAAAGAACTAAGGTAAACAGAAAGATGTCAAAAGCATTGGCTTATTTCTCGTTGCCATTTGATTTTGTCTGGATATTCTTTAATGTGGTTTAGAGGTTAAAACGCTTCATTCTTTCTGCATTGGCCAGGCAACTTCTGGAGACACTTTCTGTAGTTCCCTGATTTTTCTTTTCTGTGCAGCCATGTAAAGTGAATTTGTGTGTTGGGTGGGGGAGTGTGTGCTCGGTCGTGTAATTCCAAGGACTATAGCCCGCCAGGCTCCTCCTTCCATGGAATTTTCCAAGCCAGAATACTGGAGTGGGTTGCCATTTCCTACTCCAGGCAAATTTGTAGGGCAAGTGGTAATTTGTTCATAGATCTCGTTTCTTTATGCCTAATAGTGGTTGCATATCTTAGCAAATCAAGTGCCATTCGCTGGAAGCCTTTATTCTGCTTTGTTTTTTTCTAAACATGGAATTAAGTTGAAATAATAATTTATTGAAACAACATAAACACCTGACCGTCTTAACAACCAAGGAAAATCAAAACCAAAAAGCTTTTGCTTAGCATAACCGAATGCTTAACAACTTAAAAACCACAAAGTTGGAAATGGATAGTTATGGCTCTTTTTAAAACTGTCATTTTACCGTGATTCTAAATCAGTAGCCCAGCACGATGAGGAGTGTGGTTGAGCTTCAGATGCTCTGGAAAACCCTGCCTTGAAGGTCAAACAGCCATATTTAAGTCTCCAGTGATACTGTGCTGCCAATAATATTTGGCGAGATGGGACCAACCATGCCCTGACCGGATAAGAACCAAATGCTCATAGCCAGTTAGTTCCTAACTTGTAATTCTTTACCTGGCAGCTACCAATTTTTCTTTCTCTTTGAGCATTTAATTCTCTTTAGTTTTGTGTTTTTTCATTAAAAAAAAATCTTTTATTTTATATTGGAGTATAGCCTATTTTAACAATGCTGTGATAGTTTCAGGGGGTATTTTTGCCTTTCTAAGGTTGAAGCCAGCACACCCTTCTTATCCTAAGCTAATTTAGACTGAAAAGTATTACTTATTTTCAGATACTCTTTAATTCAATGTTTAGGGCTTATTTGTTTGAGACAGTCAACCAATGAGCCTTTCTCAATGCTTGTAGCCTTTTATCCCAGGAGGGAATAGTTTGAACTTGTTTCAAAATTCTCTTCTTTTTCTTTGCTTTTTACTTCCCTGTGAGTCTGTAATTCAGTTCTGCTGACACAGTCGGTTAACCCCATACTGAGGAGCTGATTAAAAACACTTTCTAAAAATGTCTACTCCTATTGCTGGTATTAATCAGCAAATTTTTTTCCTTTTGCCTATCGCTTTTTTTTTTTAAAAATCAAAATCTTTCCACCCCCAAAATTCTAAATGGGCACAATTTAAAAGCTACAAACCCTAGTCTTTTTAGGATGGGCTAGTTCTCACTGCATAATCTCTAATGTACCTGCTACTTGAGAATGATTCCGGAGAACAGTAAGTGGTAGTAGAGATTCCGTCTCACGTTGTTTGTGCCAGAACAAATGTTAGCACTAATCAGGTTTGTTCCCCTCCCTGTGTTTAGGGGAACTTTCAATTGCACAACAAGTTGGATAACAAGGCCACCCTCACTGTCCTACCCTTGTTCTTTTGGAAACTTTCAAGAAGACTTGAGGTCCAAAAATAGGTTCAGTGTTCACCTGCTTTTCTCATTGTCACTGACATTTTTGAGGATAGTGATAGAAAGGCAAGTCTGTTGCCAATTTCATAAATCGGTCTTTTCTCTCTGCTCTGTTGTCAGGTTGCCCTTCTCACTAATGTCACCATATGTCACGGCTTGTCCCAGTCAATATGAGGTTGACTGAGAAGTGTTTGAATAACTTTTTGGTCCTGTTGCCTGTAATTGGTAAAGGTTTGTTGACTTTTTTGGTTTTATACTGTTCTGTTTACAACAATGTGATTTGGGTGACGTTCATTAACTGCCCTAATCAGGTCTTTGATGTTCAGGTGTAAGATTAAGAGTTTAATTTTTGTCCCTAATTAAAAAAAAATTTGATGATTTGCAAAGCATGCCCTGTTTCCATGCCTAAAATCTTTCTTTATTCCCCCAAACCCTGAGAGGACCTGTTATTATCATGTCTGTTTCACAGATAAAGTTTAAAGTCACACAACTGTTTAGGAGCAAAGGCTGTGTACTGAGTTATGGTATCAATGGGAAAAAAAATCCCTGTAGCTGCATCCTTTTATTAAGCTAAATATTTGGTAGGGAGAGCATGAGAAAAAAAATTAGAAAACTTTCCTTCTGGTTTATTTTTTTAGTTCTTTTCTCTTTCTTTTCTATCATCTACTATAAATTAGAAATATTTAAACCTTTGGAACCCATCTCCAGAAAGTTTCACTATTTCTAGTATCCAGACATTTTGAATTAATGAAATACACTCAGTATAAAATGTGTGCTCCTCCGATTTCAAAGTTTTTTTTTTTATTTATTTTTTGGGGAGCATAATTACTTTCAAAGTTATTTTTTTGTTGCACAGGTATATATAGTTTTGAAAGATCACCCTTAAAATTCTATATAGAACAAAAGATTATTATGTAGATTTATCATAACCTTTCATTCTATAAATATTAGTTTTGTTCTTGTATTTGGTATGCCTTTTTGCATTTAAAAACTATAACATAGACATAAATCCATTTATGACATATTATGGCATAGTTTTCAAGGAGATAGCAATTCAAACTTCCCATTTAAAAAGAGAGAAGAAAACTGCTTTCAGGAAATATTAATCGGCAGGAGTCCTTTTCAGAGCACAGTTACCATGGGATTGAGAAGTATTTGCTAATTATAACAGTGCACTAATTATCTGCTTTTACATCTCATCTTTCTGTCTTTCTGTCTAAATTCACTTCTAATTACATGGTACCCTTTTTGCATATGACATATCTAAAAGTATTGCTTTTATCAGATATGAATTCTTTTACTTGGAAATATTAAAGACATAGTTTCACTTCCAAAATATTTTCTCCTAGACTATAGTGAAATCTTTTGATTATGGGAAGAATAATCTGTCATGCTGTGGGGAGGGAGAGACCAAGTTTTAAATATTAGACATTTTGTGTCTTCCAAAAGAGAATAGCAAAGCTGATCAGCCTTGTCATGGTTTCTATTTTTTAAATATGGTTAAGCAGATATAGTCACATTACCCACTCATCATCACCATCATTGTCATCATATTTTTTTTATTAGTTTTCAGAATTTCAAATGTTGTAATTGATGGAAAGATATTTAAAACATAGCGTAATAAAGGAAATATCACTGGGTCATCAGAACCTATTTTCATGGGATTAACTGGTCATCTGAATTGCAGAGGTACACTCAAAGCAAAAGCAACAATAACAACAACAAATGTGATTTCAGTTCCTGTGTTCTGATTCCTCTGGGGCTTGTTGAGCATATAGAAACAGTGATTCACTTTCTGCATAAGGAGAGTCTCACTCATCTCCCCCATAACAGGCATTTCACGGGGGCTGGGGAGTGGGGTGGGGAATTTATAAGCTGAGAATCTCCATCTTTAGAGATCTACAGCCTCTGCCCTAACGCAGACTCCTGTGACAGCTGTTAGTCTGACTCATTTGTGGGTATACACTTTCTCTAACTCCACCCCTGATCATCCTTTATTGATTATGAACTTTAATGCACACATATTCATTTCAATGTTTATTTTTTTAAAGAAAGCCTAAAGAATAATTTATAAGCTTTTAAAGAAACATCTGATGGAGTATTGCAGCTTCTTGCAAATACAAACAAAATCTGCTGTGCAGTATTTTAAAGCACATACAGATATGTGGATCAAGCAGTTTTAGAGCTCAGGCTCCAGGTAGGGTTGAAGGAGATGGAGAGCTGTTCAGAGTACAAGGTATAGCATTTACTGAAGGCTTCCTCTATGTCAGACACTGGGATAGGTTCTTCTGTACAGTCTTTCATTTTGGTAACATCCAAGGCTACTGACAGCCAGTTGTTATAGCAGTCAAATCAGAACTTGGCTGAAAACTTGCATCTTTTGCTATCAGTTTCACTTTTATGCTTGGCCACAAAATCATTTACATACATTCAACTTGAGATGCTCAACTGCCAAGCAAGCTAAGGAAGCAGTAAGGGCCTTGGGAGCCATGTGTGGGCATTCCTTGCAATGAGAGACATTTCTGCGGAAGAAGCTCTCTTCATTGTTTGAACAGAGACCTTTTTTCCATCTTTCCCACCCCTTTGGGCCTAAGGTTCCTCATCTGGAAATCAGGATGCCTTGACTCTATTTTTGATATTCCTCCCAGCCCCAGTGATTTGTGAATTTTGCATTTGATTCTGCTGATGCCACATGTTTACAGCTGACAGGGGGAGGGCAAAATAATTATAAACAGAACTTGACTAGTCAAAATTCAGGGGCTCAAGAGAAATGATGTAAGTGTTTTCTGACTCTGACAATCAGAAATACATTCCTTCCTGGAAATTATAAGATACACTGAAAATAAAAGCCCTGTTTTTTGTTTCTTCCTTTTACCATTTAAGTTATAACATGTTATAGAAATGAAATCTTCCCAAAGGCTGGAACAGTAGTCCTAGAATCAAGCCACTGCAGACTGGGATTATTCCTTTACTATCTGCTGTGTGCTTTGGCAGTGGAAACCATCCCTCTCTGGGCTCTGTAAAATAATATTAATTCTGTCTCCTTCAAAATGGTGTTCTGATGTTTAATCAATGTTCATAAATCTCTTTAAGATCTTCCCATGATAATATGACATAAAGTACAAAGTATTATTCTTGGAATGGGGTAATTCTATCCAATTACATCTCCTCTGAGCTATCACCTGTGTAGGAAACATTGTTATTACTTTGCAAATTACTCTGTACTTAGGCTTTCTCATATTCCCTAATCATGAGCAAAAGTCCCATTAGAAGTCTTAGAATATTCAATATTTGCAACATTGACTTTGATGGGACATTACAGTGACGAACAAGCTGGACTAGTGCTGTCCTAAGGGCAGGTCAGAAGGATCTAAATCTCTCTGAGGATGCGGCTTATGCAATGCCGTTTGCCATTCTTGCAGCGGCTGTATAATTAATAAGTGGACATAGCATCATTCATTTGAATGGGATCATAGCAGACTTTGAGTTTGAAGCTAGGAGTCAAGTTGGTCTATGAGATTTGCCCCAGTTTCTAGAGACTGGAGTCTCTTTCTCAGTTGGTGGTATTTGTCTTTTTAAATGCAGCCAGTGCTTCAAAAACAGTTGCCAAACATGAAAGTGATACTCAGTGTTTCCTAGCAGGCACTAGAAGTTACTGCCATGTTTTAAATGGACCAGTCTATGTACCCTGCTTCATTCATTAATTAATGTATGCATCTGATAAATTATTTATTGATGACTTCTGTTCCAGGATCTGGATTAAGGAAGACAAACAGGGGATCCTGAGGAAGTATGTGATCAGTACTAGTTACGTTCATGGGTAGTTCATGTACTGTTTTAACTGCTGGTTTTATTTCGGAAGTTGTTCTATGGAGCTGTATTGTCACATAGAATGAAAATTACTCCTCCCCACTCCCACCACAACCCATAGCCGAGGTCAGTTCATGGGACATTCCATGAACTTTTATCAAGGATAAAAAAAGCATTTACGATAATTAACATAAAAAATGAGACAAAAAAGGTTCGCATTTTAGTGTATGCAACTGCTTAGGTATTTGGGTAATAATTACCTCCTTTTCTCCTTTTTTCCAATCCTTTCTGATTATGTCACCATTGCAATGACTCTTAAAGATTGCATAAACAGTCCAGGATATTAAAAATTAAATTATTATCCAAATGGCACTGAAAAAGAAATATTGATACAAAAGAAGAAGGAAAAAGTGCCTATAAACCCACCATCCAAACATAACTAAAAGTAATTTTTTTCTTCAGGTGTATATTTTTATAGAAATTATATGCTTTTGCTTTCCATTGTAGTATCTCTTTCAAATTATGACATTAACATAGTACCCATTTTTAATGTCTACTTAATCTTACAAAGTCTAAGTGTACCATACTATAGTTAAGTGCTACCTATTTTTGGATATTTTATTTTTTTCTAGTTTTTTTTCTCCACTATTATAAATCAAGCTACAGGGCATTGTGTTTGTATGTGAGTATACCTGCATGTGTGTGCATGCAGACTTCTCTGCATTTTTTAAGAAAGGTATCTGGAAGTTAGAATTTTAGGTCTTTAGAACATATTAAAAATTTTATGGCTTAAAGATTTTTTTTTTTTTTTTTTGCTGAATTACAGGATACAATGGATACAGTGATTGGATACAATGGTTTAAATATTCCTTTTACCAAAATTTCTGGGTAAAAATGAATCCCTATATTTAAAATTGCATTTCTTATTACCTGCAGCTCTTGTCTTTCCTTTTTGAATTGTTTATTTACTTTTGCAGTGAATTTCTCTGTTTGGGATATTGTAGCTTTAAAACTTTAAATCCTCTTTCTTATATGAAGGAATGTATGAAACTAACATGTATGATGTTCCTGAATAAATATTCATGAAATTTAAAATGGTCATAAAAATAAAAAGACAAAACTAAAATGAGTCATGATTATATATGTTTGTACCTAAGGGAAAAATCAGCAGAAATTAATAAATATATTAATGTGGTTATAAGATGGTGAATGATATTTACTTTTTTTTCTATTTTTCAAGGTTTCTATAGTGAATGTGCACTATTTTTTTTTTTAATCAGAAAAAGCAGTGATTTGTAGATATGTCTTTCTTTTCTCTTGACTCATTTTTTTTTTTAACTTGGACATTTTTAAGACATGAGTTTCATTGAAACTGATGGATATGTGCGTATTTGGAAGCTATGGACAAGTGAAAAATTAGTTTCTGGAAGATCCTTTCCTTTCCTTTGTGGAACCAAAAATTTCTTAAAAGATGATTGAGACGAGAAGACCAGATCAGTTTCTCTGAGTGGGTAAAGGTATTCAGATTGGCTTTTCCTGTGGCCCAACTATGGGGAATAAACACTTCTCAGAGCTGCTGGTGTGACTTCCTAGGCTGTTCTGAGATTTTGCGTATAAGGTTTTTGTGTCATCTTCTGCCTGAATTTTCACAGTGACAAATTCTCATGGGTAAAACAAGTACACAATTTATAACTAAATGTCTGCTTTTTAAAAGTTTGCCTTTAATTTAAAATATCCTTTTTTGTACAAGTGAACACATTTCCATATTTGGTCAATTTTAATAATGAAATCTATTGTTTGCAAAAGAATAACAAGTAGACAAGCTTTCAAATCTCTCGTGTTAGTAGAATTTCACTCAAAGCCTGATCTCTTGACCTCTCTACTCTCAGCTGGTACAAGCCTTACTGTACTCTGATTGCAGGTAAATGTCCTAGAGAAATTAAAACAACCCCTTGGAGGCTGAACTAGAAAAAGTCTCCGTAAAGACTGATTCCAAGAGTGTTCCAGGAGCATATAATTTGGAAATTTTTCCAAATTTCCAGGGTGGACAAGAAATGGTGCAAATACTTTCATGGAAATAATAAATTCATTATTTCTCAATAGCGTAAGCTCTTGATCTTCAACATTTTAGTAGCTAGTTCTCCATGAGAGTATATTTTAAAAATTAAGGTTCTTAGATCGGGCAAAGGGAAAGGGCACTTTCTGTTCTTAGGGTTTACAAACCTACAAACCTGAGTAAAGCAGGGTGTGTTGGGGTTTACGGGAATTAACACTCTTGTTCATCTCCAAACCCCTCGGTTAGGAATCAATGGAAAGATTCACATAGGGGCATGATGGAGAAATGTCAGCTTTGGGGGAAGATAACAATTGGAAAACAAGGCTTAGATCTACTCTGACTAATACACATCTTGTCTATTTCATTAAACAGGCTTATCCAACAAAGTCTTCCCAAACCACAGCTGCATAAGTATATGAGACCTGAGCATAGGCTGCCTGAAATTGAAAGAAAACTCAGCACACAGTAGAAGCTGAGCATCTAAGCTTGGTTCTTATTTTACTCTCCAGGTTCACCGATTAGGAACACTGATCTTTCTGAGAAACATGAAATGGGACATCGAGGAAGACTTTGGAAAACTTTCTTTTGTACTTTGATTTAATGAGCATGGAAACTCCCCTTCCTATGGAAATTAATAGGAATAATCATTCCCTCCTCACGAATAAATGCAGTGAAAGAATGATTGAAAAGTAAAGATTGCATGAATTCGAGGCATGAATGGCAGCCCTCTTGTGCTAAGTAACTTCGGTCATGTCCAACTCTTTGCAACCCTGTGGACTGTAAGCCACCAGGCTTCTCTGTCCACAGGATTCTCTAGGCAAGAATGCTGGAATATGGGTTGCCATTTCCTTCACCAGGGGATCTTCCCAACCCAGGCATCTAATTCAGCTCTCCTGCATCGCAGGCGGTTTCTTTACTGTCTGAGCCACCAGGGAAGCCCTCTTGGGGGCAAGTGTAAACTGGTATCCTTAAGACATCCAGAAATGGGCAGGGGACTAGCAAGATGACAGTTCTGTTCTGCTTCCAGAACTTGAAAAGAAACAATAGCAAAGAAATCTCTGCAGCATTCCTTAAATAAGCTTAATAAAGTGTGTGAAGACAGAGGTATTGAGAGTCCTGTATCTCATTCTTCTGGACCCAGTACTCTAGGGAACACGTGAAAGGGCACTTTCCTCAGTAACTCACTTTTACAAACTTCGTTTTCCGGGAAGGTGACTGGGTTGGTATGTGGTTTCCTCAAGGGGAGGAAAAACCAAAGAGGCCCTTCTAGAGCATAACCAAAGTGGAAAGAACCACCAGGACTGGCCGCTGTACTTTTCTCTGTTGATCAGAAGATGGGAAAGTAGTCTGAAGTGGGATCGCTGAGAGGTGGTAAATAAGAAATAAGATGAAAGCCTCTCAGGGCATTAATGGCCGAGAGAGGAGCAGCGTCAAAGCCCTTTTAGGTTTCTTAAGATCTCCTATGGAGATCTACTGTGGAGTAATATTGCTGTTGCCAGTGCCCTAAGATTTTGCTCATTTCAAAGTCCTTCCTCCAGCATTCCCTCACGCTCTAGTCCCTCATAGCTCAGTTGGTAAAGAATCCGCCTACAATGCAGGAGACCCCAGTTCAATTCCTGGGTTGGGAAAGATCCCCTGGAGAAGGGATAGGCTACCTACTCCAGTATTCTTGGGCTTCCCTTGTGGCTCAGCTGGTAAAGAATCTGCTTGCAATGTGGGAGACCTGAGTTCAATCCATGGGTTGGGAAGATCCCCTGGAGAAATGAAAGGCTACCCACTCCAGTATTCTGGCCTGGAGACTTCCATGGACTGTATAGTCCATGGGGTCCCAAAGAGTCGGACACGACTGAGCGACTTTCACTAGACTCCACGGATGGGAAAGAAATGGAGGCTGCTCTTTAGGTGGGGAGGGTTGAGGCTGGAAAAGAAATTTTAGTATTTCTTTTTGAAGAAGTAGATATCTTCTGTTCCTTGAATTGGGGCGGTGGGGGGTGGGGGGTGGTGGTGTGTGGTAGTGGTGGTGGTTGTGGGAATCTAAAATTCCCCAAAGGAAGACGATAAACTTCTAAATAGGAAAGTACATTCCAGTGAGGAGATTTAAAACATCATTACAAAAAAGAAAACAGAACCTACCTGCTAGTCGTAGTTCAGCATCTGGCCTACCTCCCCTAGATGAGAGAAATTGAGTCTAGACAGAAACCGTTAGCACACAGACTTCAAACCAAAGAATCTACACACAGAGTCCAGTTGAGGAGACAGAGGGAGTCACTGTGAATCCATATATGCCGTATCCTGACCAAGAAAGTCTGTGTAGAGCTGTACGCATCAAATAATAGTAATCTGGGGAGGGGAGGAGGTTAGCATTGATTAAAAATAATGCAAGAAAGAAAGGAAGAAGGGAAAAGACGTGAAGGGAAAATGATACTAAAGTCAAGTCTGGAGAAAGACACTCCAAGAAATAAAATGCTGCTTTGGTTTGCAAGGGCTGCTATGAACTGTCAAACAAAGCAAAGGGAACAGTAACTCTTTAAAACAAGCCATCTAAGTGTGTAAATAGTATTATGAGTTAGAAAAGAAAATTGAAGAGTAAATAAAATAAATGGTAGCCAATCTAAAACCAACCTTGAAATTCTACTGGAAAGAAATAAAAAAGACTTAAATGGAAAGGCATTATCTGTTTCGTGGATAGGAAAGCTTAAGATGTTTATCGTCATTAAATTATTCTATAAATTAGATGAAATATTCATTAGAATACCATTTAAATTTAGAGGAATAAGTAAGTGTGAATACTCAAGTTATAAAATAAAATTAAAATGGGCAATGGATTTACAAAAATATAGTACACTCAAGTAATAACTGGGATGTGATTAATGTGTTATCTCTAATCACGGGAATATCTAGTGCAGTTAATGAATGGTACATGGCCTAACCATGTTTTAAAAAAAGAGAGAGGAAGAAAAGTAGAATTTCTGCATTACTCTCACTCCTGAAATAAATTCCACATTAAAAAAAAATATACTTGCCAAACAAAACACAAATTTCTAGACCATAATTATGATGTATAAACATAGCATGAACAATCTGGAAGCTAGAAAGGAAAAGACTGCTTTTGATACCTTCCCTTTATTTGAAATTACATGCTTTTTTTATTAGTTGATCAATGTTTGCTTCTCCAATGTATTATTAAGGTCGATGCAGGCTCAATGTCTGTTTTGGTCACCTTTGTGTCCTTAGCACATAGTGAATATGCAATAAATATTTGTTAAATGGATCAGTCCCATTTAGAAAAAAGTCAAATACCTGCACTCTATGAAGCATCATAACCAAAATGAAAACACAACAAAATGGGAAGTGATGTTTTACAGAACAGAAAAAAGCTAATTTTATTAAGCAATTTATCTTGCAAATTAGAGGAAATACCTGTAATTTAGTAGAAAAGTGGACAGAGGGAGGAATAAGTGATTTAGGAGAAAAATTTCTAATAATAAACATCATAAAAGAAATATTCAATTTCACCCGCAAATAAAGAAACACAAATTAAAACAATAAGTTGTCTCACATACTAGTTGACAAGGATGAAAAAAAATTACTAAGACCCAATTGTTGGTGAGAGGCAGAGGAAACAGGAATTTTCATATATTCTGAGGAAGAGAATGCATTGGGAGACCATTTTTAGGCCAATGTAGCATTATCTATCAAAATGTAAATGTTCACATTCTTGAACTCAACATTTAAAATCACTGCAGATATACTTGTGTGAGTGTGTTTTGTAAATGAGCAAAGATATATGTGAATGAGTTTTCATTTTAGCCTTACTTGTAATAGAGAAAAACTGTAAAAAATAGAAAAGTATATTGAGATGATTCTTTAAATAAATTATAGTATATCCATAAGATGTGATGTTATCAACCATGGAATGAATTAACCAAATCTAGATGTGGTAAGATGAAAGAGAATCACTACGTATTCTCAAATGAAAAAGGCAAGTTGCATCAGTATCATATCATTTAAGCAAATTTACACATGAGTATTTATAGAAAATATCTAGTAAGCTACTTCAAAGTATTTAAAATGGATTAACATCCATATATGTAAAATATTATGTCTCTAAAATGATAAATGCTATTAATCTTTTCTTATTTAATTTTTGATAAGGGTGGTTAGCATTTACTCTAATTTAATTTTTGGACTATAACTTCACTGTGCTTAATTCATGTCAACTTATATGGGGTCTCTAGGAGTCGGACACAACTGAGTGACTTCCCTTTCACTTTCCACTTTCATGCACTGGAGAAGGAAATGGCAACCCACTCCAGTGTTCTTGCCTGGAGAATCCCAGGGACGGGGGAGCCTGGTGGGCTGCTGTCTATGGGGTCACACAGAGTTGGACACGACTGACGTGACTTAGCAGTTAGCAGCATTTCTTGGTTGGTATCTTCTGGTTTATACTGTATATTCCTTATTTATATAGAATATATAGAGATACTTTGTTAGCTACAACATTTTCATATTTTAAGAATCATTTTCCGAAAAGCATCAGTCTTTTTTTTATACAGAAAAAACTGGAGGATTAATCACTCCCTAAGTCAGTAACAAAGGTGATTAAAAGAGCTGAGTAGCTTCAGTCTGATTTTAAGATATTTTAACTTCCACATAAATAATAAAGTTTATGAAATCACTGAACAAACATTTAAAGTCTGTGTGATGCAGTTTTAAATTTGAAGTTTTCAACACGGTAAGTCAGTAAAACCAAATGTAAATTTCTTACACTTAAAAAAAAGGAATTAAAATCACTTTAAACAGGAAAAAGGATATTGGATATCATGTTTAAGCCCATCCATCTTTTCACATCTTTATGTCCTAGTAATGTGTACATCATATACTTTTCTGTGAAATTTCTTATCTTTATCTCCTAGTAATGTGTACATCATATACTTTTCTGTGAAATTTCGTATATTCTTCTGAGGAATTACATTTCCCCACTGTGCTAGATATTCTTTGTTCAGCAAGGGAAAAATAAAAATAAAAGGAGATTAAGGCAATGCAAATTATAGGTTAATTCCATTTCTAATCTTTATTTTTACTATATTTAAGTTATTTTTTAAATCAATGACCTCTTTATATACCTGGAAACCTAAGAACATAATTTCTATTACTAAAGTTCTAAAAGTTTCTAAAAAAAAGAAATTCCAGCCGTATTAGCCATCTAAAAACTATATTTTGGATTTTTTTTTTAAACTTATTCAGTATCTGTATTTCTTTGAACTGAAAGTTTTATTCAAACAAGAATGATTTCAGAGAAGTTTAAATATCTATGGGCCAGAAAAATTCTGCAGTGACAGTCCAAAATATACCAAGTGCCTTCTGCTGATTTGAGGTTTTCTGGAAGTGAGCAATTTGGTTTGCCCTCCACATCACTCACAGCGCCCTTATAGAAAGCACTACTTTGCATATCTGTGAGCTGTAATTTAACCTGGGTTCCCTCCGACCCAGGGCAGCCAGAAACTATTGAAATCTTTTGTTCAGACACAGGATTTAGAATAGCAAAGAAAGGCACAGGAGGCAAGACAGAAGGTTTCTTCCCATTAGGAGCAAAGAAATCACCTTGAAAATGTCAAATTCTGGGTACTCAAACCAGATAGGAAAGAAACAGGGAGACATGAGGTCATTGAATTTGAAAGCTAGAACAGCCTCTCTGAGGCTATCTAGTGCAGGTGATGGCACCCCACTCCAGTACTCCTGCCTGGAGAATCCCATGGATGGAGGAGCCTGGTAGGCTGCAGTCCATGGGGTCTCTGAGGGTCGGACACAACTGAGCGACTTCACTTTCACTTTTCACTTTCATGCATTGGAGAAGGAGATGGCAACCCACTCCAGTGTTCTTGCCTGGAGAATCCCAGGGACGGGAGAGCCTGGTGGGCTGCCGTCTATGGGGTCACACAGAGTCGGACACGACTGAAGCGACTTAGCAGCAGCAGCAGCAGTGCAGGTGACCTTCTTACTTATGGATAAGGAAACTGAATCCCTCCCCGCTCAACTGACTTGCCCAAGGGACCATGTATTTCGATAGTAGCTGAACCAGAAATACTGATTTTTTTTTTCCCCAAAAAGTCAGCTCTCCTCTTTGAGATAAACAAGAAACAGTAAGCTGAAAGAAGTGGAGTTCTTTGCTAAACAATTACAGAGGATGAAGAAACAGAATTCGGAAGGGACTCAGGTGTTTTGTCTCTTTTGGTTTAAATTATGCGTCTTTGAAGGCCAAGGCACCAATGAAATAGAAATAGAATGCACAGCAAAACAAAAGCCTAGGAGAGGGGTAAGGATGGTTGGGAAAGTGGGTTCCTGTCAGCTTTCCTCTCATTCTCTGGCGTTTGGGCATTCCACTTTGCAGCTGTCCGCTTTCCCTTTGCCTCACTCCAGCATTGGAAGGGAGGGTGTTTCTGCCAGGGGCATATCTAAAACTGTATGAGCAGGCAGTTTCCAATCCAATTTATGGCTTCCTGATCTATTAAAAATACAGTCTGGAGATGTCTTCAGTTCAGTTCAGTCGCTCAGTCGTGTCCGGCTCTTGGCAACCCCATGAATTGCAGCACGCCAGGCCTCCTTGTCCATCACCAACTCCCAGAGTTCACTCTGACTCACATCCATCGAGTTGGTGATGCCATCCAGCCATCTCATCCTCTGTCGTCCCCTTTTCCTCCTGCCCCCAATCCCTCCCAGCATCAGAGTCTTTTCCAATGAGTCAACTCTTCCCATCAGGTGGCCACAGTACTGGAGTTTCAGCCTTAGCATCATTCCTTCCAAAGAAATCCCAGGGCTGATCTCCTTTAGGATGGACTGGTTGGATCTCCTTGCAATCCAAGGGACTCTCAAGAGTCTTCTCCAACACCACAGTTCAAAAGCATCAATTCTTCAGTGCTCAGGTTTCTTCACAGTCCAACTCTCACATCCATACATGACCACTGGAAAAACCATAGCCTTGACTAGATGGACTTTTGTTGGCAAAGTGATGTCTCTGCTTTTCAATATGCTGCCTAGTTTGGTCATAACTTTTCTTCCAAGGAGTAAGCGTCTTTTAATTTCATGGCTGCAGTCACCATCTGCAGTGATTTTGGAGCCCAGAAAAATAAAGCCATATATTAACATTGCACAAATTGTCTTACTCGGGATAGGACAAAGCTTTGAAGTCATACTCTCTGAGTGGTTCTTCCCTTATCAACTTGTTGACTTTGCTCGAGCTACTGAAACTCTGTGCCTGTTTCCCCATCCATGAGATGGAGAGGCTCATGGTTGGAGCCATCATATAGGCTTGTAAGACACCATAATGCAGTAAATAGAACTCCATAAATAACCTGATAAATTTTAAGTCGTTAATTATCATTCAGTGCTGGAGACCCAGATTTGGGTGGGAAAGTTCCCCTGGAGAAGGGAATGGCAACCCTTTCCAGTATTCTTGTCTGGAGAATTCCATGGACAGAGGAGCTTGGCAGTGGGCTACAGTCCATGGGGTCGCAAAGAATTGGACAGGGCTAAGTGAGTAACACATACAATTATCATTCAGTTTACTTTGATTCCAGGAGCCCACAACAAACAAAAATAATCGATCCGTGTAATCTATTGTAGTTGTGTTATAAGAGCAAGATGAAGGTGTGAAATGCCATCTAAAGGTGCCACTGGGCTCCCTGTAGCAGAAGCAGTGAGACCCTTTGCTGAGCCTTCCCTCTCTGATTCTACTTCATTTCTATCATTGAAAACTGGTGAGTAAGGAGGTGGGTTGGCTTACATAGCCATATAGCTCTGATCTTGGACTTCCTTGTTCCTCTTCATTTGCCTTCATCTGACAAATAGCCATATCAAAGAATGCCCACTCTATGTACATCACAAAAGGGCAAAACTTAGATAATATATGTGAATGTGTTACCAAGTATACAGCAATTTCTAGAAATAGAGGTTAAGCTGACTATTAGCCCATGAGATATTTCACTGATTGTTGGTTTTGAGTACCCAGTGGGAACAAAAGACCTTGAAAACAGGAGCACATGATAGAAAAGCCTTTCCTGAGGCTAATTTTTAACATAGTTTTGGGAAGAAGAAAGGTGAGAGAAAGATGGCTTCCTCAAATGTCTGATTCATCTACATACACCTGTTTTTCCTTGATAGTCAAACTTGTAAAAAGACAGCTTTACTGAGAAATAATGAACATACAGTAGAGAACATATATTTCAAGTGCACAATTTGATAATTTTTAAAATATGTGTAAATCCATAAAACCATGGTCACAGTCAAGAGAGTAGATACATCCATCACCCTTAGGAGTTTTTTCTTACCTCTTTGTAAATCCTTCCCTGGTCCTGGGGAACAAATGATCTACTTTCTGTTGCCATATATTAGTTTGCAGTTTCTTAAACTTTATATAAATGGAATCATATATTATACGTTCCTTTTCTGTCTGGGTTATTGGTATAATTACTTTATTGGTATAATTATTTCATCCCCATGTTTTGGTATCTTTATTTGTCTTTATGGATGAGCAGTATATCTATATAACATTGTATAGATGTTGCCTATTGGTGGCAATATAAGTTAATTTTGAGTTAATTTTTATATAGGCAATTGCCTATTGATGGAGATTTAGGTTATTTCCAGTTTGGAGTTATTATAAATAAAACTGCTATAAACCTTTGTGTAAAAATCTTTGACAGGCTAATATTTTCATTTCTCTTGGGTAAATACCAAGGATTGGAATTGCTGAATCATACAGTATGTGTCTATTAAACTTTTTAAGAAATAGCCAAACAATTTTCCTAATAGACTGTCCCATTTTACATTTCCACCGGGAGTATGAATGCTCAGGTCTCCACATCCTAGCCAGCACTTAGTATTGTCAGCCTTGTTAGTTTCAGTTACTCTACTACACACAGAGTGTTATCTCACTGTGTTTTTTTATTTGCATTTCCTTAATGACTAAAGATTTGGTAATAAGGAGTTCATGATCTGAGCCACAGTCAGCTCCTGGTCTTGTTTTTGTTGACTGTATAGAGCTTCTCCATCTTTGGCTGCAAAGAATATAATCAATCTGATTTTGGTGTTGACCATCTGGTGATGTCCATGTGTAGAGTCTTCTCTTGTGTTGTTGGAAGAGGATGTTTGCTATGACCAGTGCATTCTCGTGGCAAAACTCTATTAGTCTTTGCCCTGCTTCATTCCGTATTCCAAGGCCAAATTTGCTTGTTACTCCAGGTGTTTCTTGACTTCCTACTTTTGCATTCCAGTCCCCTATAATGAAAAGGACATCTTTTTTGGGTGTTAGTTCTAAAAGGTCTTGTAGGTCTTCATGAAACCATTCAACTTCAGCTTCTTCAGCGTTACTGGTTGGGGCATAGACTTGGATAACTGTGATATTGAATGGTTTGCCTTGGAGACGAACAGAAATCATTCTGTCGTTTTTGAGATTACATCCAAGTACTGCATTTCAGACTCTTTTGTTGACCATGATGGCTACTCCATTTCTTCTGAGGGATTCCTGCCAGCAGTAGAAGATGTAATGGTCATCTGAGTTAAATTCACCCATTCCAGTCCATTTTAGTTCGCTGATTCCTAGAATGTCAATGTTCACCCTTGCCATCTCTTGTTTGACCACTTCCAATTTGCCTTGATTCATGGACCTGACATTCCAGATTCCTATGCAATATTGCTCTTTACAGCATTGGACCTTGCTTCTATCACCAGTCACATCCACAGCTGGGTATTGTTTTTGCTTTGGCTTCATCCCTTCATTCTTTCTGGAGTTTTTTCTCCACTTATCTCCAGTAGCATATTGGGCACCTACTGACCTGGGGAGTTCCTCTTTCAGTATCCTATCATTTTGCCTTTTCATACTGTCCTTGGGGTTCTCAAGGCAAGAATACTGAAGTGGTTTGCCATTCTCTTCTCCAGTGGACCACATTCTGTCAAAAACAAGACCAGGAGCTGACTGTGGCTCAGATCATGAACTCCTTATTACCAAATTCAGACTCAAACTGAAGAAAGTAGGGAAAACCGCTAGACCATTCAGGTATGACCTAAATCAAATCCCTTATGATTATACAGTGGAAGTGAGAAATAGATTTAAGGGCCTAGATCTGACGGATAAGAGTGCCTGATGAACTATGGAATGAGGTTCGTAACATTGTACAGGAGACAGGGATCAAGACCATCCCCATGGAAAAGAAATGCAAAAAAGCAAAATGGCTGTCTGGGGAAGCCTTACAAATAGCTGTAAAAAGAAGAGAGGTGAAAAGCAAAGGAGAAAAGGAAAGATATAAGCATCTGAATGCAGAGTTCCAAAGAATAGCAAGAAGAGATAAGAAAGCCTTCTACAGCGATCAATGCAAAGAAATAGAGGAAAAGAACAGAATGAGAAAGACTAGAGATCTCTTCAAGAAAATTAGAGATACCAAGGGTACATTTCATGCAAAGATGGGCCTGATAAAGGACAGAAATGGTATGGACCCAACAAAGCAGAAGATATTAAGAAGAGGTGGCAAGAATACATGGAAGAACTGTACAAAAATGATCTACACGACCCAGATAATCATGATGGTGTGATCACTAATCTGGAGCTAGACATCCTGGAATGTGAAGTCAAGTGGGCCTTGGAAAGCATCGCTATGAACAAAGCTAGTGGAGGTGATGGAATTCCAGTGGAGTTGTTTCAAATCCTGAAAGATGTTGCTGTGAAAGTGCTGCACTCAATATGCCAGCAAATTTGGAAAACTCAGCAATGGCCACAGGACTGGAAAAGGTCAGTTTTCATTCCAATCCCAAAGAAAGGCAATGCCAAAGAATGCTCATACTACCACACAATTGCACTCACCTCACATGCTAGTAAAGTAATGCTCAAAATTCTCCATGCCAGGCTTCAGCAATACATGAACTGTGAACTTCCTGATGTTCAAGCTGATTTTAGAAAAGGCAGAGGAACCAGAGATCAAATTGCCAACATCCACTGGATCATGGAAAAAGCAAGAGAGTTCCAGAGAAACATCTATTTCTGCTTTATTGACTATGCCAAAGCCTTTGACTGTGTGGACCACAGTCAACTGTGGAAAATTCTTCAAGAGATGGGAATAACAGACCACCTGACCTGCCTTTTGAGAAATCTGTATGCAGGTCAGGAAGCGGCAGTTAGAACTGGACATGGAACAACAGACTGGTTCCAAATAGGAAAAGGAGTCTGTCAAGGCTGTATATTGTCACCCTGCTTATTTAACTTCTATGCAGAGTACATCACGAGAAATGCTGGACTGGAAGAAGCACAAGCTGGAATCAAGACTGCCAGGAGAAATATCAGTAACCTCAGATATGCAGATGACACCACCCTTATGGCAGAAAGTGAAGAGGAACTAAAAAGCCTCTTGATAAAAGTGAAAGAGGAGAGTGAAAAAGTTGGCCTAAAGCTCAACATTCAGAAAATGAAGATCATGGCATCCGGTCCCATCACTTCCTGGGAAATAGATGGGAAACAGTGGAAACAGGGTCAGACTTTATTTTTTTGGGCTCCAAAATCACTGCAGATGGTGATTGCAGCCATGAAATTAAAAGACACTTACTCCTTTGAAGGAATGTTATGACCAATCTAGATAGCATATTGAAAAGCAGAGACATTACTTTGCCAACAAAGATCCATCTAGTCAAGGCTATGGTTTTTCCAGTGGTCATGTATGGATGTGAGAGTTGGACTGTGAAGAAACCTGAGCACCGAAGAATTGATGCTTTTGAAGTGTGGTGTTGGAGAAGACTCTTGAGAGTCCCTTGGACTACAAGGAGATCCAACCCGTCCATTCTGAAGGAGATCAGCCCTGGGATTTCTTTGGAAGGAATGATGCTAAGGCTGAAACTCCAGTACTTTGGCCACCTCATGCAAAGAGTTGACTCATTGGAAAAGACTCTGATGCTGGGAGGGATTGGGGGCAGGAGGAAAAGAGGATGAGA
This sequence comes from Capra hircus, assembly GCF_001704415.2. NCBI lineage: Eukaryota > Metazoa > Chordata > Mammalia > Artiodactyla > Bovidae > Capra > Capra hircus. Next base: position 64,491,999 of record NC_030818.1, on the reverse strand, counting down.
TGGCTGGATGGCATCACTGACTCGATGGACGTGAGTCTGAGTGAACTCTGGGAGTTGGTGATGGACAGGGAGGCCTGGCATGCTGCAGTTCATGGGGTCACAGAGTCGGACACGACTGAGCAACGGAACTGAACTGAACTGAAATGACTAAAGATATTGTACATCTTTTCATGTACTTATTGGCTCTTTGTATAACTTTATTGGAGAAATGTCTATTCAAATCCTTTCTCAATTTTAAATTGGCTTAATTGTTTTTATCATTGAGGTTTAAGTTTTCTTTATGCATTCTAGATATAAATTCTTTACCCGATATATGATTTGCAAATATTTCCTTCCACCCTATTACTGCCTTTTCACCTTCTTGCTCATCCTTTTTAAAAAAGTTTGGTGAAATCCAACTTATCTGCTTTTTCTTTGCTTTTTGTGCTTTCAGTGTCACATCTAAAAAACCATTGCTTAAACCAAGGTCAGAAAGCTGTTTCTTTTAAGAGTTTTATAGTTTTAGCTTCTAATTTAGATTTATGATCCATTTTGAGACAATTTTTTATATGGTATGAAGTATGGGTTAAAGTTTTTTTTGTTTATGAAATTATCAATTGTTTCAACATTTGCTGACAAAATGATTTTCTTCACTGATTTGCTTTTGCACATTTAAAAAAAATCAGTTGTTCATGTTATTTGTGGGTCTATTTCTGAACTCTCTATTCTGTTTCATTGATTCATTTGTCTCCATTTACATGACTGCCATATTGTTTTGATTTCAGTAAATTTATAAGAAATCTTAAAATCAAGTAGAGTTAGTGCTCTATTTTTCAAAATTGTTTTGGCTATTCTAGGTATTGTACATTTCCATAGTAATTTTATAATCAGGTTTTCAGTTTTTATGAAAAAGTTTGCTGAGATTTTGATAAGAATTTGTGTTGAATATGTAGATCAATTTGGTGAAAATTAACATCAAGAATATTGAGTCTTTTCACTATGATATACAGTATATGTGTTCATTTATGTAGGTTCTTCTCTTAATAATATTTTTACGTTTTCAGTGATGTGTATGTGTGAAGTGTGAAAGTTGTTCAGTCATGTCTGACTCTTTGAGGCTCTATGGACTATACACAGTCCATGGAATTCTCCAGGCCAGAATACTGGAGTGGCTAGCAGTTACCTTCTCCAGGAGATCTTCCCAACCCATGGATTGAACCCACGTCTCCCGCATTGCAGGCAGATTCCTTACCACCTGACCTACCAGGGATCCCTTTTCAGTGATAATTCTTCTATGTTTTTTGTTCGATTTATCGCTGAGTATTTCATATTTTTTGTCTTTAAAAAATTTAACATATTATATATAAAGGTATAGATCCCTGGGTCAGGAAAAGGGCATGGCAACCTACTGCAGTATTCTTTCCTGGAGAATCCCGTGGGCAGTGGAGCCTGGCGGGCTACCGTCCATAGGGTCATAAAGAGTCAGACACGACAGAGTGAGTCATGTCTCCACATGAAGTTAAACGTGTCCTAGTGATTTTTTCAGCTCTAATCCACTGCCGCATAGACCATCTGGGGTTCCTCCCTCGATCATCTGTAAACTCCCACTCCGTCAGTGCTGCGATTTAAGTTTTCCACTTACTAAATTGTTCAATTCCAATATATCTGGAAGCAGCACCAGAATTTTTAACCTGTGCCTCTGTTGGAAATATCTGTCACCTGAAGAACAGTGCTTATGCGTAGTTTCTTTTACCTTTTGCTTTACACACTATACTCTTTCCCAAAGCTACTTAGCTTAGCACTTGCCCCATCTCCTTCTCTGAACTTTTTTCATTTGTATGCTACATTTGTACCATAGCTGGATTCTTTATCATAGACTATATGCCATCTTAGGATGCAGGACTTCTCAAATAATTAAAAATTTTTTAATATATTGTTTCTCTATTTGTAACTATGAGTCCTTACAAATGCATAATATGATGTATCCATCCTTACAGTATCATACAAAACCATCTCACCACCCTGGGGGGAAAAGAAAAACCGCATGATTCATCTATTCAACCCTCTCTCTTTGGAAACAATTGATCTATTTACTTTCTATTTAATTTTATCTTAGGATATCATATAGTTGGAATTGTAGAGTATATAACTTCTTCAGAATGACTTCTTTCACTTAGCGATATGTATTTAAAACTCCTTCATCTGTTTTTGTGGCTTAATAACTCACTTTTAAAAATTACTTAATAAAATTCCATTTAGTGGATGTATCAAAGTTTGTTCATCCATTTACAAATGAAAGACATCTTAGTTGCTTCCAGTTTTGGATAATTATGAATAAACATGCTATAAATATGTCAAGTTTTGTGTGGACGTATGTTTTAAATACTTACATAAATACCTAGGAGCAGAGTTGTTCAATCATATGTGAAGTGTGTGTTTAACTTCATAAGAAGCTGCCAAACTATCTTCCAAAGTGACTGTATCATTTGCATTCCCACCAGCAATGAATGGGGCTCATATTGCTCTCTGCATCTTTGTCAGCATTTGGTATTGTCAGATTTTTGGATTTTCAGTTCAGTTCAGTTCAGTTCATTTCAGTCGCTCAGTCGTGTCCGACTCTTTGCGACCCCATGAGTCGCAGCACGCCAGGCCTCCCTGTCCATCACCATCTCCCGGATTTCACTCAGACTCATGTCCATTTTGGATTTTAGTCATTTAAAAAGTTGGCTTAAAGCTCAACATTCAGAAAACGAAGATCATGGCATCACTTCATGGCAAATAGATGGGGAAACAGTGAAAACAGGGTCAAACTTTATTTTTTTGGGCTCCAAAATTACTGCAGATGGTGACTGCAGCCATGAAATTAAAAGACGCTTACTCCTTGGAAGAAAAGTTATCACCAACCTAGACAGCATATTCAAAAGCAGAGATATTACTTTGCCAGCAAAGGTCCGTCTAGTCAAGGCTATGTTTTTTCCAGTGATCATGTATGGATGTGAGAGTTGGACTCTGAAGAAAGCTGAGCACCCAAGAATTGATGCTTTTGAACTGTGGTGTTGGAGAAGACTCTTGAGAGTCCCTTGGACTACAAGGAGATCCAACCAGTCCATTCTGAAGGAGATCAGCCCTGGGATTTCTTTGGAAGGAATGATGCTAAGGCTGAAACTCCAGTACTTTGGCCACCTCATGCGAAGAGTTGACTCATTGGAAAAGACTCTGATGCTGGGAGGGATTGGAGGCAGGAGGAAAAGGGAACAACAGAAGATGAGATGGCTGGATGGCATCATGGACTCAATGGACGTGAGTCTGAGTGAACTCTGGGAGTTGGTGATGGACAGGGAGGCCTGGCGTGCTGCGATTCATGAGGTCGCAGAGTCGGACACGACTGAGCGACTGAACTGAACTGAACTGAACTGAACTGAATTGATGTATAGTAGTATCATGTTGCTTTAATTTGCAATTCCCTTCTGGCAAATGATGTTCAACATCTTTTCATATGCCTTTTTTCTACCTGTATATCTTTGTTGGTATGTTGTCTGTCAGAACCGGGGTGTATTTTTTCTTATTATTGAGTTTTAAAAGTTCTTTGTATATTTTGGATATAAGAAAGACCTCTGTCAGATATCTATTTTTCCCAGGCTGTGGCTTGTCTTTTTAGTCTCTTAACAGTGTCTTTTGCCAGGCAGAAATTTTTTATTTTAGAAGTCCAATTTAACCCTTTTTTTCATGCATATGGAAAATAGTGTTGGTGTTGTTGTTGGCATCATGGTAAATCAGGCCTCATGGAATGAACTGAGATATATTCCCTCATTCTCAATTCTCTGAAATAGTTTGGGCAGAGTTGGAATGATTTCTCCTTAAATGCTTGGTAAAATTCACAAGTGAAGCTATTTGGGACTGTGGTCTTTTGTTTATTTTCTTGTTTGTTTTTTATTGGGAAGGTCTTAAGTACAATTTTAATTGTTTAATAGGTAGGGATATATAGGTTCTCTGTGTCTTTCTGAGTAAACGTTGGTAACTGTATCCTGAAAGAAATGTGTCCATTTAATCAAATTGTTGAATTTGGTTGCATGGAGGTATTCAAAGCCCCTTATTCCCATGTAGAGTAGCGTCCTTCTCATTCTTTTCCTCCCAGGACTCTGTCCTACGGGAGAGGCTGCGGGCTCGCTCTGCTCCCTCACCTCAGGGTCTGCCCTGCTCTCTCTGGGTTTCTCCTTCCCGCACCACAGCTTGGCAACCTCAGTGCAAGCATAGGGCTCACGTCATTTTTTCCTCTCTCTTGAGGTTCACTGTCCTTTATTCCTTGATACACATTGCCTTGAAAACCATCGTTTGTTTGCTTGTTTCTTTCTTTCCTTTTTTGTTCTATTTCAGTTTCCTGAAGTAGGAGGATACATCCGGTCCCTGTTACTACCATGTTGGCCAGAAGCAGATGTGTCTCTTGGTTTTAAAAGCTTTAAAAAATAGTCTCCATTTTAACATCAGGCACTTACATTTCCTGGAATAAACCCAGTTTTTTCAACTGTCTCTTCAATAGTTTTCACAAGCTAGTGTTTTGCAGAATCATCCAGAGAGCTCAATAGAAAGGAATATTCCTTGTCCATTCCAAGAAATTCTGACTGTGGACTTGTGGGCTGCAACTTCAGCGATACCTCCCTGAGGGCTCTGAGAGTGCTGGTCTGAGGAGCACACTTTTGGAAACACTGCGACTATTTTATATAGCGTTTTTTTCTAACTGGAATTCCTGTGTTATTTTTAAATTCAAGCTAACCTTCTTCTGGAAAACCTTCCTGATTTCCTCTAGGTTGAGTTAGTTACTTCCCTCCTTTGTGTTCATATGTCACTTTGAAAAAAACATATCTTTATTTCTACACTTCCTACAGTGCATTATAATTATTTGTGCTTTTATTCTCATCACTGGATCATGAATTTCATAAGTTTTAAAACAGTGCCTGGCATATCCGTGAGGCTTCGTATATTTATTTGGGGAGTGGGGGCGCTGTATAAACAAATGGGGCTGCCCAGGTGGTGCAAGTGGTAAAGAACCTGCCTACCAATGTAAGAGATGTAAGTAATGTGGATTCAGTCAACAGGCTGGGAAGGTCCCCTGGAGGAAGGATTCTTGCCTGGAGAACCCCACGGATAGAGGAGCCTGGCGGGCTACAGTCCACAGGGTCACAAAGAGTCAGACAGGACTGAAGTGACTTAGCGTGCACACTTGAATAAATGATTGGACAAGAAGGATACAGGCCTCAAATCTGAAACCCGAGATCCATCTCTTCCTTGTGTTTACAGTTAACTGATCACAATATACCAGAACAGCCTTGGGCATTTGTCCAAATGCAGATTCTCTGTTTTGTTTGTTTTGTTTTATTTGTTTCTTTGTTCATTTTTTTTTTAATTTTGGCTGTGCTAGGTCTTCATTGTGGTGCACAGGCTTCTCGTCGCGGTGGCTTCTCTTGTTGAGCCACACGGGTTCCAGAGTGTGTGGGCTGAGTAGCTGCAGTGTGTAGGATCTTAGTTCCCTGAGCAGGGATCAAATCTGCATCACCCTGCATTGAGAGGTAAATTCTTAACCCCTGGATTACCAGGGAGCCCCCTCCCCCCAGATTCCCCATTTTGAATGTGGTGCTATTCACTGGGGCTCTAGAGCTCAACAAGTGTTGAGACTTTCTTGTGATGCTCTAAAGCAACCATTCCAAAACCTAGCTGATAATCAGAATCAGTCAGGGGCTTTCGACAATTCATATTCTGGGGTCCCACCTCTCAAGATTCTGACTCAGGTTGGGGTAGAAATCAGCAATCCATAATTTTAAGACTCCAGGTGATTCTTAGAATTAATCAGCCAGGTTTGAGAACTACTGGTGCTGCTGCTAAATCACTTCAGTCGTGTCCAACTCTGTGTAACCCCATAGATGGCAGCCCACCAGGCTCCCCAGTCCCTGGGATTCTCCAGGTAAGAACACTGGAGTGGGGTGCCATTGCCTTCTCCATGAGAACTGCTAGTTTATAGCTATATTCTTCCAGAGGACACAGGTCAAAATTATCTCAGAAAAATGTTAAAGTTACATGTCTAGTTTCTAGCCTGAGCATCTGATCCAGAAGTTTTGAGATGGCTATTGTGAGAACGACTCTGCTAGTCAATCCTGATTCAGAAATTTTAATTTGGTGAATGTTATAAAGTTTTGGTTCCTCTCCCCTCACTCAGTATTAATTTTATGCAAACCATTTGATTCTAGGCTTGGTTGCCCCCTTCCAACTTCTGGATAAGGTTATACTGGCAGGACTGAAGGACCTCACAGCTTTGTTCTGTCTTTCTTATTATGTGATGGTTTTTGCTGTCTGCTCTTGATGTTTCAGCGGCCTGTGTGTAGGAGCTGCTTAATAAATATTTAGAATTAAACCACCACGATTTGGTTCTGGGCTTCCCAGGTGGTGCTAGTGGTAAAGAACCCACCTGCTAATGAAGGAGACATAAGAAATTCAGGTTCTAATCTTGGGTCGGGAAGATCCCCTGGAGGAAGGCATGGCAACCCACTCCAGTATTCTTGCCTGGAAAATCCCATGGACAGAGGAGCCTGGAGGGGTACAGTCCACTGAACTATAAAAAGTCAGTCACGGCTGAAGCGACAGAACACGCAGCAGCATGATTTGGCTCTAATGAGGAAAGGAACTGGCATTGCAAAAAATACTGTTGCCCCCTTTCCTGGACCCCACCATGAGTTTTCCCTTTATCCTCATCAAGATTAAGTGGGCTCTTCCAGTTTCAACTCTCACTTTCTTCAAAGGGCTTGAGGGCACTGCAGCAGAGCAGGGGAAGGGGACGTCTGGTCTTGACAGTGGGAGGAGAAACAGCGAGAAGTGGTGGAGAGCTGAGGCACGTGTGAACTTCACGAAAGCTCCATCCACCCCAATATCACACGTGTGTTAGGCCTACCTGGCGCTAACACAAGTCTGGCATCATCAGGATCCCTAAGCTATCAAGGGATGGAGGTAACATACAATGGGAAGTGGTTTGGTTCCCTCCTTCTCTGTTGCTGGGAGACTCCCTTGCCTCTGCTTCCTGGGGCACCTCCATGAGAAGTGTCACCTGTCTGTTTCACTCTAATGTCCAGCCCATCCCCATCAGCCTGCTCTTCAGCAGAGTTAACCACCCTCACTATGCACAGATGGGTGGGACAGTTTCACAGCTATAATGACAGCCAGCTAACTGTGACTTTGTGAGAGGCCATCATTTTGAGGAGTTTGCCTACCACTTTGAGAAGGGGAGGAAGTACCTTCTGCTACAGGTATGAGGAGTTTGCCTACCACTTTGAGAAGGGGAGGAAGTACCTTCTGCTATAGGTATGAGGAGTCTGTCTATGAGTCACTGTCCCAGCTAAGAGGGTCAAAGCTGTGGACTGATGCCTGGGCCAGATCCCACGCCCCACCCCCCCACCAATAGTAACATTTTTGATAAGCAAAGTGTACATACTCAGCCTGGGCAACTGTTAATGCTTTTGCTGTCTAATCAGAACTGGGACGCTTGAGACCAGTTAGTTGTTTGTCCTGATCTTCTGTAAGCTAGCAGGTTCCGAGCTGTTTGGATGTCATGTAAACCATTCACCATCTGAGATTTTTAAAGGACCTGGAAGGTGCCAAAATGCCACTGAAGTCACTGTTTAGATTGGGTCATTCACAAATGAGTTTTCCGTGTGATTTTTATCTACAAGAGAGCTCTGGTTCAAAAGGCCTTAAACATAACACTTTGCAATTAAAAAATGTTACTTTCTACCAATATGGAGATACAGAATAGAGTCACATTAACCAGCTCCTTCTGAGTCTCCTGTGATGCTGTCTTACTGGAGAATGGCAGTTATCAAGAGGATACTTTTGTCAATGTTAGTGGATTGGATTTTCAGCTTCAAATTAGCAAAGGGTTTTTTTTTTTTTTTTTTTTCTCTTTTTTCATTTAAATGTCCTTGCTTCTTGAAACACTAATAGCAGGGAAAGGACAGTAAGTGATTGCATATGGAAAATGAGAATGCTTACTAATTTCAGCCTGAAAGGTCGGTGGTGTTCTAATAATTATGCTTGTGGATATGGTCTCTCGCTTTTCACTTTGAGATTAGGCTACACTTCTTTACACTTCAGAACTTTGTGTCAGATCACACGCCTACCATGTACTGAATTGTTAGTCCGAATCACACTACGAAGCAGTCTTCTTACAAAACACCAGGTCAGATTTCCTAGTTGAGAAACTTCAGATTGGCTATTTCACTGGAAAATCCCAAGGCTAGAATATCTTTTTGTTCGTCGGCTTTTTGCCTTCCAGAAATGACAGCTTCCCATGCTGCAGTCTTGAACGCCTTTGAATGGCTGGTGATACTGGAAACTTTATTGGCAATCTACATGTTTGTGTAACGTTGACTTGGCGTGTACCTTTCATGTGGAAATATTTACGTTTCTGAGAAGCCACTTTAATTTAAGGATGTCATACAATTTGTGGTCTCATGGTACAGACTCAGATGACTAAATTTGCAATTGAAGCTACAAATTTTGCTTTCAGAAATTATGACTTCTGTTTTTTTTTTTAAACAAACACAGTGGCAAACCAAGTTTTATTTTAATACTTCTTCGTTCCTATAAAACGACAAAGTGGCAGCATTTCCTGAATATATGTGTTTGCCTGGCTCTAAATGCCTATTGACTACCTGATTCATCAGCCCTCCCTGACAAATGCCGATAGCCCTACAGTGTGACAGACAGGATTAAATATCACCTCTCCAAGGACTGATCAGAAATGTAATCACTTCATGATATTCATATTTTTCTTTACCTGTAAATTTGTTGAATATAAATACTTAATAGTGATATGCGCAATGGTAATTTGGGGGATTTAATATGGCATTTTCTATCAATAAAATGTTTTATCACCATCAGACAGTTAACCTCCTAACACCATTGTGAGCTAATTAGTTCAGTTGGATTCATGTCCTATATTGCTCACAAGGAATTTTCCTATTATGTCTGGTGTACAGTTGGAAAAGGTATAGAAATAATGCTCAGTGAGTGAATGCACAAATTTAATACAAAGGCAATACTTAACTCTGCAGTCCCCCTGTGACCTTTGTAATCGAATAATATGTTAAACTGAAAAGTATATTCTATTTGGAGCAGAAAGCCTTATTTATTTTGAAGGCTCACTATTTCCTGCTCAGCCCTTAATTAGCTGTGTGATTTTAAGTGAATCACTTGAGCCTTTTCATCCTCAGTTTCTCCATCTGTAAAATGGTGATAGAAACCTACCTTACCTACTTGTAAAGAGATTGATTAAAAACACACAGGAAGCTACTTTACTATTGAATTCTAATCATTACTATGAAAAGCTAGCTGAAAGGAGAGAGTTGTTATTCTTTTCCCATAATTGCTTTGGCATCCTCTAGCTCAGTGTTTTCTAATCTTCAGCCAGTCACAAATCACTTACACAATTATTGCCATATCTCTGCCTCCCTGTGCTATTATTTGCATAAATTTCTTGAAATTTTCTTTAAAAAATAAATATGTGTACTTTGAAGGGGAATTTGGTATCATTATCATAAGTGGGATTGCAATACCATAGCTATGAAGAGAAAGTAATAGTAAAACTAAAGAAAATAAAAATCAAGTACTAAAATTTGTTCTGGTAACATCCACTTTTGGAGAAGGCAATGGCACCCCACTCCAGTACTCTTGCCTGGAGAATCCCAGGGACGGGGGAGCCTGGTGGGCTGCCGTCGATGGGGTCACACAGAGTCGGACAGGACTGAAGTGACTTAGCAGCAGCTGCAACATCCACTTTTCTGTGCACTGTATTTTGACCAGCACTGACTCAGGTGAGGATGATAGAACTTGTTGAGGCTTTGCTCACTGTGCTAGGGATTTCAGGTGGGCCAGGGAACTGGCCCTGAACCTCAGGCTTAGCCTTGCTCACCTTCGTTCAGTTGGTGCAGATTGTGTGGCTCTGGGGGTGATAAATTGGGAGCTGCTGGGTTGTGACACCAGGGGAGCTGGAAGCCAGAGGTCGATGGCCAATTAGGCTCCTCACTTTCCTTATACATAAGGGATATTTTTGTGGAGTTGGCTCAATTGGAATGTGTGACTAACTGCCAGAGAGGGTCACAGGAGTAAAATAAGAAACGCCGTTAATGCTTAGCCAATAAATAGAGCATTTTATTGGGTCCTTGTCTGTGAGGCGTACATCCTACACTCTGTTTTCAAAAACAGGGGCAGATTTGCTGTGCTCTTTGTTGTAAAAACTGAACGATTTGCCCGACTTCTAAGTGGATCTTTGAAAAGAAAAAGGATGCAGGTATAGTGTTTTGCTACTCAGCCACTGTGCATCTGTTCCTATCAGGAGTAAATAGAAGATATCAAGTTTCCATTGAAGTTTCTATTTAGAACATTCTGGAGGGGTGCGGGTATGAGGGTAGGGCCTTTCCTCTACTTCTGGGTAAGTTTCTTGTCCTCTTCCTCCTGGCATTGTTTTGGAGTGTGCAAAGAATATGAATTTATTAATCTAATTGAACATACTTAAAAAAGAAAATCTGCTATCAAATCACAAGAAAATTTCTAATCTGTACCTATTTAGGTATATAACATAAATGTAATCTGTAAGCTTTTACACCATTATCTACCTTTAAAGGGCTTGGAAAATTTCGAAGTTACTTGAATCTCTACAGCACAGTTCTTTCAAAGAGTTAAAATGCTTTCATATATTATTTCATTGTTTCTACAGTTCAGCTGAGGTAGGAAAAAAGGATGCTGTAATTCTTGCTAAAAATAGATACCATGACTCCATTTTAAGAACAGATAAAACTAAGGTCCAGAGATCTAACATTTTATTTCCCATAGTTAGTGTGGTTTAGAACATGAGGTTTGATTTACCAGAAGTTAAACTTTTATTTCAAAATTATCTTTCTCTCTGTAGGGTTCTCAGAAAGCACTGGAAAGCTCTCCATATTCCTTCCACTAAAACCTATTGAGAGATTTCAATAGGTTTTAGTTCGTCTAGGCAAAGATTTTAATAAATGTCTATATCATATAACTTTGTACTCATTGTAGGCACTTCCTAGAAGTAACCCAAACAAAAATAGAGTTCAGTATCAGTGCTAACAATATCAGATATGTCTAACTTTGAGGCATGTAATATTTTGCAATTTGCCATCCTAAAGCTCTTGTGATGTTTCTCCCAAAAGCAAAGAGACGTCTTCAGGTTGTGCCGGCTCATCTGGGGAAGTGATAGGACCTGCATGTAGCTCTAACAGTAAATAGCATCCTCCTGCCAATATCCTACACAGGGTATGTGTATTGCAAAGATCACTGATTCTTTTCCATTCTTTAAATTAACTCTTAAAAATGGAGCTCACTCCAATAATTGTACTCATGACTAGTTCGATGCTATTGCATGTTATAAAGGAACTGAAAGTCTTGAAGCCATTTTTAAAGAAAAATAATAATCGGCTTTGAGTTCTGTTTCACTGTGCACAGACTACAGCCCCCTGAGCATCCATGATTAGTGCACATTAAAAATTCATCGATGAAAGTTTGAAATTCCTTAGAATCATTTGAAATGCCAACAGGCAATTCTCCATTTCATTGCCATCGATTATAAGAATTCTAAAAATTATTTCCTTGACATCGGCCTGCCTAAAATTGCATCCACTGGACTCAAGAAGCATAAATTAATTATTCTTGTTTCCAGGTTGGAGCTGCAAGTGCTTTGAAAAGAAATTGGCCCAAAGTACTAGGCACATTACTAATTCAGAAGTGGAATAAAAACCAGTCTCCACATTATGAAAACAAATCCATAAGTACAGAGAATATCAATTTCAGGCTTTTCTTTCCTAGTTATATTTAGCTCCTTTTCTCTTTTGCTGTTATCACATGCAAGCATATCCTGGCTTGACTGAAATCTATTTTGCTCTCCTAATAAACTTACAGAACATTTGTCCACAAGATATAATTTTTCTTGTATTCAGACATGTCTCTGAGGCCACATAAAACTACAAGACAATGTAAATGATATATTTTGATTGGAAGGTCTGACGATTGTTATTCATGATTGAACTAAGAAATATACTGGAGCTGAAATCACATATAACAATTCATGAAGCAATGTTTAGGTAAAAGTGAACAAAGTAAAAATAATGATAAAAATTGCAAATCCTTACTAGTAATATAATTCAATCTTAATAAAAACTGCAAACAAACAACAAAGGCAATGATTAAGCCAAGAGTGTGGAGTTTTAAACCATATTTTGAGAACATAGATTTCATAGACTTGTTCCTCTTTCATGAAAGAGGAAATGATTCCCAATTTATCATCAAAATTTTGCAAGCATATGATTAATTTCATTGTTTAAATTCAGCTTTATTGCTTCACAAAAATTCTCATAAATAATCTTGTATAATCATTTCCTTTTAAAGTCATATACTAATTAATTTCAATTAAATATATGTAAAAGAAGATAGATTTTGAAAAATGCATCTCCCTTGCCATTTGTTAATATATTGAAAAAGTGTAAACCTTGAAACATTTAGCATAGAAAATATTCATTTTTGGTAATTTCTCAAGGGGGCAATTTATTAAATGAAAGGCTTTTAACATTAGCTAAAGCAGCCCTGTAAATCATGGGTGTCATCAAACCGCTTCATCACTTCATTAATTTAAAAGATTATTATATGCGTAACTGACATAATTTTGAACAATGTTACATGGTTAATTTATTAATGTAGAAAAGCAGAAATGACACACTCACTTGATTTATTTTTGTAATTGTATAATTTTAGAACTTTTGCCTATGACTTTCACTAACAGAAGAAATGATTCAGTGTCTCCCTGTTAATTTTATAGAGGTTTCTTCCCTGCTAATGCTTTGCCAGTGGTAATGTCTTCTGGTCACTTAATTTTAAAATACATTTCTCAGAGTGCAAGACAAAGCCATTAAAAAAAAAAAAAGAAAGCCTACCCCCTGTTTTTTCAATTCTAGTGGTCAAATGGAGGATATAGACCTTTCTAAAATGATAATTCTAAGATTCCAATTTTTAAAAATGTGCTTTGAGGTTTTTAGGAGAATGTCATATTAGTAAAGTAAAGCAGTATTGCTTTAATTGGTACATCTATAAATTACTTCTGCTTTACCTTTTATAATAATCTCTTTTCTAAATGTCTATGTATTTGTGAAAATCACCTCAGAGGCTATGCATTATAATGAGCTGATTAAATGGTTTTTAACAATTCTTCTTTTGTCTTTGTATTTGGTAAGCCTTGCCTGAGTGTTTTGTGAAAGGCTAAGGGAACAGGAGTTAAATTTTGTCTAGGTTTATTTTTGATCATGCCCAAGAACAAGAATTTTCCCCCTGTTTGATTCCAAATGTTTTTGTACCATTTTTTCTGTCTTTTGGCTTTTGTTGTTATGAAATAACAACTGAAATAATTTACCTAAAATTGTTATTAGTTGCAAAAATAAAAATGCTTTTTAAATATAAGCTTCATTTGCTTATACTCTTGTTTAAGCTTAAGTCTTAGTTATAATGCAGCAAGGATGCAAGTCTCAGAAAATCTTCTGCCTACTCTTAAACTCCTATAGATTTTATTAAGCTACAAAATAGACAGCAGGACTGAAGGCATAAAACCTGTATTTCAACTATATAGAGCACTGAATTTCCCAAGTGAAATACAGTCATCAACTTAATTCATAGACGAAGATATAATCAAATTAGTGACCATAGGGAGTATTCTCTTTTTACTATAAGCTTATACACAAAGCTGCGGAGGGGGCGGAACTGTGAGAAAAGTCGGCACAATTTCTACATTCTGTTTATTTATGCATATAGAATAAATTCTGCCTAAAGCTCGTTTATTTGGCAAATTTCTAAAAGTATAGTGAAATCTCATTTCTCTGTTATAAAATCTCAGTTTGCTACTATATGCTAAAAAGGCTTATGTATCTTCTAGTTTTAGATAGAAATTTCTAAGGGCATGTAATTGAAATAAAAGTTCTAGATAGTATTTAAAGCAGTCTAATTTAGCTACTTACCCCAGCGTTTTGTCTATTGATGTCGAAGCTGAAGTGTACTTTACAGTATCTTTCTTAGATTGAAATTGCTAATTATCCAAAGAGGCAGTCTCCGTGGATGGTAATAATTTATTCAATGATTCATTGTAAGCACGAGAGTCGGCATAGGACTAGCATCTTCTACTGTGCAGGTTCTCAAGCTCTCCCGAAGAAATACCTATTAACAAATTGGCATGACCAGAGTGAGACTTCTAATCTGAAAAGATTTTTTTACATTTATGTTTCTAATTCATTTTGATGCTTCTTGGTATGTATGAAGGTAAAACAATTTTTAAAAATATCACCATCAAACATCTTGGGGGAAAAATATATTTGGCATTGGAATCTCTCAACTTACCGGTTAATTTCTTTATGGCAAATGGGGTGAGGAAGAAGAAGAATAGTTTTAAAATATATTTGGCATAGGAAAGGTTAAATACGTTGTTTTCAAACATTGGTGGTCCTCAACAGTCCAACTGTGAAAGAAGGGCTACCCTTGTTTTCATTATAATCAATATTGATCAATATGACCCTCCCTTCCTCCCTTGCTTTCTCCCTCTTGCTATATACTGGGAATAGATCCCAAGTGAATCATCTAAACTTGACTTAGAAAAATTCCTAGCCACTCCAATAGCTTAGTGGAAGAATAGTGAACCACACACATTGAAATTGGGAGGCCAGCATAGCAAGCAGGAGTTAGAGGAGGTGACCGTGAAAAATGTATTGCTGTTCAAGATTTACTGAACTCATCAGCATGATGTTGCTCTAAGGAAACACTGGAAAATACATGGTGTCTGCCTTGAGGGGTTAGGATCTAAATTAGCCAGATGAGACCAGCGGGATAGAAAGCCACCATAAGAAAGCAGAGGTCTTTAGGGTGAAAAAATGTTGAGGTCAATACAATTTTAAACTTCAACAAACTTAGAGTGAAATTTGCCTGAGAGGGAATAAAACAATTGTCTTCTTTGTCCTCACATGAATTTTCTTCAAGACGGCATCCCAGAAAACACCTTTGTGGTTTTCTCAAATCTGCCTTCTGTTCCACTCCTAAGGTGAATTTGAGAAAATAAAAATTCTCTGTTACTATACGAGGCCAAGAACCTATTTCCTCACAATGCCTCTCTGAAGGCATGAACCTTGAGCCCAGTACTGAGGTGATTGCTTTTTGTGAAGAGCGTAGCAGAACAACTGAGTTGCAGGTCTTTGCTCAGGAAAGCTCGGCAATTATGCCAAATTAGAGCTAATCGTTTTAGAATGTGAGTAGTGTTTATTAATGTCTGAAAGGAGGTCCTAAATTTCCATCCCCCCACCCTAAACTCCCGTTTTGACTTTAACTGTCATTTTAAAAGATGAAAGGGCTGGCTTCATTAAGCAAAGGAGCCTTGAATTTCATTTCTTAATTTAAAACACACACATGCCACATCTATTTCTAGTTGAAAAGCCTGGTTATCTTTCTAAGTTTTCACCTCATTTGTTTAAGATAGCTTATTGGATGGTGAAATAGGAACATCATTCTCTAGTGGAAAGCAATTTTTCCTTTTTGCTCATTGTTCACTCGCACTATTGGCTACTGTATAGTTTTTCACTCTTCTTGGGCTTATACACTAATATTCAATGTTTTTGAATTTCAGTATTCAGTTTAAAGGTTGAATTCCTTTTCATGAGGAGTATACTGTCAGCTCTGGAAGAGGAGTGAGAAGCACGCATACAGAAGCCACCCAACTGAAAAAGAGACTCCTGGCCTTCCTGGCTTTCTTGTTTGCAGTTTTTCAAATGTGCAAGAATGTTGGATGTCTGCTATGTCAAAGTTAATGTGGATCCTACGAAGCAGTTTCTTATGACATCCCTGCCCAATCTGGAAAATGACACAAACAAAAGCCAAACCGTCAGCCAACATTCAAATAACTGGTGAAAGCAAGAAAGGAGCTGTTGTCACTTGGCCCCTCATCAGTTTAACTGGATGAACACACACAGCCCTGGTTTAGAGGAGGTGAGATTACATCAGGCTGAGTGATCTGGGATGTGCTGAGTGAGTGGGATTGCAGACGGGCGTTAAGTGTAGGTGCAGGGTGCTGGGGAAAGAGACCCACAAGGGCCACAGTTTTAAGGAAAAAAGGTTCTTAACTTATTGCACTTGATTGACACCACAAAGGCTCTAGCACATTCAGTTAGCAACAGTTAGAGCTCACAAAGATCTAGTGTATAGCACAGGGAACTATATTCAATATCTTGTAATAACCTATAATGGAAAAGAATATAGGTATAAATGAATCTCTTTGCTGAACAATCATGAATCAACCATACTTCAATAAAAAATGACAAAAAAGAATATATATGTATATATATATGTGTAAAATGGAATCAGTTTGCAGTACATTATAAATCAACTATACTATTTTTTTTTTTTGGCTATATGGCTTGTGGGGATCCTTAGGTACCCCACCAGGGATTAAATCCTGGGTCACTGCAGTGAAAGCCTGGAGTCCTAACCACTGGGCAGCCAGGGAACTCCCCTTTCAAGTATACTTCAATAAAAAATAATAATAATAGTTAGAGCTTTCCATTGCTCCTTAAGAATCCTGGACACATGTTCCCCCTGGTTGGATCTGCCCCACGCTTTGATAGAAAAGAATGCTGGATGCTCCACCTATTTCTCCACAACTTCCGGTGGGAAGAACATTATCATCTTCTAAGAAACTTTTTCCATGTTTGTGGTGTGTGATCACAGTTTTGTCCAGGCCTTGTAGCACCAATTTATGCTCTCACAAAGAATTTATGAGAGGGTTCATTTTTCTCACATTCTTGACAAATAGCCAGTGGTATGATCATTCTTTTCTAAATTTTAGCATTCTGATGCCAAAAAAAGAAAAGAGCTTATTTTAAATTTATATTATACTTCTCTTAGGTTACATACACTTTTACATGTTAATTGGTAATTTAGATTTCTTCTTCCATGAATTGCCAATTCGTGGCCTATTTTGTAAAGCTTTTCTATGCGATTCTTTGTTTTATTGTTTTTAAAACTTTATTCCTGTAAATTTATTTTAGATGCCCTTTCAAGAAAACTTTTGGTCTCAGGGAGTCTGATTATCTGGGTAAGAAGGTGCTTTTCAAGAATAGCCTTACTTTAGCATCTTTTGGGATGCATAGAAAAATCACTGGCCCTGGGGACCGAAAGCCAGGTTTTCCTCCTCTGACTGTTTTCAGCTAATGATGTGACCTGGAGGATGCCACCTGACTCTTTTTTCCTCTAGTTTTATTAAGGTGCTGCTGCTGCTGCTGTTTAGTTGCTAAGTCATGTCCGACTGTTTGCAACCCCATGGACTGTAGCCTGCCAGGCTCCTCTGTCCACGGGATTTCCCGGGCAAGAATACTAGGTTGGGTTGCCATTTCCTTCTCCATTTATTAAGGTATAATTGACATATACAATGTGATGATTTGATATATGTGTGCACTGTGAAATATTTACCACAATCAAGTTAATTAACACATCTTTCACTTCACATACTTATCTCTTTTTAGGGGGTTGAGAATGCTTGCAATCTACAATCTTCACAAATTTCAAGAATATGCTACAATATTACTAACTATAATTATAATCCTGTATATTAAATTCTCAGAATTTATTCATTTTATAACTGAAAGTTTGTATCTTTTGGCCAACATCTGCCTATTTCCCATATCCTCCAGCCTCTGGCAACCACCATGCTAATTTCTGTTTCTTTGAGTCTAATTTATTTTTAGATTCCACGCAAAAGTGATGTCATACACTATTTGTCTATCTGTATTTGGCTTATTTCACTTAGAATAATGCCCTTCGGGTCCAACATGTTGTCACAAATGGCAGGATTACCTTCTTCTTTATGACTGAGTAATATTCCACTATATACAATATGACATCTTTATCCATTCATCCATTGACAGATTATTCTCACAACTTAGCTGTTATGAATAATTCTGTAATAAACACAGGAATGCAGATGACTCTCTGAGATATTGATTTTATTTCCTTTGGATATATATCGAGAGCTAAAATTGTTGGATCATATGGTAATTCTATTTTTAATTTTTAAGGAAACATGATACTGTTTTCCAAAATGGCTGTACCAGTTTATACTCCCACCAGCAGTGTGCAAAGTTTCCTTTTTCCTCCATATTTTCACCAACATATATCCCTCTTACATTAAAGTTTCCCTATTAATAAAACAAGGGATAAGACAAGATGCCTTATATATGAATATATATATTAATAAGTTCCAGATTCTATAAATCATTTACTCTCTTACCCTACATATACTCACTTGATGCTGAATGAGCTCGATAAAGGACAGAAATGGTATGGACCTAACAGAAGAAGAAGATATTAAGAAGAGGTGACAAGAATACACAGAAGAACTGTACAAAAAAGATCTTCATGACCAAGATAATCACGATGGTGTGATCACTCACCTAGAGCCAGACATCCTGGAATGTGAAGTCAAGTGGGCCTTAGAAAGCATCACTATGAACAAAGCTAGTGGAGGTGATGGCATTCCAGTTGAGCTATTTCAAATCCTGAAAAATGATGCTGTGAAAGTGCTGCACTCAAAATGCCAGCAAATCTGGAAACCTCCACAGTGGCCGCAGGACTAAAAAAGGTCAGTTTTCATTCTAATTCCAAAGAAAGGCAATGCCAAAGAATGCTCATACTACCGCGCAATTGCGCTCATCTCACATGCTAGTAAAGTAATGCTCAAAATTCTCCAAGCCAGGCTTCAGCAATACATGAACTGTGAACTTCCTGATGTTCAAGCTGGTTTTAGAAAAGGCAGAGGAACCAGAGATCAAATTGCCAACATCTGCTGGATCATCGAAAAGCAAGTGAGTTCCAGAAAAACATCTATTTATTTCTGCTTTATTGACTATGCCAAAGCCTTGGACTGTGTGGATCACAATAAACTGTGGAAAATTCTGAAAGAGATGGGAATACCAGACCACCTGACCTGCCTCTTGAGAAACCTATATGCAGGTCAGGAAGCAGCAGTTAGAACTGGACATGAAACAACAGACTGGCTCCAAATAGGAAAAGGACTAGGTCAAAGCTGTATATTATTACCCTGCTTATTTAACTTCTATGCAGAGTACATCATGAGAAACACTGGGATGGAAGAAGCACAAGCTGGAATCAAGATTGCAGGGAGAAATATCAATAACCTCAGATATGCAGATGACACCACCCTTATGGTAGAAGTGAAGAGGAACTAAAAAGCCTCTTGATGAAAGTGAAAGAGGAGAGTGAAAAAGTTGGCTTAAAGCTCAACATTCAGAAAACTAAGATCATGCCATCTGCTCTCATCACTCCATGGGAAATAGATGGGGAAACAGTGGAAACAGTGTCAGACTTTATTTTTTGGGGCTCCAAAATCACTGTAGATGGTGATTGCAGCCATGAAATGAAAAGATGCTTACTCCTTGGAAGGAAAGTTATGACCAACCTAGATAGCATATTGAAAAGCAGAGATATTACTTTGCCAACAAAGGTCCATCTAGTAAAGGCTATGGTTTTTCCAGTGGTCATGTATGGATGTGAGAGTTGGACTGTGAAAAAAGCTGAGCGCCGAAGAACTAATGCTTTTGAACTGTGGTGTTGGAGAAGACTCTTGAGAGTCCCTTGGACTGCAAGGAGATCCACCCAGTCCATTCTGAAGGAGATAAGCCCTGGGATTTCTTTGGAAGGAATGATGCTAAGGCTGAAACTCCAGTACTTTGGCCACCTCATGTGAAGAGTTGAGTCACTGGAAAAGACTCTGATGCTGGGAGGGATTGGGGGCAGGAGGAAAAGGGGACGACAGAGGATGAGATGGCTGGATGGCATCACTGACTCGATGGATGTGAGTCAGAGTGAACTCTGGGAGTTGGTGATGGACAGGGAGGCCTGGCGTGCTGCGATTCATGAGGTCGCAAAAAGTCGGACACGACTGAGCGATTGAACCAAACTGAACTGATGCTAGGGGTTGTACATACAATAGAAAATGAGTGTGACTGATGCTTTCCTGGAGTTTATAGTTTCTATAGAGCAGAGGTGCTGTTCTTGATCACACTGGTGAATCTATAACTATGTGCTATGAAGGGCTCTTGAAAGAAGGCAATATGATTCTATGAAAGCTTTGTAACAGAAAAGATCGGACCTGAACTGAGAGGACAATGAAGATCTGGGAATGTTTCCATGAGCAAGAAACTTCATGGATAAATAGCAGTTAACCACTGATGGGGTTGTGGAGAGCAGAGTGGCCCAGGGAGAGAACAGCCATGTGAAAGGCTCTGAAAGCAAAGCAGTTATGTAGACCAGTAGTCCCCAAAGTGGGCTGCATAAAATAATCCAGTGAGGCAGGTGTAGGAAGAAAGTATAAGACCCTATAAATACTTTTAGTGTAAATAAAAAATGTTAATTTTGATAGTATTTAACATATGGGCTGATACATGTGGCCTCGTTCATCCGTTACCATAGTTTCATGTGGTAAGTGAGCGTTCTAAGAAGGAATGGAAATTCCCAAAGCCTCTGGATGATCCACAGCATCCTTGCTTGTTCACTCAGCACGTAGAGACATGTTACAGTTTATACCTATGTCATCCTAACTGGCAATTATAGCTAATAATATCAGTTTAAGTTAATTCCCACTAAATGGACAAGTAGCTTTAAAAGATTCCAGCAAGAAAATAATCAACTGAAGATAATACTTAACAAATAGTGCATGCACAAATGCACAGCAAGCGTATGGCAGAATTGGCCTTCTCTTTCTCCTCAAACAAACTCCTCATTAGTCTAACCATAAGGAAAAAGTAATGATGCAGGCACTCAGATCTGATCGGAAGTCAGAAAAACATCATCAGAAAGACTGCTTGAAATTGGTATTTGCATCCGCTGTGAACCTTCCCTTAACCTAATGATGCTTTTAACACCAAGGGAGAAGGCACAGCCTTTTGAAAGAAGCTTGGTTCAATAAAGAAAACATGTGGAAAATGGATACTTAGAAATAGTTTCAACTTCATGTGGTCTTTATTCTTGAAAATATCATGTATATCTCCTACAAAATTTCTTGTACCTCTACAGTTTAAAGGCTTGAAAACTAAAATTATCTAATCTATTTTCAAATCCTCCAGATAAAGAGTTTCAGTAAATTTTGAATGAGTGTGTTAGCCATATTAACTTGCCACACCTCCTGATTCACTTTTAACAGGGATGAAGGAAATTCACTTTTGGAATTTCAACAGAAACCCTTTAATAATTGAAGGGTGTGGTTGAAGGCCAAGTATAAATACAAAGCTTTGGAAAATGTAACTACTGATGTGCTCCTTCTATTCAGATCTATAGATCTTTGCAAAGTTTTTGACAGACAATAAAATTAAGTATTTTAAAATAAAACTGAGATTTTGAACAATAATAAGAAAACTTCAATAACAAACTGTACATGTTAATATTTAGGTGAGAGTGGAAAGATGTTTTGCATTACTAATAAAATAGCATGACTTTGTTTAAGTCATAAAAGATTCTTTTCTAGTTTCTATTTAATGTTTCAAAATGTGTGATTCTTAATTTACAAATGATCAAGTATACTTTTTGTGATGGTGCATACTCATTTTTTCAACTGATTTTAATTGTTAAAAATGATTAAAGGCTACCAACCCTGGCCTCAGCGTTAGGAGCTCCTGGAGAAGAGACACCACCATGGGTTCACTGGTTCCAGAACAGGAATTTGATCTATTCAGAAAGCATGGAGCAGCTGAATCAATTGTTCAATGATCTGGTCGTGCTGTGGTGCTGTTTATAGCTACATATAGATTCCTAATTCATAATTCATTTCACATAGGACAATGAACCAACTGTCTGATGATAGGTGATGATAATAATTCACTAATATTTGTCATTTCAGCTCTCAGGCAAGGTTCACACTCCACCAAGCAAATGGACCATTGATCAAACATTGGTTTGTTCAGGTGACAACTATATTATAGGGTCTGTTTATCTCACTGGCACTTAGGAAATTCAGTCCCTAAATGGATCCAGATGATCTAGCTGTTTTTTCCTTTCTCTGTCTCTCCTCTGTGTGTGTGTGTGTGTGTGTGTGTGTGTGTGTGTGTGTAGACATATCAGGAAAGTTAAGATGCAAAGACAGCAGAAAAAATGAGAGCATTAAGGAGTAAACACAGTGTTATTACTTTGTGTGTGTGTGTGTGTGTGTGTGGATTTTTCTCATTCCCATTCACTCCTGGTCCTTCCTTTCTGTATAGTATTTCCCACTATTTTCTTAAATGATACATTCCAGGAGGCCGAAAGTCATACTTTCTATGTGTACATGTCACATTGGGGGATTAATCAATGTTAAACATGGTCATGGGTCGCTTCACATTGTTTTAATGTGGAGTCTTGAACTGACAGAGAAAAGTTGTCTTCCTAATCCAAGCCCATTTCTAGGAGGTTTAGCATCAGTCACAGGGCAGCTGGAGTGAGGCATAAATCACTCTATTTCCCACGTTTAGTAGTTTCTTCTTGGTTCCCTCCTTAGCCCTTCAGTTACTCATATTGATGACTTACTTTGGAGTTTTTTGTATCATCTTTCTTGGAGACCTGTACTTTATAAATGACAATATTTCATCAAAATGATCATGTGTTCTTTAGCTTTCAGACTGAATTGTATCCCATTCCAAGGGATGGTTTAGGGAGATGGGGCTCATTTTTTACCACTATTTTTAAGAAAATAAGGTAAAGCATAGAAAAGAGTCAGTCTTCCAGAAAATAAACACTTTGATTCACAGCTAATTTATGGTTGTTCTAAGTTGCTTCTTTCTCCTTCTATGTCATTGCCCCCATGTCACAGAGTATGTGTATGCATGCTTAGTCGTGTCCAACTCTTTACAACCCCATGGACTGTAGCCTGCCAGGCTCCTCTGTCCATGAAATTTCCCAGGCAAGAATACCTAGAGTGGGTGGA
This sequence comes from Capra hircus, assembly GCF_001704415.2. Taxonomy (NCBI): domain Eukaryota; kingdom Metazoa; phylum Chordata; class Mammalia; order Artiodactyla; family Bovidae; genus Capra; species Capra hircus. The sequence continues at coordinate 64,468,973 of NC_030818.1, read as the reverse complement.
CATCTCTTTCTCCAGGGGATCTTTCTAACCCATTGACTGAACCTGCATCTCTTACATTGCAGCCAGATTCTTTGCCTCTTGAGCCTACCACAGAAGCCCACTCAAATAATTTTGCTATTCTTTAAAAGGGATACTGTAAAGATGAGATTATAGCTATATGAGAAGATCAGAAAAATAACAGCCTACAATCATCTAGCATGTTAGAAGCAAAGTTAATGTTGGAACAAGCCAAATGAGTTGTTAAATTATAAGTAACCATTTTCCCAAATAAAGACCTCATTAAAAGGCCATAGAATCAACATTAAGAGGCCAGGCTGATATAAAAAAGGTAAAATTGCTGGGTTGCTAATGAATAAATACAGGTAGATGCAACTTTAATGTAAACAGGTAATTTCTCTGCAATCCTCCTTCTGCCCCTACCCCTTAAAAATGTTTGTAAATCTGTTAATAGTCTACCCTGTTGCATGCATAATAAAATGAAGCAGAGAAAGTGACAATACTAAACAGTGATTCAACTCAACTCTAATAATAATAACAATAATAGCTAAACTTGGGGGCATCAATTAAATGCTAGGAACTATGCTAGGAACTCTGTTTCCATTATCTTATAGAGACCAAGGAGCAGAGTTAAGTAATGTTACCAGTTGACGCAGCTGGTCAGTGGTGTACCAGACATTGTATCCGGGCTTTCTGACCTCAGAGTTCATGTGTTTAATTACTGTGCCATTTTGCCTCACCCACATTTATTTCCTGATGACTTAATATCAAATGAACAACAGTAAACCTTCTGTAATAGTTTTCCTCCTACAAGTACTTGGCATCCATCAATATTCCCTCTTGTCTTGCCCACACTTCATAATTACCAGCTTTCCAAGTATAGTTTTTCTACTGATATCCTTGTGGTTCATGTCCCTATTTCGTCAGCTCTTAGCACAGTACCTTGTCCAGAGCAGGCATTAAATTAGAAGTTTGTTGAATGAATGAGTGAATGTCTAGTTATTTCCAAGAAAAGCCATCTCTCTTATGTGTCGAAGGGAACCATTTGCTTTGACCACTACATTTTTAACTCCAGTTCTCCTTTTTGATACATTTTCTGCTTATGAAAACATTTGAAACCCTCTAATCCATTGTAAAAATGAGTTCTTGCGTCTAGCACTTTACACATACACACATCTTAATTTTATTTTTTTCAAAAATAGTGTTGGCAGTTTGCAATGGGTTTTTGAAGTCATTCCTGGCTTCATGCTCCGTAGTGCTATAGGCTGATGATGTAAAGTTCTCCCATCCTTTCCCGGGAGGGAGGCACCCTTAAAGCACAGATGTTTTTCCAGTTTTTCTTCAGTTTACTAAAACTCAATTTATACCAATGATCTGACTCCATGAATATATAATAGGCATTCAGGAAACCATCAGAAACTGTCAGAATTCCTTGCAGTTTTGAGTGAGTGACTGATTGAGCAGCCCTAGGTATTTCTGAGATGGTATGAAAAGAAAAATCCGTGGATTTATGTCACCTACTGGAATTCCCAGTGACTAGCTCTTGGGCATTGTTTAAAACCTCTTTCAGGATAAGTGACATTTGTAAATTGATTTGTACAAACACATACATGTTTCTAATTTCTTTTCATTTGCATATTGAGTTAGATTTTTTTTTTTTTTTTTGCTGAAGACTCTTCATTTCTTGAGAAAGCTGAAGATCAATATTATCCAGAGTTGGAAGGCAAAAGTAGTGGAGAGGAGTAAGTCAGATATAGACAAATAGCAACTGATAACATTTATATGTGGAATCTTAAAAATGATATAAACGAACTTATTTACAAAACAGAAATAGAGTCACAGATACAGAAAACTTACAGTTACTGGAAGGGATAGCAGGGGGAGGAGGGGAGAGATATATTAGGAATTTGAGATTAACATAGACACACTACTATGTATAAAATAAACAACAAGGACGTATCGCATAGCACAGGGAATTATATTCAATATGTTATAATAACCTATAATGGAAAAGAATCTGAAAAAGAAAATATATATTTATATATTTGTGTGTAACTGAATCACTCTGCTGTATACCTGAAACTAACACGACATTGTAAATTAACTATATTTCAATAAGAAAAAGGTTAAAAATATGCATGTATGATTTTCTACTGCAAATGGTAGCATATTGTACTCACACCTCTGTATCTTGCCTTTTCCATTTAACAAAGTATCTTGGAAACTATTTCATACTCCAATACCATAGCGGACATTTGATGACTGTTTACTGGGTGTCCATTCTCTCCTCCTTTCCTGTAATACTCAGATCTTCATTTACTTGTCTGTGCTTCCCACAAAACTTCCCGGAAGCACTGAATTCTGGACTGACTGGCTAAAGCTAATCATTACTTTGCATTCTCATGGCAGATATCAGCTTGTATAATCCAAGTGAACTTCCAGACCCTTATTTGGAATGCTGGGGCATAGGCACTCTCTTTGCCTTGGAATGGAACAAGAAACCCTAATTATGGTTGATAAGTCCCCCACCACCAGGAAAGAACCAGGCTTGGTCTGGAGCTATTATCCTTGACAGAAGAGCAGAGAGATGGGAAGAAACTGAGTCCTTGAGGATTTCTCATTTATAAGACATAATAAATCTCCTTTATTATTTAAATCAAGTTTGTAGTTGATTTTCTGTTACTTGCAACGTAAAGACTATCATGATTCAGATTCATATAAATCTACTTTCTTTTTTTTAAATGGACTTAGTATGATTACATCACAATATACTTAATGAACATTCAGGTTATTACAGTGGGCTAGTAATGACCGTAATACAACAAGCAAAGTGATGTGTGTCTTCACACGCATGTTCCTGTCTATCAGTAGGATAAATTTTTAGAAATTGAGTTGGAGATTTGGCCATATGTGTGTTTTTAATTCAGTAGGCTATTTTTGGAAATATAAAGAGCTAGTAAAGAAGTTGCCTTAAGGACAGGGAATGTGGTTGAATGGATAGTCTTCATGTATTCTTTTTAAATGACTTTTGTAAAATAGATAGCCAATGGGAATTTGCTGTATGTCTCAGGAAACTCAAACAGGGGCTCTGTATCAACCTAGAGGGGTGGGTTGGGGAGGGAGGTGGGAGGGAGGTTCAAAAGGGAGGGGATATATGTGTACCTATGGCTGATTAATGTTGAGGTTTGACAGAAAACAACAAAATTCTGTAAAGCAATTAACATTCAATTAAAATAAATAAATAAAAAACAGGTGAAATATTGACTTTTTTCCAGAGAAGGGGGAAAATGCCCTTAGAAACATTATTCTACATATCTTTAAAGGCATCTTAGAACTAGTGAAAAAGTGAAAGTGTTAGCTGCTCAGTCTTGTCCGACTCTTTGTGACCCCACCAGGCCCCTCTGCCAATGGAATGTTCCAGGCAAGACAACTGGAGTGGGTAGCCATTCCCTTTTCCAGGAGATCTTCCTGACCCAGTGATTGAACCCAAATCTCCAGGATTGCAGGCAGATTCTTTACCATTTGAGCCACCAGGGAAGCCCAACTCCTCCATTTTATAAATTAGGAAACTGAGTTCCTGGGAAGCTCAGGGGTTGCCCACATAGCAGTTAAGAGCAGAGAAAATTGAGAAATCTAGGTTTTCAGACTTTTCATTGGTGTTCTTCCATCAAATAGGGAGCCTGGAAGCAGATTCCATGTGAAGATGATGGAAGTTGCCCCTGTGTACAGAGGTAGCTTGTCCAGTCCAAGTTTATTAGTACTCAGGCTAGAGTTGCAACTGCCATTTGATACACAATGAATCCAGCATCTGAATAAATCCTGGAACAATGAATTTTGGTCATGTTTCCTGCAGGGAGGGGTGAGTTCTATTTCGGGGGCAGGAAACTGAGGAATTGAGATTAGTTCCCTACCACAGGGTGCACCAGAACCAAGCTCTCAGCCAGTAAGGTCCCAAGCTGGATCTGAATTTGACATTTTCCAAGGGTCTCTCACTGAGAGGAGCTGTGCAGAACACTGGGCTTTGTGATGTAAATGCAAAGCGAGGGGCCCTGGCCCAGCACTTCTTTTTATCGCACTTGAATGGCAGAGGGCTCCTTGGTTATGTTCTTGGCAAAGATCTACCCAGCCGGCCCTGCTACAGGAAAACACAATGACAAGAATGAAACAGTCAAAGCAGCTATGCAAAGACTTGGATAAACTAAAATACAGAAACTCATGCCTGGGAGTTGGAGCGGTTTCAAGAGTTTACTTTAGTTAAACAAAAGGTCACAGGTGTGTTTATTTATTGAACAAATTAGAAAAATCTTTTAATATCTCTGGTCTCCAGTTCCCTCATTTTAAATTTTCCTTACTTCAATGACACATGCTAGCTCTTGGTATGCTCTGACCCTCAGACTTCCTTAATTGTGGAGATTCACTTGTTTCTCTCCTTGCCCCCAAAGAAAATATGATTTTTAAAATATGATTTTATGATTTTATTTAGCATGAAAACTTTATTTTACAAATGAGAAAAGTTGACTCCAGTGATTTAATAGAATGTAGTAAGTCTATGCTTAGCCTGGTCTAATAACTAGACTTTCTGAGGCCCTGTCTCATAAAATCTCTAACTTTTAAAAATATGCCTAAGAATAGAAGCATCTAGCCATTTTACCATTTCTAAAACACAAAATACTATTATTTCTGTTTTAGTAAGAATCTTTATTTTTAGACATTCATGTGGAAACTTATGACATTGTATGACTCTATTTATTTCAAAATACTTCATTAAAAAGCAAAATGTAAACAATTGTTAAATCTAGAGGATGGGAAAAAAGGGGTCCTGAAAAATTTTCACAACTTTTCTTTATATTTGAAGACTTATTGTGAAAAGGGAGGAGAAATCATGCTAACACATTAAGCATGTCCTGGAATTTAAAAGCTCCATTTTTCTAAAGCAATACAAGTTCATTGAGGAAAATCTAGGAAGCACTGGTCTACAAAGGAAAAACAAGGTCACTTAACCTGCTCCCAGCCCCATTCAGAGAGAACCATCATCTACATTTTGAGAGTATACCTTGGCAGCCTGTGTTCGGCATATAAATTTACATATGCATTTATCTGCACATACTTTACAGTCCATTTTATTTATTTATTTTTAGGATATTTGTTTATTTGCCTGCGTCAGGTTGTGGTTGTAGCCTATGGGATCTCTGTTGCTTCATGTGGGATTTTTGTTTCCGTACACAGACTCTCTAGTTGGGGCACTTGGGCTCAATGGTTGTAGCGCATGGGCTTAGTTTCTCTGTGGTGTGTGGGATCCTAGTTCCCTGACCAAGGATCGAACCTACATCCCTTGCATTGCAAGGCAGATTCTTAACAACTGGACCACCAGAAAAGTCCCTACAGTCCATTTTCTAATCACTTTAACGTAACATATAGGAAACATTTTTTCTTGTTATTGAATTATTTCCTATATCTTTTCAGGGGTGCAAATTGATTTGCCATCATTTATTTAACCAGTCTCCTATTTTAGGCCTTTCTAAGGTTTTCCTCAATATGTAATAATTAGTAGCAAATCTCTGATGAGCATTTCTGAGTCCAAGCTGCACACATCGGTGATTATTTACTCAGTAGTATTACAGGGTGTTTCTTACATGCCAGGCACTGTAGTCAAGAAGGCTTTACATGCATTATCTCATTTGGTCTCTTAACTGATGAGGTATATATTTTTACTACCCTAATTTTATAGATAAAAGTTGTAGGCTTAGAGGTAAGTATATAGACTTAAACTTGTTTCTAGTAGTTGCCAAGGCTTGCGTTCTAGACACCGAGCTCCCCTGCTTGCAAGTTCTGGAAGTGGAATTGCTATGATCCTCAGAGATTTCGGATATGTATCATCATATTGCCTTACAGAAAGTTTGCAGCACACATCTTGCCATGCTATTGATTTAAAAAGAAAAAGTTTTTTTTTAAGAAAAAGACTTCAAGACTACAGGTAGAGCTGTCTCCCTTTCACCTCTTCGTTCATCTCTCAGATTTTAAAAACCAGCTAAGTGGTGTTCACTGGCTCAAGTGTACATGTCAGTGGCCCTGGTTTCGAGAGAAACTGATAATGCTGTTGAAGTCAGATCATACTAAGGACTGCTAGAGACTGATTAAAATGTGTGTTTTTCTCTTTTTCCTAAGAACACAGTTACACCATATTTTCTAGGCTTTCTTAGAGAGGGTGTGGCCATCTGACTGAATTATAGCCAGTGGAATGCAAGTTGACATGACTGATAGAAACCTTCTGAGTGCACTCCTCTCTCTCTTTCTCCCTTCTAAATGATGCTATAGGGAGAGGCTCTGGGGAGACCATGGGAACCACATCTTGAAGATGGCACAGCATCTCCCAGTCAAGGTCCCTGACTGAAATCATGGCACAGAACAGTGGACTGTTACACGAGCAAGGAGTAAAGTTATTTTGTGCTGAACCATTGAAATTTTGAGGCCTTTTGTTACAGCAGCTAATATTATCCTAACCAATACAAAAGTTTTTGCTTTATATATTTTGAAGACCACTGACACCTCTGCTCAGTTCTTAACCATTGTCAAGGAAATCTGAAGCCCTTTCCCTGACATATTTTTAAATCAAGTTTGTGTAAGTCTAACATTTGTTCTGAAAGATGCTGTTTTCTTGAGGAGGAAGAAAATAACAGACTAGTTTATTTCTATTTTTTTCAAAACATATATTGTTTTTTTTCTTGCACTCCAGGGTCAGAAAGGTATAAGTTAATCATTCTCATGAGTTCTTTGCACACTACCAGCACTTGGTCTCTGAGGACTCTCATGCTTGCTACAATTATTTTTCCTTCATTCCCTATACTCCTCTGTTTTTTTTCCTCTAGTAGACTGACATTCTAAGATGTTTGATATATTCACATGGATTGGTATGTATTCTTATTACATTGGTTCGTGGTGTTTCTGTAATTTACTTATATGAAATTGTGGCTTAGATCTCATTCCTCACTCAAAAACTGTTTTCATAATTTATCCATATTGTGTATTTATCTCTAATTTATTAATTCTATCTGTTGCATAGAATACCTCCTCATCTTCTCCTAGAGATGGACTTCTAGATTGCCTTAAACTCACCACCACTACAAATACTAGAGTGGGGAATCATAGGTGCTCCCACAAGGCTCTGTGTGAGTATTTATCTGTCTGTTATGTGGGATTGCTCGATAATGGGACATGAGTCCTTCCAGGTTGCTTCCCAGAATGGCTCATCAGTTTATAGTCTCTGAGAGTTCTCATGGCCTTATGTCATCCTCACCAACTGTCATTATTCTCCTTCCCTACATTTTCTATTCTGTTAAGTGAAGAATAAAACTTCATCTTTGTTTCAACTCATAATTCACGTATCTCTGATTAATAGCAAGTGTATGCATCTCTTAAGTAATGACTTAGCCATTCAAATCTCCCTTCTGTGAATGATCTGTGATTTGAAAGCAAAACAGCAGAATCCATTTGGGAAATCCTGTAGGAAATAGTATATCTTAAATATTTTTGATGTCCAACTTAAATTTCTCTTTAGATAATGTGCAGGCTGTTTACAACTTGGTAGATTTATTTATTCATCCCAGAAATATGTGTAGGGTACTATAGCATGTGCTAGGGATATAGAGGGGCATACGAGACACATGGCAATGGGCCTCTTGATTTCTGTGAAATCATGGAAGAAACAGATCAGTGTTTTCTTGTTTTACTTTCTGGAGGAGTAGATACCAAGGTGTGAGCTACCTATAAACCTTGATAAATGACGAGACTCCTTATCCATCATTTCTTTTCTCAGTTGAATTTGCAGTGTCCCTGACAAATTTGAACCCTAGATTGCTGGTACAGGTCAACGAACTCCCCTGTTGTTTAGCTGCTAAGTTGTGTCTGACTCTGTGACTCCATAGACTGCAGCCCGCCAGGCCCCTCTGTCCATGGGATTTTCCAAGCAAGCATACTGGAGTGGGTTGCCATTTCTTTCTCCAATGAATGCCACTAACAACCAACAAAAGGGAAAACATAGTGCTTCCAACGCTTATTAATTCAAAAGCTCAGTGAGGCATCTTTTCTTAAAAAGAAAAGCCTGAAGTACCAAAATGTTTTGTAAGTATATATATATATCCCCCCTTAGGAAAAAAAGGTTTGTAATCAAATCCACCACCACCCTTCCCCCAAAAATTATAGTTGAGAGAATGGGGTTCAGAGTGAAGTAAAAAATCCCCAGTGTACAGCCTGCTGGAGATCTTCCCAATACGCCACCCTGGTTCCATTTTTCAATGCTGTTTTCATTTGAAACTAGATTCATGCAGCTTGCCTGTGCAAAATGAGAATGAAAAAAAAGGGGGGGAGGTCTGGAAAGGAAGAGAAGGATTAAATTAAAAGTTCTGCTAGGATGTAGCCATCATGATCTAATGCACCATGGGCAGCCCAGCTTCAGGGAATACTGACTTTCAAGGGCTGGTGCTCCCAGGGACAGCTGGCACTCAGCTGGTCATTGTGTTGGCCTCATGTTGCCTCTGTGGCTCCCATAAACTCAACTGATGCTATGTAGGTTTTTTTTTTTTTTTTTTAACTTGCGGCACAGGAAATTTTTCCTCAATGCGTGTAAGAGCTGTTTGATTCCCCAAAGAAAAAGATTTGGCAAGTCAGTTAAGAGGAAAGTAGAAGCACTGAACACATGAGCACATTTTAACAATGTCCAAGTGTAACTTTTATTGCCAACAGTAGACATGCACTGGAATTTGAAACACAGCCCAAATGCTAAATGCAGTTGTTTTTATCTGTGAGGAGAATGTTTGTGGTTTCATTTTGAGATGAGTCACTTTGTTCTGATTTATCCAGTGAGTAAATGTATCTGATTTGTTTTCATTAGGGAGTTCAAAGTTAGTTTTGGGGGTTTTGTTTTTGTTACAGTGAAGAGAACTATCAGGTCTGGTAAGAATAAGAGGAAAAGAAGTTTTATCAAAATGCTCAATAAAGATAAAGCCAAGATGTCACCTGCCATGTACAATGAAGAGGGTTTGGAGTCTTGGCATTAAGAGGGAAACTTGGGGTTTCAAAAGCTCAGACTTGTGCTGTCAGTATCTGACAGCATCTTTACAAGGCCATCCTGTGCTGCCAAATCAGAAAACTTAAGCCTTTTGTACCTTGTGATCTCAATTTTGTTAAATCTACTAAGTGATTTCATGATGGCATCTAGGTGACATTTAGACATTTATTAAAAAACCTTGAAGTTTCTCTGTCTACTCTGCAGGGCCAGATGACTTGGTCCAATTAATCAGTTAACTCAGCAGTCTGCTAAGAAGTCTTTCTGAGTGTCTACTACCTGTGGGTGCTTTGTGGGTCAGTTGATGCTATGACTTTGCTAGCATGCAGACACTGTGACCAAAGAATTCAGCCACAATTATATTAATTGTTGTCAGCTGGAGTAATATGACTTTAGTATCAAATAAATTACGGCCACTTGGACGGATTTATTTCTCCATTAACTTGTTTTTCTTTTTATTCCTTAACCTAGAGCAATAGCGCATGATATTGTAGAATTTTAAACATATATATTTGCAACACCAAAGCCACCTATTAATTTTACCAATTTCATCATGTAATAGATTATATCATATATATATGTTTATATATTTATCATGTAATAAATATCCTTACCGAAGGAGAAACCAGTGCCGAGCTACCCATAAAATGCGTCAACATATTTTGAAAACGTAAAGTGATCAAGGGCCATTCAGAGTTTTCATTTACATCTGCTGCATTGGAGGAATGTGAGAGCCAAGCTAAATTTAACTGTTAAGACTGTAAACAATTTACCCAAGTAGGGAAAAAAAAGGCAAACAAAACTCCTTGGGAACACTTTTTCCCATTGTTTTTTCCCCCCATGGTTGTTTTTCAAGTCCCACTTTGTCTTAAATTTAGCGGAGTGGATCATCATTGTAATGGCATTTTGTCCCTGAAAAATTTATCAGACTTACTCTCTGGCCTCCATCGCTTGGCAGGACAGAAAAGCCCACTTGAGTACCTCCGAGCATATGTAATGTTGAGAAAGGTAAGCTTGGGTAGCAAACGTGAAAGAGTCCTCTACGAGCCCTGTGGCTTTACTCAACCATGTTTCCCCTTTTATCATTTGTTGGAAAAACCCTTTACTATCTCTTCTTAGTTCCTTGTCCTTTGTTAGCTACAAAGGGCAGATTTTCTTTTGTAAATCCTTAGTAATTAAATGAGCACTTCAGTGGCTGTTGCCCTCAATGGCCTGTTTCCTAGGCTTTTGCCTTTGACAGTCATATTTTGCAGAGGCCCCTGAGATGACTCGGCATCTTCCTCTACTTAACACTAAACCAATTGAAGCCCGTGCTCACTGCATGAAGGAGGAAAAGATTCATTAAGGGCACTTCATTAAGGAGCTGAAATGGGCCGCTCTAAATGCGCCTGAACCGACGGCAATCCAGAGGAGCTGTCTATTAGGAGAGCCACAAAGACAGTTTCGGAAACTGAACTCCAGCTTCAGTGCTGCGGATTAGGGAGAGTGATGGGATTAGTGTTTAATGACTTGGGGCCGGAGACAAAGGGAATTTCGACAAAGAGGCTTAGATATGGAAGAATTAACACTCTCTGTTCCAACCAGGCCTCCGAAGACTTCCAGCATTCTTTTCAGACTCAAAAGCCAAGGGACGAAAAAAAAAAAAAGATGAGCAAAGCTTTAATACTTTCCTAACTTTTTTTTTTTTAATGACAACAAATATACAGAGGAAATAAAAGAACCCTCTTCACTCTCTTGCACTTGAAACCTCTTTTAAAAATAAGCATCTACAATTGTATAATTAGCCCCAAGGTGAGTCTGCCCAAGGTCTCAAGCATGTGCCAGGTTGCCTCTCTTGCTGGGGCAAGTCCCAAACCAATGCAGACACGGAAGCAAAACCCAGGGTAGCAGACGCCCAGTTAAGTGGCTTTAAAAGTGCTTCCCTCTCCCTGGCTGTTTATGTTACAGGTGAAGGGGCAGAGAGAAACGGCTTCATTGTAAAACCTCCTCCTGGCCCCATTTGGCTCAGACTCAAATGATTCCAGTGTCTATGGCCTGAGAAGTGCTTCATGAAATGAGGTGATTATCCTGCCTACGTGAGGGGATAACTTTGGAAATGCGCTTAAAGGGTGCAAGAGCTCTTGAAAAAGAATCAAGTCAACTTGGAGCAGGGCTGGCAATGTTGGAGCTTATCTATAGCATTTCCCCGGGCTTGGACAAGAGCACAAAGTCATTATCTAAACACGAAGCCAAATTTAAGTGGCTGACCCAGGAGTGGAGTCATATTCCCGAGGTTGTTAAGTAAATAGACTCTGAGCACCAAATGCCTTCCAGCAGTAAGGGTGTGATTATGCCCCGCTGCTGAGAATGGCAAAATGCAGGTGCAAATGTTACTGTAGGCAAAGGTACAATCCAAATAGTGCCGTAAATGATCTCGTGCTGTAAACCAATTCAACGTGTCCTTCTTTTTAACCCAACCAAATCACTTGCAGAAAAGCTGGGTATTCATTTCATGTATTAGCCTGTATGAAATGGTCCCGAAGCGGCTCTAGACACCAAGGTATTATTTAACCCGTGTGGTTTAGTGGGACAATGGCCGCCCCCCGCCGTAATCCATTCAGAGGTAATACCAGCAGTCAGTGTGAAATTAAATACATTACAGGGAAAGAGCTTAATGCGTTTTATAGGCAGTTGTTCATCCACATCAAACTTTAGTTTTTAAAATCTGAACATTTGATCCCATGACAGAAGTGGTGCCTCAAGTCAGAGACTGCCACACTGCGCTGCCAAGAGGTGGAAAAGACTTCAGGGATGCTATCATTACCTGAAAAGAACCAATTCCAATCATCTTAGTTCTAGAGAGTTACCCCGATGTCAAAGGCCCAGGTAGCATTTGATCCACTTGCTACAGGGCTGGGACCTGCATTTATTGCCCCTTAACTTTTCTGCTGAGGTTTTTGCTTGAGGGATCGATGTTTTCCTAGTGCAGTGAAACTCCCATTTCTCATAGCTAAATTGAAGTGGGGTATATGGGCTTCCCTCACCTCACTCCCAGTCCCTCTTGACCCTAGCATGATCTAGCAGTCTGTTCTTTGTTAAATTGAAAATGTGTAGAAATTTTTATAGAGATCCTCAGCTATATAAATAGCTTTGAAAATTGTTGTAACTTTAAAAACGGGTCAAAAAGGAAATTGAACAGCTAGTGAGTTTCATACCATCCAGTCAGCTTTTTGAAGGGTTACATTGGTCTTTCTAGTAAATGGTTGCTTTTATTGTTAGGGTTTCCACCATTTTTTTTTTTTTTTTTTCCCCTCAGTGGCTTTTAATAGAAAAGAGAGCTTTGGTGGAATTTTCTGATAGAATGTCAAATACATCACTAATGGCTCCTGGCACTGCTTTCGAATGTCAAGAGCAGGTTTTGGTCTTGGGAGTGTGACCTGCATGCCCCTGCAAAATTGAGCATCCGGTTCATGGAGAATGTTACTTCTGATGGTGGGTGGTGACCCCAGTGTGGTCCCCAGGCAAGTTCCTGAATTTTTGCAGCTCACAGGTGGATCTTGTGTTCTCATAGATGATGGCCTTATATTTTTGGAATCTTCAGACCAGCCTCTGTTTGGGTACAAAAGCTTATCAAAGGGCTCTTTCATGGTATTTTCTTTAGAAGTAGACAAAGGGTTTAGAGCTCTTAAAAATATGGTAAAACTCAGAAGTGCTTTTTCTGTAGTATTGTATTGAAAGTCTGAGAGCTTAAAAACAGTGATTCTCAACCTTAGATAAGGGAGCCAAAATAATTACTGCTAGTGATCCATGAGTCTAGTGTTTAAGCATTCTCTAGGGTCTGAATAAATAACATGTCTCACACATAGACTGTTATTTTAAAAAGAACATCGGTAGATGCTATTATGATTAATAGCATCAAAACTATTTTAAAAGCTTTGAGATTATAGCCATTTTTCTCATTACATGTTTGATCAAACCATGCTAAAAGTTCAATTCATATCACATAGGAGTCTAAAGCAATTGGCGGGGGGGCAGTTTGATATGAAAGTCTCCCAATTGCCAGTAATAAAATTCCAACTCAGAGTAACTAAAGCCAAAAGGAAAAGTTACTGGCTCAGGTAACTCAGAGGTAAGCTGCACTCTGTATGCCTTTGCTGGCTTCGTCTTCAGATGTGGTTTGTCCAAAGGGTGATGAGAGGGTCCTTGTCACATGATCACATGGTCCTGAAGACTTGTGAACTCAAGGGAGACTTTATCCCAACACCTGTATTAAACTCCAGCTATGATTAAACAAACTGTGACTGTCCAACACTACTTCATGGACTCCTCTCTGGACTAACCACAAGAGGTAAGGTAGAGCTGATCATCTGATTGGTCAGCATGAATTCTGTGCTGACCCCTGAAAGGGGAGGAGAGATGACATCCCTTGATTCACAGCCCTACTAGAGTCACATAGAGAAAGGGAGAGGCCAATTTCCAAACAAAAGGAGCTGATGCCCAGACAAGCAATGTTTACCCTCTGCCAGAGCAGATCTCATATTTACACTTATACTTACAAGGATTGGGAAGTACTGTCCTAGAATAATTATCATTATCAATTGATCCTTTAACCAGGATCCTCTACCAGGTATCAGAAGTCAGCTAAGCCCTGATGAAACCAAGGGAAATACCCCGGCAGGCATTGTTTGCAGCCAACCTCAACTGTGATTGTGTGTCTCTGCATATTTGAGTGGGAGGAGAGGAAACAGGAGCTGCCAAAACAAAAATCAAAATCCCCTTAGAATTCAAATCTCAGTTCTCGTCTATGAACTTAAAACATGAGAAAACAAACTCACGCCGCACTTTCCTGGTGGTACAGTGGATGGGGGTCTACCTGCCAATGCAGGGTCACGGGCTTAATCCTTGGTTCAGGAAGACTCCACATGCCATTTGGCAGCTAAGCCTGTGCTTGAGAGCCACACCTACCGAGCCCACGTGCTGCACCTACTGAAGCCTGTGTGTCTACAGCCTGTGTTTCACCACAAGAGAAGCCACTGGCATGAGAGGGCTGTGCACTGAGGCAAAAAGGAGCCCCTGCTCACTGCAACTAAAGAAAGACCAAGCAAAGCAACAGAGGCTCAGCACAGCCGGAAATAAATGATTAATTAATCAAAAAAAGAAACGCCTTTCTTAAAACAAATAAACGCATGCCTTTATATACACACATCTCCATCACCACCACCACCAAATGGGTACAAGCTATAAGGGTTTATTTATGAAAAGACCAAGAACGTTTCTTTCTAAGCCTCTTCATTTGTCTTCAATTGTTGTGTTCTTTCAATCTGGGTCCCTTGGCTAAGAAAGGTCATATCTGAGGACCAGAGCCCTGAATAACATGACTCTCCTTATTGCTACATCTTTGTGTTAAGTCCTGTCATGCTCTTTTTCCTGGGTAATTAATTTCTCTCCAGGAATCAGTAAAGAAAAGAAAATGCCCGTTTCTTTTCCTTATTTCTGTCTTCCAATCTTTTCCCTTACCCTTCTGGCATTACCCTTCATTTCCTTAATTTTCCCTATACTTTTACCATTTACCCTTCTCAGCTACAGGCATTATGAACAACTGGTACGATATGAAGAGCAGATGGCCTGACTCTTATAGTAATAATAGTGGTGAAGGTGATGATGAAAATGAACATTAATTGAACCTTTGTTGAGCTCTATATCATCTTATTAATCTCCTTATTATCTTATTTAATCCTTATACCAATCTTATAGAGTAGTGGAACCATGTGAGTTTTATTTGGAGATTTGTCCAGCCTTTGAACTCATTTTCTGTGTTTGAGAAATTACTGATAATATGAATTTAGACGGAATTTCTCAGTACAGAGGTTAAAAAAGTTCAGATACTTGTACCAGACTTCCTTGCAGCTGGGGTGTGGGCATATGACCTACACTCAGCCAAAGAGTGGTATCTTTAAGATGGTAGTTAGGGATACAAAAGGCAAGAAAGTTGAGAATTTGTTTCTCAGATAATGGTGGCAGACGCGGCTTCAGCATGCAGCTCCCAGAGGCTTCAGTGTGTACCGTGGCAGCCAGTGTCCAAGGCCAATAGTGGTGGTGGATAAATTCCACTATTCCGTGTCAGCAGCTGCAGTGACAAAGTCCCCACCAACTAGCTTCGGAGCATCATTTTGGCTGTGGTCTGGCTATTGCCTAGACCCCCTTCTTTCTGCCATTTCCGAGTCTGGTTCTCCAGTCTTTGATGTTGTTAGAAACAAAATATAATATGGATGCTGTTCCTGAAGTTGAACCACAAAGAAGCCTTCCCCTTGAGCTCCCTCCTATTCTTGCAGTAAATTCCCGCCTGTCTAAATCAACCTTTGTTTGTTTATATCACTCAAAACAAAGAACTCTGATGGATACAGACATGTTATTTTTAATTTCATCTTAAAAATGGTTAGAAGACCTGAATGGACATTTTCCCAAAGAAGACATATAGGTGGCTAACAGATACATGAAATACACTCAACATTGCTCATTATTAAAGAAATGGAAATTGAAACTACAATGAGGTATTACTTCATTTCTGTCAGAACGGCTGTCCCCAAAAAGTCTACAAATAACAAATGTTGGAGGGGATGTGGAGAAAAGGGACCCTCTTACACTGTTGGTGAGAATGTAAATTGATACAGCCACTATGGAGAACAGTATGGAGGGTCCCCCAAAAACTAAAAATAGGACCACCACATGATCCAGCAATTCCACTACTGTATATATATCTGGAAAAAAAATGAAAGCTCTAATTCAAAAAGATTCATGTGCCCTGGTGTTCATGGCAGCACTATTTACAACAGCCAAGACATGGAAGCAAACTGAAGTGCCCATCAACAGATGATTGGATAAAGAAGGTGTGGAGACACACACACACACACACACACACACACACACACACACACACATTACTCAGCCTTAAAAAGGAATGAAATTCTTCCATTTGCAGCAATATGAATGGACCTGGAGATGATCATACTAAGTGACATAAATCAGAGAAAGACAAATATGATATCACTCACATGTGGAATCTGAAAAAAATAATACAAATGAATGCCTAGGCAAAACAGAAACAGACTCACAGAAAATAAATGTGTGGTTACCAAAGGAAAGTGGGAGAGAGTGAAGAACAAAGTAGGTGTATAGAGTTAACAGATATAAACTACTATGTGTAAAATAGATAAGGAAAAAGGATATAGTAAAGGAAATTGTAGCCATTATCTTTGCAATAACCTATAATGGAGTATAATCTGCAAAAATACCAAACCACTATGCTGTAGACCTGAAACTAATATAATATTAGAAATCAACTGTACTTCAATAAAAAAGAAAATGAAATTATTAAAACAAAAAAAAAAAGAAAAAGATTTGGTAACCCAGGATTAAGAAACAAATACACTATGCAAGCTCAAGCAAATAGTGTTAGAGCCAGGCTGACTTGAGAGCCCATATTCACTTCCCTTCATACAAGCAGGGAAGAAAAGACCAGGAAGTGAGACTGGTCTGATTATAATTTGGGAAGAGGTAGATGCCCTTGATTAAAGTCTCAGTTTGGCAAAGTCTTTCCCAAAGTCACAATTATTTGGGTAACCTTTCTGTGTCTAGAAAATGAAGTTTGGTCTAGATCAGCGGCTTCTAACTTTGGGGGATGGGCTCATATCCCTCCATATTGCTAGCACCCAGTACAAGAGCTGATTCATAGGAAATGCTCAAGAAATAGTTGTTAAATGAATCTTAACCACCTAATGCATCTGACCAGGTTTGAACTTTCAATAAAGCATAATACAGCCCCAGCAGTTTCTAAAATTCAATTTCTCTCACCTCCAAACAGTAAGGCACTTAATGCAAACCTCCCTTCAGCATTTTAGTCTTAGGTTTGAGACTCTTTTTCAGAAGCTCATGGGGAGATACACTAATGCATCCCAAAACCATGGATGACTCTTGATTAGGGTTTTAACTCAAGTTTAAGAAATGTGGTTACTTTTCCCCATAGTTTCTTCTTGTTGTTGTTTGTTTGCGTGTTTATATCTCAAGGGCATGGAGAATAATCAAGTAGTAAAGTAGTAAAATAATCAAGTAGTAAATAACCCAAGTAGTGAAGACATCTCTTTCTTCCTCAAACTGCTTCTGCTCAAAATAGTATCAAAAGGGCTTAGTGTTTCCTTTCTGTTTGCTGCCAATGGTGCTAAAAGATCAAGACAACAGTCTCCTTCCGTCTTGGGTGCAGAGAACGCATTCCAGAGGCTGCTGTAGAAGGGAGAGACCCCTCCCCCGCTCCCATGTCCCCTCTTTCTCCTTTTCATTCCCTCTCCTGGTCTTTTCCCCTTCTCTTTTTGCTGCCCCCACTCTCCTTTTCTCTCAAACCCTACCCAGGGTTTATAGTAGCTGTCCAAGGAGCTGGGCATGCCCATTAGCTGCAGGCAAATCTTGTTTGCCAGCAGGAAGCTGTAGGAATTCTCCCCTAGTGGTGTTTTCACTCTTTATGTGAGCTTAATCCAGGGGATTAACAAATGGATCAGCTGGAGACCTCCTCTTACCATGATAGAATGGGCAAGTTCAAGCAGGAATAGTCCCTGAAATCTCTGCTTCTGCTGGGAGCTAAGAGCACAACACTGGCAGGGTGTGTCCCCAGAGGAGGCCCCAGTCACAGAGGAAATAGCTTTGCCGAAACGGAGCCTCTCGCTGCTGGCTTCCTATGCATCTTCCTTCTCCACTTGCTGCAGCC
The DNA here is from genome assembly GCF_001704415.2 of Capra hircus. NCBI lineage: Eukaryota > Metazoa > Chordata > Mammalia > Artiodactyla > Bovidae > Capra > Capra hircus. Next base: position 64,451,181 of record NC_030818.1, on the reverse strand, counting down.
ACTGTCTTTCAGCCCTAACACCACCCCTCTTTACCCCTATCTGGGCTCTAACACTTCCTTATCTCCTGCCACTTACAGGCTTTCCTGATGGTTCAGTTGGTAAGGAATCCGCCTGCAATGCAAGAGATCACATTAAATGCAGGAGGCCTGGGTTCAGTCCCTGGGTTGGGAAGATCCCCTGGTGGAGGACATGGAAACCCACTCCAGTATTCTTGCCTGGAGAATCCCGTGGACAGCAAGCCTGGCGGGAGTCCATGGAGTTGCAAAGAGTTGGACTGACTTAACAACTATACCACCACCACCTGCCACTTACAAGCTTCATGGTTTTTCCTGCTTCTGCCCTGTCCTTTCCAGACCCTGCCCAGAATCCATCCTCTTCCTGCTGTGTCCCATGTTCTATGGTGTCTTAAGATGGGTTTCCCAGAAGCAGAGTGTGTAGTGGGGATTCTTGGTTAAGTGATTTTAGTGGGAAAGTGCTCTTAGGGGAAGGAGTACAAAGCAAGAAAGAACAGAAGATGAGAACAAAGGGAGGATAAGGTCCCAGCTGGAGACTATCTTCAGAGTGACCCTATTGGCAGCGCTAGAGGATAAATTGCCCCCCACCCCCACAATATGATTTTGTTTTTCTTTTTGGCTATGCTGGGTCTTTTTCGTGACACACAGGCTTAGCTGCAGAGTGTGGGATCTTGGTTCCCCAACCAGGGATCGAACCCTAGGCTCCCTGCATTGGGAGCAGGGAGTCTTATCCATCGGATGGCCAGGGAAGTCCTACTGATCTTGAGGTAAGGGGCCTGGTACTTGGCACCACTATGCCGGTCATGTATTGGTTGGTGGCATGGGAAGATGAATACTTCCCCAGGGAGATGACTCCTGTTCATCCATGTGCCAAGTTGCTCAGTCATGTCCAACTTGTTGGGACCCCATGGACTGTAGATTGCCAGGCTCCTCTGTCCATGGGGATTCTCCAGGCAAGAATACTAGAGTGGGTTGCCATGCCCTCCCATAGGGGATCGTCCCAACTCAAGGACTGAATCTTCATCTCTTACGTTCCCTGCATTGGCAGGCAGGTTCCATGCCACTAGTGCCACCTGGGAAGGCCAGTTCATCCAGAAGAGGGAAGCTGAGGGATGGATGTACATCCCAGTGAAGTAGATCTGGATGGACACTGCAGTATCCACTGTATATGGATTTCAGAAGAGGGCTTTTGTGGCTTTAGATCAGTCCTAGCTCTTATCAGAGCATAAAGCAAGCAGAACATAGGGTGATGAGACAGACAGAAAAAGAAGAGCAGCACCGCCCAGTTCAGTTCAGTTCAGTTCAGTTGCTCAGTCGTGTCCAACTCTTTGCAACCCCATGAATTGCAGCATGCCAGGCCTCCCTGTCCATCACCAACTCCCGGAGTTCATTCAGACTCACGCTCATCGAGTCAGTGATGCCATCCAGCCATCTCATCCTCTGTCGTCCCCTTCTTCTCCTGCCCCCAATCCCTCCCAGCATCAGAGTCTTTTCCGATGATTCAACTCTTCGCATCAGGTGGCCAAAGTACTGGAGTTTCAGCTTTAGCATCATTCCTTCCAAAGAAATCCCAGGGTTGATCTCCTTCAGAATGGACTGGTTGGATCTCCTTGCAGTCCAAGGGACTCTCAAGAGTCTTCTCCAACACCACAGTTCAAAACCATCAATTCTTCGGCGCTCAGCCTTCTTCACAGTCCAACTCTCACATCCATACATGATCACTGGAAAAACCATAGCCTTGACTAGATGGACCTTTGTTGGTAAAGTAATGTCTCTGCTTTTCAATATGCTATCTAGGTTGATCATAACTTTCCTTCCAAGGAGTAAGTGTCTTTTAATTTCCTGGCTGCAGTCACCAACTGCAGTGATTTTGGAGCCCCCCAAATAAAGTCTGACACTGTTTCCACTGTTTCTCCATCTATTTCCCATGGAGTGATGGGACTGGATGCCATGATCTTCATTTTTTGAATGTTGAGCTTTAAGCCAACTTTTTCACTCTCCTCTTTCACTTTCATCAAGAGGCTCTTTAGTTCTTCACTTGCGGCCATAAGGGTGGTGTCTTCTGCATATCTGAGGTTATGGATATTTCTCCCAGCAATCTTGATTCCAGCTTGTGCTTCTTCCAGCCCAGTGTTTCTCATGATGTACTCTGCATAGAAGTTAAACAAGCAGGGTGACAATATACAGCCTTGACGTACTCCTTTTCCTATTTGGAACCAGTCTGTTGTTCCATGTACAGTTCTAACTGTTGCTTCCTGACCTGCATATAGGTTTCTCAAGAGGCAGGTCAGGTGGTCTGGTATTCCCATCTCTTTCAGAATTTTCCACAGTTTATTGTGATCCACACAGTCAAAGGCTTTGGCATAGTCAATAAAGCAGAAATGGGTGTTTTTCTGGAACTCTCTTGCTTTTTTGATGATCCAGCAGATGTTGGCAATTTGATCTCTGGTTCCTCTGCCTTGAGCTTAGTTTATAACTATATAGGGAAAAGTGATTAATTAAATCATCTTTAGGACAACTCAATACTGAAAAATTCTCTGCTTGAGATAGATCAGATGATATGAAACCACTTTGGTTTAGAGATGTCTTCTGACCCTTAGATCAGGTTCCAAATGCATTCTGGATCCTTGTGGTCCCCTAGACAGTCTTCAGTAAAAGGAACAATCAGAAATCTTGCCTTTCTTACAGCTGAGAACTTGGAAATGAGAATGCTGGCACCTGTGTGTGAGTGCATCTTGAGATCTGGCAGTATCCCCCTTGTTGCTCAAACTGACATCTGAAACTGCATCATTAGAAAGGAGTTGTTTGTTTTTTTTTTTTAATTAAATATCTCTGTTTCATAACTTCAGGTCTTCATATCCCTAGGTGGTAAATGAGGTTGTTCACCAGGTGGTATGGGAAACTATAGGGTAAATACTGTGAAACAGTTGAGGAGGGCATCAATTTAACTCCACATTTTAAGAGAAAAGGCAATTTCAAGGTAGCCTAAACACTATGGGGTAGGGTACAAGCTTTGTATTTGGCCTAAAGATTGCACAAGAACTATCAATGAAACCTGGTGTTTACTGGTTGCTCTGGGTTACGTGCTTCTTTCACAAAGACCCAAACATCTTTTTGTTAAGAAGCCCTGACAGTGTTGCAAGGCATGTCTTTGTTTGATGGGTCTATGAGATATTTGCCACTCTCAAGTACCTGAGAATTTCGTCTTGAGCTAGAACAGTTTAGGTTTATTTATCCTTGGAAAAAGCAAGGTCCCAAATCTGGGGAATTTGCGCTGGCACTGTACAGATGATTTTTGTCTTTACCAGAACATTCTCTCATGGAGGGGTTGGGGCAATTTAGCATTAAAACATCCGGTTCTATTCATTACATAGTGAGCTTATAAAAGAGTAGCTGGGTATGGCTGGAGAAGACCGAAAATTCCCTCAAGTTATGATTTGATTACTAGAAAATGCAGAGTATCTAATCATTTGCACCAGCATAGTTGGTTTTATTCTTGTAAATTCCTGACCGAAAGCAATTATTTCTCAAGTTTTAGGGACAAATGAACCATAGAAGAGCAGCTGTAGAACTTATTGTAAGAAAACATGATAATTACCAAGTTTGACATATGCTATGACAACAGTCTTGCTCATCAATAGCTTCACTCCAAAAACAGTCATTGAAAACATGTTGGGCAGCCAGTTCTCAAGTCTACATGCCAGAGGGAGGGCGTGGCAGTGCAGAAAATCCAACACAATAGATAATCCCCGAATCATTTCTTATTTGGCCTCAGGAAGGATCATATTTTTAATTTTTTGAATTTTTGGGCAGCAGATTCACATCCTTTAATTAGATCTTATGCAAGTTATTGTCAATATTAGCATCACTTTCTGGACAGACACCCATGGCTGTCAGGAAAGGCCACCCTGGGCAGCAAGAGAAACTCATTTGGGGATTAAAAATTAGCAGGAGACAATTCTGACATAGATAATCTTCAGGTGGATAATTAAGTGTTGACTGGCACGTAGACAGATGCATTTACATCAGAGGACTATGCGCGGTGCTGCTGTGTAATTGGGTTGGCAGAGGGAAAGTCTTTACTTCTTACAGCAAAGAGTTGCTCAGTGATTGTAAAACAAAACTACAGGGAAAACCAGCTGCCTGAAGACTAAGGTTTCAAATCACAAACTGAAGCAGTGATGATAGCTCAACCCAAGGGAGTTTCAGGGGCATGAGGTTGGATGGGGGTAGTTGGGTGGTGGTTTAATAATTTTCAAAGAATATTAAATATTAATCTAACCAAGGATCTTTTCTGAGGTCTCTCCCTTATCTAAAGCCCTCTGCTTTTCTTTTTTAAATCTCTAGCTAAGATTTTACCGAAAGCTTGTCTGGCATTTCCAAGTGACCCTAGGGCAACTTAGGGAGAAATAGTCTATGGAGGAATCTTAACCAATGGGGACATTGTTATCAATCTTGCAGGAGAGGTCTAAGGATTAGAGAAAATGTATGTAAAGTGCTTGGTATGCTACAGAAGGAGCAGCAAATATGTAATAGATATGTCTTACTCTTCCTAATAATTTGAGTTAAGAATATCTTATTCTTTTTTTTCTTCCAAAGACTTCTCTGACCTAGACTGAATCAGGTGTCCCTTGCTGATGCCCAAAGAAACCCATAGCTTAATTTTTTTAATATTTATTTTTATTTATTTGGCTGTGCCGGGTCTTAAGTTGCAGCACACAGGATCTTTGATCTTTGTTGTGGCATGTGGGATCTAGTTCCCCGACCAGGGATGGATCCTGAGCCCACAGTTTTGGGAACGTGGACTCCCAGCCACTGGATCATCAGTGAAGTCCCAAGAATATCTTATTTTTATTAATGATGGTGGTATCCCTATGCCAATATCACCTTCTACTAGTGTGTGAGAAGAATAAAATACATAATCTAAAGGACAAGCTCTTTGAATATATATAGTCCTGGTGGTGGTGGTTTAGTTGTTAATTCATGTCTGACTCTTGATACCCTATGGACTGTAACCCACCAGGCACCTCTGTCCACGGGATTCTGCAGGCAAGAATACTGGAGTGGGTTGCCATTTCTTTCTCCAGAGAATCTTCCTGACCCAGGGATTGAGCTCACATCTCCTATGTCTTTAGCATTACAGGCAGATTTCTGCTGAGCCACACTCTTACAGAGTTAATTTTTAGCAAGTAGGCCTGGTGGCAAAATTAAGATTTTGGGGCTATTTTGGGGGAGCAAGTTCAGATGTTTAGCCATTAGATGGAGGATTACAGAAGGTCCTCTGCATACTTCTTCAAGAAAATAATACATGCCCACCCATCCAGAGTCAACTGAGGGTAGCTGTGACTTCTGAGTACTCCTTCTTACCCATTGTTTGCTGTCCTGGGTACTGCTAAGAAGGCATCCACTGGAACTTAAGGCTGCTTGCATATGGGAAATGCACTGAACACAGCATGTTCACATCACTTATTCATAATTCATTCATATGGAGCTGTGAAAAATAGTTTCTGCCACGTGATAGGTCCCCATAAATATTTGTTGAATGAATGTAGGAAGTGCAGGAAGCTAGTCAATAGACGAGTGACTATAGAATCTTAACACTGAAAGGAATCTTAGAAATCATCTATTTCTGGTAAAAAATAAACAGTTGTTTTAGTCTGTTCAGGCTGCAATAACAAATATCACAGAAGGGTAGCTTATAAACAATAAAGATTTATTTCTTACCATTCTAGGAGCTGCAAGTCCAAGGTCAGTGTGCTGGCCTGGTCAAGTGAGGGGTCCCTTCCACGTCACAGATTTATTGTATCCTCAAGTGGCAGAGGGGCTAGCTAGCTCCCTGAGGCCTTTTTAAAAAAGTATTTATTTGGCTACACCTGATCTTAGCTGTAGCCCACAGGATCTTTAGTTGCAGAATGTGAACTCAGTTGCCTCATATGGGATCTAGTTCCCTGATCAGTGATTGAACACAGGCCCCCTGCATTAGGAGTGTGGAGTCTTAGCCCCTGGACCTTCAGGGAGGCCTTAAAAAAAAATAATCATCTATTTATCTCATTCAAGAGGGCTCCCTCATGACCTAATCACCTTCTAGAGGTCCCAGTTCCTAATACCTTGGGCATCTTGGGCATTAGGTTTTCAATATATGAATTTGGCAAGACAGACATTCAGACCACAACAACAACTTAACTATATCTAACAGAAGATGAGCTAAATCAATTATGCAAACTGTGAAATAGACCTCTATTATAGCTGATTAAAAGGAGATGTGCCTTTATGTATTGTCAGGGCAAGGTGTGCCCCAAATTTTATTAAAAAAAATAAAAAATACACTGTATACTTTTATTTGCATTTTTAAAGTACAATATAAATGTCTGAATAAGGCCAGAAATATTCAAAATGATAAAAGAAATCTGAACAGTGTTTATCACTAGGGGATAGGTTGGAGAGTGGATAAAACAAGAGAAATGAGGAGAAATGAGGAGAAACTGTACCATTTTGTTTCATGAAATATTGTACCACTGATTTTAAAAACAAGCATTTATTACTTTCACAACAATTAAACAGAAACTAAGAAATTCCACATGGTTCAGCATTCTTTTCTTTTAAAACTTAAAAAAAGTTTAATTTCAGCTTTGTATAATTGAAAAAATTAGATGATATGTATAGCGTACATTGCAGGGATCTGATGAATGTATTCATTGTTAAAGGATTAACCCCATCTAGTTAATTAACAAATCTATCAACTCACATATTTGTCTTTCTTTGGTAAGAACCTTTAAGTTTTACTCTTTTAGCAATTTTTATTTATATAATACAGTGCCATCAACTATAGTCATCATGTTTTACATTAGTAAACATCCTGAGACCTCATTCATCTTATAGCTGAAAGTTTGTACCCTTGTGCCAACCTCTCTCTATTTCCCTCATCCCTTTCAACCATTTTTCTACCCTCTGTTTCTCTAAGCTTGACTTTTTAAAAAGATTATATATGTCAATGGTGTCATGCAGTATTTATCCATCAATGGATGAAGGAATGAAGAGAATGTGGTATAAATATGCAGTGGAATATTACTCAGCCCAGAGAAAGAAGGAAACCCTATCATTTGCAACAGCATGGATGAACCTGGAGGGCATTATGCTAAATGAAATAAGTCAGAGAACAACAACTACTATATGCTATCACTTTATATGTGGAGATATCTTGCTTCTTTCATAGAAGAAAAAACAAAAACTCAGAGAAATTCCCAAGGTATAAGCTTGTGGAAAAGACCCTGATGCCGGGAAAGACTGAAGGAAAGAAGAGGGCAGCAGAGGATGAGGTAATTAAATAGCATCACTAACTCCACGGACATGAATTTGAGCAAACTCCAGGAGACAGTGAAGGACAGGAAAGCCTAGCATGCTGCAGTCCATGGGGTCACAGTAAGTTGGACACGATTTAGCTACTGAACCACAAACAATAACAACAAAGCTTGTGTAAATGAAAGACAATTCCACAATCACTGAGTCTCCCTGCCTCGTAGTACAGATCAGGGGATTGGGGCACAAAGAAGGGAGCTGAATTATGGCTTGAAAAGCTAAAGCCTGGAGAGAAAAGAAAATGGATACACTGGGGTTGAAAAAATATATAGTTACTTGGCAATGCTGTAAAATCTATTAGAACTGACTCAGTCTCATTTTGGATGATGTAGGTGTTGACTTCAGACAATTTGGTGAGCAGCATTTATTTTCCTATCTATTATTAATAAAATGTTGGAAAGGTTACCCATGACACCTCCTAAAAGGCTTGCAGGTGGTGGTGTCCAAGTTGCAATCCTCAAACCTCAAAGAGTATAAAAATTAACATTCTAGCTTAATGATAAAAATAATGTAGATTCAGGATATCAAAACAGGAACAGTTCACTAAAAGAAAACTGTGAAAGTTAAAGACTGACAAATATGTATCTATTTATATACACATATTTATATAAATTTATTAAATGCATGTACAATAAACCACATTTAAAAGCTACAGCATATTAAACAGGAAAAGGCTAGACTTCAAAGACATTTGCTCTTTGAATAAATTCACCAATGCTCTTTCAATAATTTACTTCATCTCAAGTTACATTTTGAATATGTCCCAGTGGAAGAAAATATTGCCTCTGAAATTTTAACAGGAGCATAGAGAAATCAAAATTTATTTATACACTTTTGGATAATTGGTCATATTAATGCAAAAACACAGGGGTCATATTTTGATGCAGTGAGTTTGTGTATTTTATTACATACCGCAAACCAGTCTTGTAGCTAAGACGTATTGCTCAGGGTTGGCTGAGTTGGTGCTGGTCTCATCGGCCATGTCTGTGCTTCTGTCTGGGTGACACACGGAGAAGTGGAAAATTGAGACCATTCCTTGAATAGCTCAAGCCTCAAATGAACATTTGTGCAATAATCTGGATATTTTGATTGTAATAGAGTAATTCCCAATTTGCCCCAGTGCTTCGCCTAACTCTGTCCATGCAGAACATAAAATAAACCAAGTTAGCAAAAGAGCTGTTATCAGAAGAAAGGATACTGAGAAGGTAATGTATCTATGTAGTGATTCAGCCAGAGATGCCGAGACAGTACCTATATTAAATCACATGTCAGGGTCACATTTGAGCAGACTAGCTGTGTCCACCTTCCTCTGGCTTTCCACAAAGTATCCCGAAGGAGATGCTGGCATTTTCATGTGCCAGGAAAATAGAAGCTGGAGTCAAGAAAACCACCACATCTGGAACGGGAGGAAAAATTTCACTGGAAAGAACTTGACAAACTCTGAAAACAAAGTTCTAGACTTGACTAATTTATTTTGGCTGCAAAGCCGAGCTCAATGCAAAGCTCAAAGAGGATTTGTCCGAGGCTCCTTTCAAAGAAGGAAAAAGCCAACCCGCGCTAAAATTAATGCATCGACTGCATAAACAGTCAAGATAGTTATCTGATACTGAGGGAATCGAGCCACACTAGGCCTTTTTTGTTATTTATGGGATTATTATTGGAGGAAACAGAAGCAATTAGATATCCCCTTGCTTTCAGAGCAGGGGAAGGAAAAAAGGTGTCAAACATAGTTTTTCAATTTGGTCTCTTGATCATTTGGTTCTCGCTACATCTTAAAATCCGAATATACATACACCCCCAGTGCCTCACGCACTGGGCTCTCAGCTGTTCCTTTGACAATTTCTCCTTTTTAGCCTTTGAAAACTCCATCGGCTTTGCATTTTTGCATGATGTATGGAAAAGAGTTAAAATACTTTAAAAATAGAAGTTGTACCTTGAAAATCAGAGTACATTTGTTATTGTATGTGAGTACAAAAGAGTGAGTACACATACATACGTGTAGATATACACATTAGAAAACAGGAAAACAATCACTTGTAGAAAACATTTGCCATCTTTCGTCTGCTCAGCTTTTGAAGGACCCCCGCCCTGTCATTTTGGGAGGATTCCTCAAAGAGTGAGGGTGCGGTATGTACCCTTCTGCTTTGAATCTGGACAGTGTTACAGAAGCAGAGTAGAGAGCTGATCCCAGTGGTAGGAGTGTCCCGTCTGTTCTCCAGCAACTTCAGTGATGGGATGTGGCATCTGTCCAGTGTTGACAAGGGCCCGTGGTGCCCATTGGGACCTCCAGGTAAGATGGCAGAAGTGGCAGAGTTTCTCATCCTGTAGACTCTGGGGCGACTTGACTGTGGTCCTGGCTACAGAGGGTTTCCTTCCCCATGTCTGTCTATCTCCCAAGCCTGCCCTTTGGATTCTCCAGTGCTCCCTCAGGCTCCCCAGTATCCATCCATTCCTCTTCTGCTTGATCTTGGCAGGAAAGGTTTGTGTTGCTTGCAAGTTAGAACCTGGATGGGGCTTCCTATAATAGCTTTACCAGAGACACCCCTCTACCCCCCGAATATCTTAACAGATAATGCTCTGTTTCTTCTGGACATATTTTGCCACTTGAGGGCAGAGTTCTTGATCGCTGGTTGGGAAAGCAACATGAGAGACATACCTTGCTTTAGACATGCAGATGGGGTGGAAGGGAGTGTGTATTTCCCACTTTCCTCAGAGATCCAAGGGCATATTTGCAACTTTCCTTAGTTTTCAGCGAACGTGACTGGGGATAAAACATTCCAGAGTAAGCACTGGGACAACAGAAGCATGTGATATTTTTCTTTAACCATAATGGTAAGAGTTCTGACCTCATTTCTGAGTGCCTACTATTTCCTGGGTCCTTTATTGAGTTTCTTACAGAATTTAGTGCATTTGTTTCTCATAAATTTCCTAAGAAGTAGCTACTGGTTTATTAAATCGTCACAGTATCCCATGAGGCAGGCATTTTTATTGCTCCCACTTTTAGTTCAGTTCAGTTTAGTTGCTCAGTCGTGTCCGACTCTTTGTGACCCCATGAATTGCAGCACGCCAGGCCTCCCTGTCCATCACAAACTCCCGAAGTTCACTCAGATTCACATCCATCGAGTCAGTGATGCCATCCAGCCATCTCATCCTCTGTTGACCCCTTTTCCTCCTGCCCCCAATCCTTCCCAGCATCAGAGTCTTTTCCAGTGAGTCAACTCTTCGCATCAGGTGGCCAAAATACTGGAGTTTCAGCTTTAGCATCATTCCGTCCAAAGAACACTCAGGACTGATCTCCTTTAGAATGGACTGGTTGGATCTCCTTGCAGTCCAAGGGACTCTCAAGAGTCTTCTCCAACACCACAGTTCAAAAGCATCAATTCTTCGGCGCTCAGCTTTCTTTATAGTCCAACTCTCACATCCATACACGACCACTGGAAAAACAATAGCTTTGACTAGACAGACCTTTGTTGGCAAAGTAATGTCTCTGTTTTTCAATATGCTATCTAGGTTGATCATAACTTTCCTTTCAAGAAGTAAGCATCTTTTAATTTCCTGGCTGCAGTCACCATCTGCAGTGATTTTGGAGCCCCCCGAAATAAAGTCTGACACTGTTTCCACTGTTTCCCCATCTATTTCCCATGAAGTGATGGGACCGGATGCCATGATCTTCGTTTTCTGAATGTTGAGCTTTAAGCCAACTTTTTCACTCTCCACTTTCACTTTCATCAAGAGGCTTTTTAGTTCCTCTTCACTTTCTGCCATAAGGATCATCTGCATATCTGAGGTTATGGATATTTCTCCTGGAAATCTTGATTCCAGCTTGTGCTTCTTCCAGCCCAGCGTTTCTCATGATGTACTCTGCATATAAGTTAAATAAGCAGGTTGACAATATACAACCGATGGTGAATAGGTGAAGGGAATTTCAGTACTGAGTTATCTATACATGTATCTTTCAGCTGTCTATATTGAGTTTGATGGGATATCTTTTTAAATCTTGACATGATTTATGGACTTGACATTCACTGGTTCCTGTTCAACTTGAATGTTTTGCAAAGATTGGTTCAACAGTGAAAGTGAAAGTCACTCAGTCATGTCCGACTCTTGTCTCTTTGCAATCCAATGGACTGTAGCCCACCAGGCTTGCAATCCCAGGGACTGTAACCCACCAGGCTCCTCTTTCCATAGAATTTTCCAGGCAAGTATCCTGGAGTGCATAGTCATTCCCTTCTCCAGTGAATCTTCCCAACCCAGGGCTTAAGCCCGAGTCTCCTGCAATGCAGCCAGATTCTTTACCATATGAACCACAGGGGAAGTTCAACAAGAGGCTTAATAAAAACTCCATCAGAGCCACGATGTAGCATCACCACTTACCCCTATGAAACAGCCCCCAACACCAGGTCTTATTCCTGGCTCATGATGAGCCCATTATGGACACAACCATTCTGTCCTTGTTCTCAATGAGCCTTAAGTTTTGGGGGAAAGAGATAAATGTGGAAGAATGGGGTGGGGGAGGTACTCAGGCAGTTCTAACTTGGAGGCAGGCTTCATGGAGGCAAGTGTGATAAGTGATGCTTCCTGGTGCTTTAAGTAACAAAACCCCATTGGAAAGACACATGTTCTAGCAAATTTGTGGTTTTCAGGTCAGTTACGACAAAGCTCCCTTAGATATGTTGTAAACAGACTATCAGTCGGGTTGGAAATCTTTGCCAGAGACCTTAAAGCACCCATAATTTTGAAGAAGTACAATCCAAGTGCAATTGCTTTGCGTCAGAATAAAGGAATTTCTTGCTAAAACAAAGAATGGCCAAATGCTTGCTCTCTCTGTTTTCTTTTTTTCCCTCTAAATTGCTTTCTTTCCCTCCAAATAATGAAACTTGAATAACTGGAAGTCATAAGGTAACTGTAAGTGCCACTGGTCTCCCCACCCTCTCCTTTTTCTTAATGAGTTTGCATTTTCTTCGTAACTCTATTTGAAAGTCACATTCTTTTTTTCTTTTTTTTTTGAGATGAAAGGAGACCAGTGGGCCAGAAAGCACATCTGTGGAGGTGGTGGCAGGAACTGGCAACCTCTGGACAGTGATTACTATACTCCTCACTCTTCCTGCCAGAGGTTTCCTCCCCTGGTGAGAATGCAGATGAGAAGCATAAAGCTATTTGGAGGATCTGGGCAGGTGCCAAATCTGAGCATCTAGCTTTAATTGGCCACAAACTAAGACATTCTCAAGGGAAAATTTGAAGATAGCGATTTTGTCAATAACTCCCTATTGTCATGTAAATTAAACACAAGGACATTGACTCGGTAGCCTTGAATGGATCTGTGTAAATGAAGTGTCGTGCTGAGGCCAGCTCCTACTGATGATTTTGCAGGGCAAAAACAAATATCTCCCACCTACAGTTCCTGTGTATTGCTGCAGCCCTTCCTGCCCCATCCATAGTGAACCAGGAGGTACTATGCATTAGAAGAGAAACTGTCACAGGAAAAAGAATCTGTCTGGTCTTCCACATTGAATGCAATGGCTATTTTGTCTTAATGGTTGTTGTATGTCTTCTGACTTTCTCTGCAATGGCTGGAGGTCAGAAATGGTGTGGCCACCAGAGTGTTCTTCCCTGGGCTCCCCTAAAGCAGGCAGCATTTAGTTCATAGGCAGATGAAGTTTCCACAAACTGCAACATCCAAACGGGGCTTCTACAGGGCTGCCTGTGGCTCCAGTTCCAGAGTAGAGAAGGTGGGAGGTATAGCATCCAGATCTGAGATATTTGGCCAGATGTGAAAAGGAGCTGGCGTTCTCCTATCCTCTGGGGGCCTGCTGGTGCACTCAGTGAGTTGGACATAAGAGCTGGGTTCTGAAACAGTGACTTTCCACATCTGCCCCAGAACCTGAATGCCACTGTGGCATCTGATCCACTGGGCTCTGCCCATCCTTAAAGGATCAGTTCCCATCACCCCGCCACACTATAAGAGTCTTCTCTGTAATTACACACCACTTATTGTCCACACTCAGAGGACAAATGCCTTTCGTGGCAATATATTCTTATTTGTCTCTCCGTGTCTCAGGACCTGCAAAATTGAAGTATTAATAGTTCTCTGAGAGACAGCAGGATCCAGCGATGTGGTTATCAATGCCCCATCATTTGTGACTTGACTTTTCAACTATTGCCCAAAGTATCAAACACGTGATATTTTTATTTATATTAGCTTTCTTTATCATATATTTGTTGTTGCTATTTTGAATGTTCTTTTTTAAAATTAAGGAATGACATAGTAAAATGAATCGATTTTAAGTGTACTGCTCAGCAAATTTTCATATGTGTACATATGAGACATATATGTGACCAAACCAAGATATGGAGCACTTTCAGTTGCTGTTCTTGTTTTAGGAAACATGTTATGTCTACTACTGTATCTTCAAAATCGTGTTTTGATTTGCTAGTTGAACTTTTTCTAATACCCACTAAAGGAACTAACTAAATTATGAATGTTTCTGTTTCATCTAAAGGCATCTTGTGTAGTACTAGGTATTGTTATATCATTCACTTATTCATCTGTTTGAAGTTTTTATTGAGTGCTTACTATGTGAAGGCATTGTTCGAGGCACAAGGTGGGGAGAAGATATAGCAACAAATAAAACCTGACCAAAGTTCCTGTTCTAAGTACTTTCTAACAGGGAAAGACACAATGAGCAATGTGTGTGTGTGTGTGTGTGTGTGTGTGTGTGTGTGTGTGTGTGTGTGTGTGCACGTGTTCAGTCATATCTGACTCTATGTGACCACATGGACTGTAGCCAACCAGGATCCTCTGTCCATGGAATTTTCCAGGCAAGGATACTGGAGTGGATTGCCATTTGCTCCTCCAGGAGATCTTCCTGACCCAGGGATCGAACTAGCCTCTCTTGCATCTCCTGCACTGGCAGGCCGGTTCTTTGCCACTGCACCACCTGGGAAGCCCATGAACATAATAAGGAAGTACAAGTATGCGATACGTCAGATGAAAACGAGGCTTCAGAGCAGAATAAAGCAGAACAGAGGGAGTGCTTGGTTTGACTGGGGGGATTGGTTTTGAAATTTTAAATAAGGTGGTCAGACAAGGCCTAGTATTTGAACATAGATTTGAAGGTGGCAAGGGAAAAGCAATTATGGGAGATGAGATTTCAAGTGTGTAGACCTTGAGGCAGCAGGAAGCTTGAGAAGCAGGAAGAAGTCTAGCGCTACACTCTTGGAAGTGGGGGTGCATTGGAGAGGATAAGCGGGGCTATAGGTATTTGACACACACAGGTTCTTACTTTGTCTTTACCACCCTTTGAATGTCTGGGCAAGTTAGTTTTAATCTCTCAATAATACAGAACCTGAAATTGGAAGAAGAAAAATTCTATCTTATAATTGTGTTCTAGATTAAAGAGAATATATGAAAAGCAATGAGTGTAGTATCTGCTACATGTTAGGGACTTGGTAAATTACAGCTGTTATTGTACATAACAGGTACTTTAGAAACTATAATGTTGATATGGAGATTGGCAGTGTTTTGATCTTCAAAATTAGCATCAGTTCAGTTCAGTTAAGTCGCTTAGTTGTGTCTGACTCTTTGCGACCCCATGAACTGCAGCACACCAGGCCTCCCTGTCCATCACCAACTCCGGGAGTTCAATAAAACTCATGTCCATCGAGTCGGTGATGCCATCCAGCCATCTCCTCCTCTGTTGTCCTCTTTTCCTCCTGCCCACAATCCCTCCCAGCATCAGAATCTTTTCCAGTGAGTGAACTCTTCCCATCAGGTGGCCAAAGTATTGGTGTTTCAGCTTCAGCATCAGTCCTTCCAATGAACACCCAGGACTGATCTCCTTTAGGATGGACTGGTTGGATCTCTTTGCAGTCCAAGGGACTCTCGAGACTCTTCTCCAACACCACACTTCAAAAGCATCAATTCTTCAGCGCTCAGCTTTCTTCACAGTCCAACTCTCACAACCATACATAACCACTGGAAAAACCATAGCCTTGACTAGATGGATCTTTGTTGGCAAAGTAATATCTCTGCTTTTGAATATGCTATCTAGGTTGATCATAACTTTTCTTCCAAGGAGTAAGCGTCTTTTAATTTCATGGCTGCAACCACCATCTGCAGTGATTTTGGAGCCCCCCCAAAATAAAGTCTGACACTGTTTCCACTGTTTCCCCATCTATTTCCCATGAAGTGAGGGGACCAGATGCCATGATCTTCATTTTCTGAATGTTGAGCTTTAAGCCAACTTTTTCGCTATCCACTTTCACTTTCATCAAGAGGCTTTTTAGTCTCTGTTCTTGCTTTGGCTCCATCCTTTCATTCTTTCTGGAGTTATTTCTCCACTAATCTCCAGTAGCGTACTGGGCACCTACCGACCCAGGGAGTTCCTCTTTCAGTATCCTATCATTTTGCCTTTTCATACTCTTCATGGGATTCCCAAGGCAAGAATACTGAAGTGGCTTGCCATTCCCTTCTTTAATGGACCACATTCTGTCAGACCTCTCCACCACGACCCTCCCGTCTTGGGTGGCCCCACAGGGCATGGCTTAGTTTCATTGAGTTAGACAAGGCTGTGGTCCGTGTGATCAGATTGGCTAGTTTTCTGTGATTATGGTTTCAGTGTGTCTGCCCTCTGATGCCCTCTCGCAACACCTACTGTCTTACTTGGGTTTCTCTTACCTTGGACGTGGGGTATCTCTTCACGGCTGCTCCAGAAAGCACAGCCGCTGCTCCTTAGCTTGGACAAGGGGATATCTCCTCAAAATTAGCATAGTGTTTACTAATATTCCAGTAATTAATGAACAATATGTGTCTTGCAAAGCACTTGGCAACACTAATTTCTAGTGAAATATGACTTGATTTCTGGCCTTTGGGAAAGTCTCATGTGGTTGGGGAGATAAGAAGGGTAGATATTAAGACTGTAGACAAATGATTTAGGTTTCCTTTTAGGTAAATAGAAGTATTTAATTTCTCTGCCCTTTGGAAGTTAGGTGTTCATGTGACTTACTTTTTCCCATGAAATAAGCATACTATTGATATATGTTAATTTCTGGGAAAAGCTTTAAACATAAGAACATAATTTGCCCAAAGCAAGTGTTGAGATGGAGTCTCTATTATTCTGGGTCACTGGATGATTACAGTGAGCTAAGCATCCCTACTGACTCATACAGAAAATGCAGAGCGAGCAAGAAAAAAATCTGTTGTGTCAAACCACTGACGTGGGACTCATTTGTTACTGTCATTTAAAATGCCCTGTCCTGACTGATACCACCTGTAGAACAATCATAGAACATAATCCAGGATTTTCATCTCGTCTTTATCAGGGTGATAACAACATAATAATGAAATCAGGATCATATTCTAAGATGAGAAAGATGTGAAGAGAGAGATATATATTATTACTGGGTTAAAAAAAAAGAGTTGAAAAACACCAAATATATCATGGCTTTATAAAAAATGTCTAAACTATAAATTGACCTGAAAACACCTCTAGTGTACTAAAATACCTCTTTCCCAGTTCCTGAATTTCACTAACATTTTCTTTCATGGATTTTGTAATTTAGTAATTGTGTTTCATTTGCAGTCCAAAAAGGTGCACAGTAGTTTAAGACTAAAGGCACTGATCGGTTCAGTTCAGCTCAGTCACTCAGTTGTGTCCGACTCTTTGTGACCCCATGAATCGCAGAACGCCAGGCTTCCCTGTCCATTACCAACTCCCGGAGTTCACTCAGATTCACGTCCATCAAGTCAGTGATGCCATCCAGTCATCTCATCCTCTGTTGTCCCTTTCTCCTCCTGCCCCCAATCCCTTCCAGCATCAGAGTCTTTTCCAATGAGTCAACTCTTCGCATGAGGTGGCCAAAGTACTGGAGTTTCAGCTTTAGCATCATTCCTTCCAAAGAAATCCCGGGGCTTATCTCCTTCAGAATGGACTATTTGGATCTCCTTGCAGTCCAAGGGACTCTCAAGGGACCACAGTTCAAAAGCATCAATTCTTCAGTGCTCAGCTTTCTTCACAGTCCAACTCTCACATCCATACATGACCACTGGAAAAACCATAGCCTTGACTAGACAGACCTTTGTTGGCAAAGTAATGTCTCTGCTTTTCAATATGCTATCTAGGTTGATCATAACTTTTCTTCCAAGGAGTAAGCGTCTTTTAATTTCCTGACTGCAGTCACCCATCTGCAGTGATTTTGGAGCCCCCAAAAATTAAGTCTGACACTGTTTCCCCATCTATTTCCCATGAGGTGATGGGACCAGATGCCATGATCTTCGTTTTCTGAATGTTAAGCTTTAAGCCAACTTTTTCACTCTCCTCTTTCACTTTCATCAAGAGGCTTTTTAGTTCCTCTTCACTTTCTGCCATAAGAGTGGTGTCATCTGCATATCTGAGGTTATTGATATTTCTCCCAGCAATCTTGATTCCAGCTTGTGCTTCTTCCAGTCCAGCATTTCTCATGATGTACTCTGCATAGAAGTTAAATAAGCAGGGTGACAATATACAGCCTTGACAGACTCCTTTTCCTATTTGGAACCAGTCTGTTGTTCCATGTCCAGTTCTAACTGTTGCTTCCTGACCTGCATATAGGTTTCTCAAGAGGCAGGTCAGGTGGTCTGGTATTCCCAACTCTCTCAGAATTTTCCACAGTTTATTGTGATCCACACAGTCAAAGGCTTTGGCATAGTCAATAAAGCAGAAATAGGTGTTTTTCTGGAACTCTCTTGCTTTTTTGATGATCCAGCGGATGTTGGCAATTTGATCTCTGGTTCCTCTGCCTTTTCTAAAACCAGCTTGTACATCAGGAAGTTCACGGTTCACGTATTGCTGAAGCCTGCCTTGGAGACTAGAATAGAAACAGTGTACTACTAAAGGAAAAAAGTTTTCAGATGAATATTATGAATCCTTTTCAAACCTTGTACTAGCCAAATAGAGGATCTAAGTGTCACACTTTTCCCAAATAAACAGGAATACAAGGAATGACCCATGAACCACTGGTTCCTGGCTATGTGTTTCTGAGAACTCACCTGCCCCTCAGCTACTGAGCTTCTCTTTGTTAATAATTTTGATTCCTTCTACACTCATTTTAAATGCCCTTCTTTCCCTGATTCATCCTATCATCACAGATTTTGGATAAAGCCTGTAATGTTAGCATTAACTAAGGGTTTAATGCTGACCCTTTTGAGAACTTTCATCTTATGGTATTCATACCAAATTGGGATGTGAAGATTTTGTTTTTTCATGTACCTCTGTTCTTTTAGGGCCTTCCCAGGGCTTCAGTGGTAAAGAATCCACCTGCCAATGCAGGAGATGTGTGTTCGAACCCTGGGTCAGGAAGATCGCCTGGAGAGGTAAATGGCAACCCATTCGAGTATTCTTGTCTGGGAAATCCCATTGACAGAAGAGCCTAGTGGGCTACAGTCCATGAGGTCGCAAAGAGTTGGATCCTACTGAGTGACTGAGCGTGCACACACACACACACACACACACACTATTTTTCAAACCTGAATAAAATTGCTCAAATCTGTGCTTCACTGAATACAATGCAGAGCTCCAAAAGGGGGGAAAATCCCACTTGGAAAAGAAAACAAATACTAAGGAATTTATTTTCAACTTTCCAAAACATGGAAAGCTAAACATGACTTTTTAAGTATAAAGTTTTTATAAAATATACTCTAAATCTAGAATGCTAAAAGTAGTCTAAACATGGTACCAAGTTGACCTTAGAGTCCACATGTTTCATTTATTCTCCTTTAATCCTCCATGATATTTCAATTTTTGGTTGGATTTAGTCAGTAAGAGTTGATGTTGTCCTTTCCTCAGATAATCTTTTTCTCTTATTTCTTTCCATTGAATCGTCAGGTGAGAATTTGCCCTTACAAACATTAATTTCTTTTCTTCGCTCCTATTTGCTGACAGCCTTTTTGCATTGTTATCCTTCCTCTTTTCATACCGCTCCCATCTGCTATCCCTTTTATCTGAAGAAGCTCCATACCCAAAAGTTGTTGATTTCAAGGACGAGATCTGGACTTACTATTGTTCAGCCACCAAATCACGTCCGACTCTTCACGACCCCATGGACTGCAGGACACCAGGCTTACCTGTCACTCACCATCTCCTGTAATTTGCCCAAGTTCAAGTTCACTGAATCAGTGATGCCATCCAACCATCTCATCCTCTAAGACTGTTAATATTCACTCTTGGAGAAGATATCAGTGATGAGTTCCTCAAAGTAGCAAGGTCACTGAAAAGAGAGTGGGTCAACTGGGCTGTTGAATCAGCTCTGGAAAGTGGATTTTGATCTCCATCTTGGTTCTGCATAAAGACAACACTGCCCAGGGAGCAGCTTGGCTGCCTTTCCTCTCAGTACACATGGCGGTTGCCCTGACTTTCTCCCTGCAAAGGGTGGCTGCTACTGCAGCCTGTGCTCTTCCCAGACTCCTTTGATTCTGTCTTCCTATTGGCTCCAATTTTAGCCCTGGTGGTTCAGATCCCTCCTCCACGTCCCTTGCTTCTCAGATCCAACTGGCCACTGTCTGGCTTAGCCCCAACTCAGATTTGGGAAGTGTAGCCCCTGACTCTCTGTGTCAATCTTTCTAAGCCTCTTCCTGGTGTTGGGAACATGCCTTACTTAGGTCTCTAGTAAAACTACACTTGGGGATGGATGAGGGAAGCCATTTGATTCACACTGAAGCACAAATGGGATTTTGAGACTCATACGAAATGTGGGTAGCACCAGTGCAGGAGGCAGGGCGTAGAGGAGGCAGTGAGCAGCCTGAAGTCTCTGGGTCATGGTGGGGGGCTTCAGATTCACCTGCTCTGGTCTTGTTCACCATGACCATCATCTTCTGCCCTTCTTCTTTCACTCTGGAAAGTTAAAGAGTCTCCTAGTGAAATTCCTTTGTTCACAGGAATTATTTCCAAGTGGCTGGGGAGGAGAAGAAAAAAGGAAAAACAAGCAAACAAACTTCCCCATCTCCTGAATTTTTCCACCAAGCATGTAAAAAGATAAACTGAAATGTGAATGAAATCTTCTTGTTCAGAAAATCACAACTGCATCTATCATCTTTAATTTTAATAATTAAATTCCTTTGTATATATTTTATACTTTTTTAATAGCAAAATAGTCGCTAAGCCTGGGACTGGCTTAGCTATGAAACTATGAAACACTATAAAAAGACAGTATAAAGTGCTCTTCTGGTGGCCCTTTGAGTCATGTATAAGGCCCAGGTTAACTAAAGTTGGAGAAAATGGAAATGTTGACATTTCTTTAAACAATAAAAGCTACAAGTGATTGCCAAAGTGCCACAGGCTGACATTTACAGAGATTGTTCACCGATTATATAGATGAAATATCATAAGTAATTAGCTCATGGCAATTACCTGCCCCTTGTTATTTTGCTTTTAGAATATTTTTAAAGCTTAGGTTACTAAAATTTCAAATAATCCTGGGCTGTGCTGTCATGGGTCTTTATCCAAATGAATCGTGGTCTCTTGTAAACAGTCCTATGATCTGATTTCCATCGGGACAGGAGTTGTAAAAGGCCAAGGATTTTCGATGGATTTACACATATACTGTTTCAGTTAAGTTACCAGGGTTGACTTAACAGCCCTTTTCCTCAGAGTCTTAAATACATTTGCCACCCAGTCTTTTTCTACCATATTTGAGGGGCTGGGTGATGAGATTAAAAGGGGCTCGAGGTGAGGCGGGGGTGGATTCTGACTCCGTGAAATTTCCAACTTGAATTCCTTCTGCCATTGGTGGTCTCAGTTAACTAGCTTGGTGGCATTTGTGGCTGGAAAGCTGACCCTTAAAGACATGTCAACGTGGGGGCATGTGCTAGAGCATTTTTCTTTTGGAAAGCCCCATTCTGCTGATACCATTTTGCAAGGAAGAGATGCTTGGGAAGAAGGCTGGCAACTGGAATTTGGTTGTCTATGAAGGCATTGAAGTAGGGCACCCGAGATCCTCCAATTTGGTCTCTCCCCACTTTCTGAACACAAAAAGAGATGGGGTGGCTTTCTTCAGATTTCCTCAGCTCAGGTTGGAATCTTTACAAACAAATATTAATGATGTTCCATTACTGGCTACATTTTCAATGAAGTTTAAATAGTCTGAGTTATGATGATTAGCGAGAAATGCATGGATAATAAAGGTAAATGAGATTCATATTTAATCCCCAACTCTAAATGACTGGTTTGATTGTCTCATTCACTTGGCAAACAATATTGCTTCTAAATGTTATTTCAGCCACAGATATAATTTCTGTAACACAGCAGAAAGGAGGAGATTAAAATAGGAGAGAGGCAGCACTTACCTTAGACTGATTAATAGGCTCTGGCTGGTCCCCTGCTGCCATGCTTAAAAGCATCAAGACATTCTGTGCTATCCCAGCCTATATATATTGATACTTACTAGGTTCCAGGAAAACCTCTTTGATTAGTCACACTAAACTGTCCCTTAAGTGGTGTGCATGCCACGAACTTACACTCTCCTTAATCAAGTCATAAATTTGGGGACTCTCAGACACAGCACCCTTTTCTGTAAGGAGGTAGCAAGGGTAAGTTCACTGGGAGTTCTCTCACCCTTAACCTGCCTTCTGAGTAGCCCATCAGCTATATAGACCAAATCATAGGCCGACTGGAATGAAAAAAAAAAAAAAAACCAACTATGGCATTTCATCCATATGACCTGATGAGGCCAATGATTCAGACTAAATAAGCCACCTTTGTATCAATAGCAGAAAGGGAGGTGAAAGGTTTGGGGGAGGGGCTTCGATATTTGTCATAAGTTTTACCTAAGTTTTGCTGACGTCACAAGACAGAGGGACCATCATTTATAGCTTAGAGCCAGACAGCATGACGATGGTTTTCTGGAAATACAAATTGGTATGAATGCTCTGAAATCTGATTCCTATCTTAAGGGAACTTCTAAATAATCCTATTCTTATTTCCTGAGGCGTACTTCTCTAAGGACTCTAGGAAGAAAATGCTTTTCCAGTTAACTTGTAATCCTCAAAGTAAAATGAGTGAATGGGCTTTTTCAATCTCCCCACTCCCTCTCCTGTCTCTCTCCATGAAACATTCCAATCCAGAGTATCTTTTCCTCCCATTTGGCATCTCTGAGAACAAAACATCAACTGTGAGTAATCGTGACGTGCAAAGAGAACTTTGAACTCGCTATGAGTATGGTAAACCGGGAGAACCATAAAGTATTCCTCAACCCCATGGTGGAAAAGGACAGCATTCTTTAAAAGTCTGCGTGAAATTCAATCTAACTCTTCTTTTCTCAGATTACAGGATCCTTGGTGAAAAATATTACATTTTAAAGCAAAAGTGCAGAGTTAATCTATCATAGTGCACCTCCAGGAGAGATTTATTACAGATCGCTTTCTAAAAATGGTGTGCTCACTCTGGACATGTGGGCCATATTCATCTTTCTATATTCCGGTCGAAAAACTCCCAGTGTATGCAATGCCTGAGAAGTAAGGGTGAGCAAGCCTACAGAATATGACACTTATGCTAATCTGTGCCCTGCTGTGGAAAAACATACACAAGGATTCCATTACCACGTTCATTAGGCTGCAACACACTCCATCCTGAATAGGGATTATGAACCACAATAGACCGAAAGCAGTTGATTGAGCCCACTTAAGCCAAATCACTCTGACATTGGCCAAATACATAGGCACGGGGAAGAGCACCAGCTCAGACTTTGTGGAGGATATTGCTAGTTGAAAGTTGGTCCTTCCTGGAGACTGTCACATCAGTCAGCTCATGGCCTATGCCATTAGCTGAAATTGCGAAAGCTGGAAGTTACGCGGTATTTATGATCGGAATCTGGAAGAACGATTTGGGAGGTACAGCCCAGCTCTGTCTGTGCACCTGTCATGGGTGTCTCTGACCCTCCCCACCCACACTTCTTTCCTGATTATATTCAGAGCATGAGTTGTGTGGTGATAGAATCATGAAGCTAGAAAAGAAATTAGAGTCAGATGGAAAGGCCAGATCAGCGCTCAGCTTGCCCATGTCTCCTCTCTCTGCTTTTCTGGGCTACTGGACGCAGTTGCTGCCTATCAGTCCAATCTTTCTGCAGTGGCAGAAATATTTGCCACTAGTGAGCTAAAAATATTTTAAAATATTGTCAGAAATAATCAAGAAAGGAGGGCAAGTTACTGCTCAGGAGGTGTTATGGAATCTGGCTATGTAAGCAGAGGAAAAGATTGCAATCGCAACCATTAAGAAGATAATAATAAAAACCTTCTGTGTGAAACAGGCTTTCAGCTTGGGGTTGAAACTTCTGTCTAGGTTTTTCTTCTTCACTTTGGGAGTTTAACAAGAGGTTGTTAAGAGAAGCTGTACCCAACACCTTGATTTATATCACTGATGTGTTTCTCAAAAGCTGCAGATAAATTGAATTCTGTTTTTGTAAAGGGAATCTCATGTGTGCTTGGTGGCTCTGTTGTATTCGACCCTTTGCAATCCCATGGACTGTAGCCCACCAGGCTCCTCTGTCCATGGGATTTTCCAGGCAAGAATACTGGAGTGGGTTGCCATTTCCTTCTCCAGGGGATCTTCCTGACCCAGGGATCAAACCTGTGGCTCCTGTGGCTCCTGCATTGCAGGCAGATTATTTTACCCACTGAGCCATCAGGGAGAGATAAAGCTGCAGAGAAATCAAATTTTGTCTTTGTAAACTGAATCTCATACATATTCTAGGAAGCTTCTTTCAGCCCAAGTAACTCTGCCCTGAATCCTTACTTGTAAGTAGAGTGAAGGATATAATCTTATACTTGAAAATACAAATATGAACTGCTGAGTTTCTTATCCATCTGCTATGTTCCAAGTTTACCTTACTGGGTTTCCCACAAGTGGAACTGTTGATCTGAAGTGATCATGGCCTTTTTCCCTCCTCTTGAGAAAGTGGAAATGTGGGAAGGGTGATGATCCTCATTTTTCTTCACATACTTAGGGTTGCATCACGTGATTTGGAAAGGCATAACTAACCCCCTGAGTTTTCTAAACACAGGCCCCATCAATACAAGCTTGTGATGCCATAAACGCAGGGGAGGAAATACAGATGGTCCTGCCTACTTCTACAGCAGAGCCAAGGCATCACTGAGAAGCTGCGGCTGCCGCTATTCTCCTGCTGCCACTCCCATCTTAGAAGTCAGTCTCACACTTGGTCCCGCCAGCAGCTCTCCGACAGAACCAGACACCTGTGGACAGTGGAAAAGAAGAACTGCAGGAGAAGTTCTGGCATCTTCCTCTTCCATGGGATACAGCTCCTCAGCCCCACCTTTCTAGAGCATCCTCTCCATGGAGTCCTGCCCTGTATCTTTCTGCTTCCTGAGATACTAGGACTCATCAAACAGGTTGGAGGAGGCTGTTTTCTTGCCAGGGGAACATGGCCCTTTGCTCTGCGATTGTAATACAATCTTTCCTCTCTGGGGCTGCGAATGCTACAGTGCAAAAGCGTGTTTGAAAACCTCTTTTATCATTCATCGTCTCCAGACTGAAATCATTTTTGACAACCTCTGCAGAAAACAAGCAGCTTTCTGGCTACTGGAGAGTCGATTAAAGGGAGGAAACACATGTTCACTGTCAGACGAAGCCCCTGGAGAAAGCACTGACAACCTTTTAACCCGTTTTCCCAGGGAAAGGGCCCAAATGTTTCTCTGGAACAAAATCACCACATTCTCTTAAGCATCTTTTCATTTCAGGTATCTTTTTATTTCTTCCTAAGATGAGACACCTAAAAATAATCATCCCCAGCACCTGCATCTTTATAGTGGATATGAACAGACCTATTTTATACCCTGTCCGGAAAGGCAGGGGAAAAAGTATCATCAATGAAGGTCTTTTATGAACTAACCCATCTCTTTGGTTTTTTTTTTTTTTTTCCCCACTGTCTGACCAGAGTTTAAATACTGGCACACTGACAAGTTCACCCACCTTATATAATGACTCCGTGAAACCAGCCAAGAAGCCACAGGAGTGAAACTTTCTGAACAGTAGGAAGGCCTGACTAGCCAACCTTATTAACAAACTGAGAATAGGATTGGGCCATGGAAACATTTGTGCATTTCGAGACCCTGCTCCAGAGATGCCCATTTGTTCCTTATGCATATGTTGTCAAGCAGAGTTATTTCTAGGGGACAGAATAAGAATGGGAGATGGAAAGTTCCATACACAGTTGAACATGAGTGCTAGGAATGGGGGTTTGCTTTCTAAAAAAAAAAAAAAAAAAAAGGAAATAGCTGTTTTCAAATGCCATTTCTATAATCATCACAATTACAAAAGTCTCCAGCACTCAGTTCCTTAACCTATAACCTTAGTATTTTTTAACCTCAGTATCACTGGCCTGGGTGATTTGGTTTATTACAAGAAAATGATCCCCCTCACCTGCACCCCCCTCAAAATTACATATTTGCTTTTACAGCCAAAAGGCAGGGTGAGAGGTAGGGGTGGCGGGCCCCAGCTTTAAAGTTGCTGCCTGGAGGAGGAGGCCACCTGGGGGATGCCAGTTGCACTGAGGGGGTCTCAGACGAAAGACAGAGGAGCAGCTTCACTCATGTGAACTGACATGTGGGCCACATCTCTGCTATATTCTACCAGACCTCTTTGGGGTTTTTTTTGGTGGTGGTTGTCATTAATCGCTTTTAAACTGGTTTAGATTTATTCAATTATTTTAAAAGTTAAGGTGAAATAAGAATAGTGTAAAATTAACATTTAAGAATGAACTATGTAGACATTTAGTAAAATTCCCAATGTTGGCTAACTTTCCCTTCTATCTAATTCCAAACATGTTCATCACCCCAAGATAAAACTTTGTACCCATTACATAGTTAATCCTGGCTTCCCCCACCCCTCAGCCCTTGGCAATCACCGAATAATTTTCTGTTCCTATAAATTTATCTACTCTGGATATTTCCTATAAATAGAATAATACAACATGTAACCGTTTGTGTCTGACTTCTTTCACTTATGATATTTTTGAGGTTCATTCATATTGTAGCTTTCGTAAGTTATATAAGCTTCATCTTTTCACAGCTGAATTAATATTCCACTTAGGGTATATACTATAATTTGTTTATCTCATCATCTGTCAATGAATATTTAGTTTGGCTATTGTGAATAGTTTTGCTGTGAACTTTAATGTACAAGTATTTGAGGATAAGTTGAAAATAGGCATTTTCAGTTCTTTGTGGGATATATCTCAGAGCAGAATTGCTAGGTCACATGGTAATTCTACGTCTCACTTTTTGAGGCACTGCCAAATCATTTCTGTGGTAGCTAAATCATTTTCTATTCCCAGCAACAACAGACAATTTCCTAGAGGGCATGAAGTGGTATCTTGCTGTGGTTTTGATTTACATTTTCCTGATGAGTAATGGTGAGCATCTTTTCATGTGCCTATTGGCTACCTGTATACTTCCTTTGGAGAAGTCTCTTCAAGTGCTTTACCCATTTATGAACTGTTTGTCTTTCTTTGTTGAGTTATAAGAGTTACTTATATATTCTGGATACTAGAACCATTATCAGATATGTGATTAGTATGTATTTTGTTCTATATTGCAGGTTTTCTTTTCATTTTCTTGATAACGTCCTTTGATGCACAAAATCCTTAATTTTGAGATAGTCCAATTTAAATATTTTAATTCCTGCTTTGGAGGTGTCATACATAGAAATCCATTGCCATATTCAAGTTTATGAAAATTTCCCCTTCTTGTTTATTCTGAGAGTTTGATCATTTTAGCTCTTCCAGTGAGATCTTGTATCCATTTTGAGTTAAATTCTGTATATGACGTGAAGTAGGGGTCCAGCTTTATTGTATTGTGTGTGGATATCTAGTTGTCCCAGTACTCTTTGCTGAATATTCTATTGTTTCCTCATTGAATAGTCTTGGTACTCTTGTTAAAAAGCAATGAGCCATAGATGTGCAGAGTCTCAATTCTATTCCATTGGTCTATATATCTACTGTTAGGCCAGGATCACACTTTTTTGATCACATCACTGTAGCTTTGTAATAAGTTTTGAAGTTCAAAAGTGGGAGTCCTCCAGCTTTCTATTAACTTTGTTGAGCTTATCATAATGAGCCTATAATTCAGGCACAGATATTTCAATCCTTCTGTGCTTCCCTGAAAAGTCTTCAGACCAAAAAATCAAATATATCTCCAAATACACTATCTTTAACATAGTGTTAAAAAAAAAAATCTGACTCTTTAATTTTACAGCCAACCAGTACTTCTTCATTAGAGATTCTTTTCATGTTATCATTCTAAAGTGATAGTTGACAAGAAGTGACTTCAAGAGCGGTTGGACTTCTGTTATTTGAAAAATTTATGCCCCAGGTTTTTTCTAACACTATGATTGAATTACTTTCCTGAGTATATTCAAAGACATATAACTGGTGTTGGTCAGGAGGAAACTGCAAAAATACCGATGTCTGCTTGGAGAATGATCTATGCGGTAATGTTTTTCCTTCAATGCTACCTTCTGCTCACCCTTCTATCAGACAATTTGAGTTTATCCCAGTTTCTGTACTGAGCGTAGTGAAAGATTCCCGGCTGTATATATCACACCAAGTTCTATAAATATGTGATGTGCATGTGCCTCTGTGTTCTGGGTCTCTACTTGGCTTTGCATGGACAGAAGGGGGTCTTGGCTTTATTTCTGTCAAGTCATTTGTATCTCCAGAATTTACATACTTCACCACCTAGAAAGGTCCTGAGGGTACAATTTAAATCTCTCATATGTTGATGATGACTGAAATTACTCATACAGGGTAAAGACTCTTCCATAGTGAAAACTCAGCTTTAAAATCAAAGCTTTAAATACCACCTGAGAGAAGCTGCCTGTTGCTTTCAGGGAAAAATAGAACAACTATGACCACTATATGGAATATTCTGAGCAGAAGTAACATTACATCATCCAATCCCTGGTTTCACCTGAGGAAATGGGGCTCAGAAAATAAGCCCTGCACAACTGTGTTACGTGGTGAAGAGACAACATTTTTGATTAGAGATAGATGAGAGAGAAAGACGTCAGTTCAGAGGAAGCACCCAAGAATTCAAACCCCTGCAGTGAAATAGCTGATTTAAATCTTAGCAGAGGCTGGCCTGGCAAACGTTGTGTGCAAAGAAAAGGAGAGTGCCTGCTGAGAGCAAATGGCCAGTACACTGGAGAATTCAAATCTAATTTCCAAACTCTGTGATGCTAAGTGACGACTGGGTGGCTGGTTCTTCTTCTGATTCTTTTCAAAAACCCTACCTAGTAGATGAAGTTTGATAAAGCGGTAGATGTTGGAAGGGAGACCAAAGTGATGGGGAAGGCCTTCCTGAGGGCTTTTGGTGAACGTATTTTTTTTTTTTCTCCCTAGCTTTTTTAAAAATGAAATGACATTTTTATCACAAATATCAATGGCTATTGGCTAAGTACTTACTATGTGCTTAAAATTGCATTTGCTTCCTTACAATTATGGTAAGAACTGTGACAATATACTAATTCCCATTCTACAGATGAGGCAAGTAAGGTACAGAGGTGAAGACAGCTGATCAAGAAAGCACAGCTAAGTGATAAACCATTTTTGGAAACTAATGAGTAATACATCCTTATTGTAGAAAAAGTTGGAAAATGGAGAAAAAGTATAAAAATGGAAATAAAAATCAGCTATAATATGAATCAACCACTCATAAATAACCCAAATAATCTCTTATGGCCAAGATGTGCTTGCATTGAGTTCCAGAATGTCTAAGCCGTAGGTAAGATCTGTGTGCAGCAGTCTCATGATCGTGTCTGGGAGTCTGTGCTATTTTGTTTCCTCTTTGCCATTCTCAATTTTTCCTTTTCTGTCTGCCTTTCCTATCCTTCACTCCCAGTTGTTCTCTTTATGGCACCTCTTTAACTGGGAAGCTGAAAGGAGGGTTCCCAGTGGGTGGCAGGAAAGACATCTTACTTCCCCCTCCCTCAGTGCTGGACTCCAGGGCACTTCACAAATTCCTTCCCACCCTTACTCCCTGGCTCTGATTGGCCTGTGGATAAATGACATGTAGGCTGAACACGATGACGTTACAAAGCTGGACATCCATGTTTACAAGCAACAGATGGTGGGAGTAAACACAGCCAAACTGTTTTTCATCCATAGCACATAGTATTGATTCTTCTCTAATTAAAACAGTCTTTGTTGTCATGCCCTTGTTTCTCATCTTTTATATTTCAAATAGGAACCAGCTTGCCTGGTGAGGACTCAGCCATTGTCTTTCTCTCATCCTTGTCCCTTCCTCCCAGTTGAATGCCAACCTTACTCTGGGGTCTTTGGGGAAGATCTCCACTCTTGTCAATCTCCATTAAATCTTCAGGCTTCAGGCTTCCTCACCCAAGCATAGGTGATCCACGGGCCCTGGCACCAAACCCCATCACAGTCACTGTAACTGGAAGCTTGAGGGATCTGTTTCTGTGATTCTCCATTGTTGACTGTCATTCGACTTAACAGCTGGACTTGCGATCTGGGAGATTTCTTCATTAGTCAGAATGCCACAGACTCTGCCTTGTCACCACCCCCCAACCTTGCTGTCCCCCTGTGGCCCAAAGAGAGCTAGCAGCAATTGGGGAGGGCAGACTTTCTGTCTCAGGCTGGAAGCAGGAGTGGAACAGTTGGTCTCCAGCTCCTGTGTGGAATAAATAGTCCTGGGTGGAGACCCAGGAAAGGCATCTGCCCGCAGATCTTTATAGGAGACTGGAAATGATGGACAAAAATATTGAAAAGAAGCAAATTTCCTGTTTGATGCCTAAGCAAATAGGAAGAGTCCCTGAGGAATGGGTTATCTGCCTGTTGAGGCTTCCTGGTGGTTTGGCAGGCTGGAGAGCATGTTAGGAACAGAGTCACCACATCCTTGCCACTAACTGGCTTTGTGGCCTTAAACCAACACTGAACACTTCTGGCTTTCAGCTTTCTCTTCTATGAGAGGAAGAGATACTACCTATGACCAGTTTAAGCGTACCATGGAGTCCTTGGAGGCTGGAGGAAAGGAAGGGAGGAGAGAGCTCTGGATGCCATAATCCTATAATCTGCAACAATTTTATATATAATTTCTAGGCCTTGGGGAGATAGATATTGGGAAATAAGAGAGATTAAATCCATACCTTTAAGGAGTTTAGGTTAACATCTTAGTGAGATGTAAAGAAACAAACAGATGTATACTGTAAAGTCAAGAAGCAGCAAGTAAAATACAGAGAGAACTGTTTTGGAGATGGACTGCTCCTAAGAGATGGGTGTTTGGCTCCATCTCCGGTGCATGTCTCTGGGGCATGTGGAGCTTCCCAGGTGGCTCAGTGATAAAGAATCTGCCTGTAAATGCAAGAGACATGGGTTCAATCCCTGGGTTGGGAAGATCTCCTGGAGAAGGACATGGCAACCTATTCTAGTTTTCTTGCTTGGAGAATCCCATGGACAGAGGAGCCTGCCATGCTGTAGTTCATGGGGGTCACAAAAGAGTCGGACACAACTGGTGACTAAACAGCAACTGGGGCATGGAGAGCTCAGAGTGAATTGTATGATGTGTTCCCCTATTTCCACACCTACCACTCAGCAGAGGTTTTTGTAAATCAAAGAGAGACTTGAGACCAAAATGGCAGCAAGTAAAGATCACGTAGGATGAACACACATGATCACAAGAGAGGAACTGATCCATCTGCTTTCCTTGGGGACCAGAGTAAGTGAGGATCAGTGATTTCAGACTGAAAGTGCAGGAGTTTCTCGAGTCAGCATATAGCTAGCTCTCCTTTTTGCTAATGACTATCTTTCTGAGCCACTGCCTTGTATGGGGTCCCCAGTGCTTGGAACCTGAGGCAACTGCCCATATTCCATGACTGTTTATCATTGGAGCTAGATGAACAAATTTTAATAGCTCAGGTCAAGTCCATAAATTTGAGTAGAAATAATTATGCATATTATTATTGGGAGGCAAAATATGCTGGAGATTTGAAGTGTCTTTAATTCATCTCTTCTGATTTTCATTTTAGAGCTAAAGACATTGAGGAGCACAGAGTTTGAAGGAACAAAGCCTAGATCACACATTCGCTTGGCCCTGTTAGAGCTGAGTGACTCCAGGCCTGGGCTGCCAAGACTATGGACACCACTCAGCTGTGGGCCTGGCTATTGGCTTACAGATCGGTTACACGAATAGTTAGAATCAAAGTGTTTTCCTAAGTGACTGGTCTGCTAAATTATCCAACAAGAATCAGTAGCTGTTCACCCAGGCTTGCATCTCTAATACGCTCCTAATTTAATTCTCTTCTAGTTAGTCTCATCCGGGCTATCTGTTCCTTTCTAGGATAGAATCTAAATTATACATGCAGTCCCAGTTCACGTGTAGAACGGGGATCTGAGGCATCGAAGAATAACATGGCACTCACCTGATACAACTGGACTATACAGATTTTCCATTTAAATGATGCTGAAAGTAAAAAAAAAAAAAAAAGCCTCTGGATGAATTCGACACAGCAGGTGGCCATGGTTTCCACCTCTTCAGTTTATGGAGTTGAACCCTTTAAATATGCAAAGCAAGCCCTATTGAGATAATCTGCTATTTGGAAGGCTCCCAAATTTCTCTCTAACTGAAAGGAAAAAAAAAAAAAAAAGGATACAGATCTGCAGGAGGAAACGAAGGCCTTCTGTAAGGGATTATATGGACTACTGAGTTTAAATTCAGAAACAATCCCTTGTATGGAGATGATGCTTCACAGTTTAGAAAACACTTTCACATGGTCTCTTCAGTCCTCAGAATAGCCCAAGGATGTTTCAGGGGGTCTTTGGTGGCACATAGAAGTGCCGGAAACATTGATCAGAGATACCAGAGGCGCACAGCAGAGACTAGAATTACAAGATATTCACTTTTGGAAAAGCGACCTCAGATATTGTTTAGGTAAATGACCCCCAAGCCCATCAGCAGCAGTAATTGTTTAACAACATCTCTGAGAACTGTGGATATGAGTCCATGCATGAGTGTCTCAGAGATGAGTGTCTTGTTCAGAATGCAACAGAGCAGTTCATTCCATTCAAAAAAGTAGGTCAGGTTGTTAGATTGGAAAAAAGAGAGAGAGATCAACTCTTTACTCTTTACTCACTGGTACTGACTAGTGTATCGGGTGTCACACAGAGTAATACTAGCTAGTAATACTAAGTACCATGTAGAAAGGACCACATATCTATATAATACTTCAATCGCTATGAACCCTTTCAAGATGAGTATTATCTTCTATTTTTCCCTTTTTTATTTAAGCATGTGCTCAGTCATGTCCAACTCTGTGTGATCTTAGGGACTGTAGCCCTCCAGGCTCCTCTGTCTATGGGAGTTTTCTCAGCAAGAATGCTGGAGTGGGTTGCCATTTCCTTCTCCAGGGGCTCTTCCCAACCCAGGGGTCAAACCCGTGGCTTCTGGGTCTCTTGCTTCATATATATGTATATTCACTTTTACCAGTATGGTTTATTACAGAATATTGAATATAATTTCCTGTGCTATACAGGAAGATCCTTGTTGTTTATCTGTTTTATACATAGCAGTTTGTATCTGGGTTTCCCTGGTGGCTCAGTGGTAAAGAATCTGCCTGCAGTGCAGGAGACCTGGGTTTGATCCCTGGGTCGGGAAGATACACTGGAGGAGGGCATGGCAATCCAGTCTAGTACTCTTGCCTAGAGAATCCCATGGACAGAGGAGCCTTGCAGGCTGCAGTCCATACATAGGGTTTCACAGACTCAGACATGACTGAAGCGAATAAGCAGCAGTTTTTATCTGTTAATTCCAAACTTCTAATTAATCCACCCCCCCCTTTCCTATTGAGTAACTGTTTGTTTTCGATGTCTGTGAGTCTGTTTCTTTTGTGTGCATAAGATCATTTGTATCATATTTAAGATTCCATATGTAAATGATATGATATTTGTCTTTTTCTTTCTGATTTGCTTCCCTTAATATGATAATCTCTAGGTCCATCCATGTTGCTGCAAATGGCATGATTTCATTCTCTTCATGACTGAGGAGTGTTCCATCATACACATGTATTATATATTTATCCATTCACCTGTTGATGGACATTTAGTTTGCTTCCATGTATGGGCTAAGAAACAGATGACCAGAGAGATTAAATTAAGTATGAAAAGATGCATAATTAGTGGCAAAGCTAGCATTTGAACCCAGACCTCTCTTGTTCTACCAGAACACATTGCCTGAGGGAAGTCTAATCTTTTGTACCGTGTTGCTTTCCAATATCTAAAGTTGATCTAGGAAATCCTGTCAACGTCTCTATCTCATGTTGGATAGAGTATCCTTTTATTTGGGGTCCTTTTCTGGGTGGGGAACCAGGAAAATGCATCAAGCTATAAAATACACATCTTACTTCAGGTTCCTGTATTTCAGCTTAAAAACATGTGACTATTCCTCCAGGCATTCTCCAGCAGTGTGAGTTTCTGCTCACTCATTGCTCTCACAGTTATGGTACTCTGAAGCCATCTTTGTTTGTCAATGTTTCTCATTTTACGTGCTGCCCAGGACTAAGCACACTGCTCTGGGATACCAGTAAAGCTCACTGGATGGCAAAGAATTCCAAATCAGCAGCACTCCTGCTCTGTTCTGCACACTCTGCTCGCCAAATCTCAATGACATGGGTGAAAGTGAAAGTGAAGTCGCTCAGTCGTGTCCGACTCTTTGCGACCCCATGGACTGCAGCCTACCAGGCTCCTCCATCCGTGGGATTTTCCAGGCAAGAGTACTGCAGTGGGGTGCCGTTTCCTTCTCCAAGAGATCTTCCCAACCCAGGGATCGAACCCAGGTCTCCCGCATGGCAGGCAGGCGCTTTACCATCTGAGCCACCAGGGAAGACTCTGACATGAGTGAGGTCACCAGTAATTCCTGGTTTCATGCCTTTTGATTCCAGCTGCAGGGCTTTTTTGTCTCATGAGATGAAGTTCACCCCTGGGGCATAAAGATGCTTCTCAAGTCACATCCAAAGCCATGTAGACAATTTCTTTGAACACAGTAGAAGTTTGTTTTGCTTTATGCTATTCCTTGAGACTGCAGGAGACAGATGCCTGGAATAAGCAAGCCCCTATGGAATCTCTGCCCAGCAAGAACATCCACTAGGTATGGGAGTGTATTTCATTTAGTCTTGCTACCCTGGTTCCTCCAAGAAAGACCTTGTTGCCTCTCTGTTTCTTTTTCACACAGTAACTTAAAAAAAAATCCTAAAGGAAATCAATCCTGAATATTCATTGGAAGGACTGATGTTGAAGTTGAAACTCCAATACTTTGGCTACCTGATGCGAAGAGCTGACTCATTTGAAAAGACCCTGATGCTGGGAAAGATTGACAGCAGGGGGAGAAGGGGGAAGACAGAGGATGAGATGGTTGGATGGCATCACTGACTCAATGGACATGAGTTTGAATAAACTCTGGGAGCTGGTGATGGACAGGGAGGCCTGGCATGCTGCAGTCCATGGGGTCACAAAGAGTCGGACACAACTGAGCAACTGAACTGAACTGAACCTTAAAAAGAAGTAGCATGACCAGTCAACATAGATTATTTGTTCTCTGCTTTCCATTAAGTGAACCCCAATTTTTGCCATAACTCTACACGATGGGCTGCTACCTCTAATGGTCAGACTTTCTCTCGCCTTTAGAAGAGACCATGCTGGGCTGGTTTTGCTCATCTCTGTGCTTCTAACCTTGATGGAGAAGAGGAAAGGAGGACAGCAAGGAGATGGAGACCATATTAAATAGACAGATAAAACAATGCTGTTAGAACTGATTCAGGAACTCAGTTGATGCTGATGTCACTCCCTCATCCTTGAAACTTTCTTTGATTGGTTTCTGATACAACACTTTCTTGATTTTCTCTCTACATTTTTCATTTTCTGTTGTTAGTTTGTTCTGTTATCCCCGCCTTTTACTGTTTGGGTGGCCCAGGGTTTATTTCTTGATCATTTCCTTTAAACTCATTCCCTTAGAGATTTCTTCTAGTTTCATAGTTTTTAAACACTATGTATGTGTGGATGCTGCTGCTGCTGCTGCTGCTGCTAAGTTGCTTCAGTGGTGTCCAACTTTGTGTGACACCATAGACGGCAGCCAACCAGGCTCCGCCGTCCCTGGGATTCTCCAGGCAAGAACACTGGAGTGGGTTGCCATTTCCTCCTCCAGTGCATGAAAGTGAAAAGTGAAAGTGAAGTCACTCAGTCGTGTCCAACTCTCAGTGACCCCATGGACTGCAGCCCACCAGGCTCCTCCATCCATGGGATTTTCCAGGCAAGAGTACTGGAGTGGGGTGCCATTGCTTTCTCTGATGTGTGGATGACTCCCCCATAATTACAACTTCAATCTGGACCTCTCTCTCAAACTCCAGGCACATGTACCCAGCTTCCTACTTAATGTTTCCACTGGGATGTCCAACAGACGTCTCTGTTCAAAACTAAACTCCTGATCTTCCCTTAAAACATACACCACTTGTAGCCTTTCCCATCTCCATTGATCTCTCAGTTTCTCAGGTCACAAACTCTTCAAGTCATCATTAACTTTTCTCCAAGCCAACATGAAATGTGGGAGCAGATCCTGTCTAGAATCTGATAGGATTTGTAGCCACAATCTGATCCCTCCCCACTGTTTTGCTCTGTGTCACCATCATTTCTCATTTGGAATCTTTCAATACACTCCAGCCAATTTTCCTGTTCCTACATAAGTCTCCCTGGTCTACTCTTAACACAGTGCAAGCATGGTCTTCTTGAAACATTAAATCAGGTCGTGTCACTTTCTGCTTAAAACTAGTAAAAAGCAGAGTCTTCCCATTGATTTATGTGATCTGGCCCCAGATTTTACTGGCTTCCTCTTTTTCTCATTCATTCTCCTCCAGGCATGCTTACCTCCTAACTAACTCTCTCAGCCCCTTTAAGTATCTCGAATGTCATCTTGTTACTGAAGCCGACCACTCCCCCGAGTGCACACACATCCTGCATGCCTGGTCTTCTCACTCAACTCTGTTTTTTCCAATATGTCTAGTGCTCGCTTCTCTATGATGCCTACTGCTTGTTGTCTGCCTTTCTCCACTAGAATGTAAACTCCACAAAGGCCGGGATGTTCATCTGATTAATTCATTTGTATATCATTATCTTGGCAATGAGAACAGAGCCTTATTGAGAGCCTTGGAGAACAGAACAGGTCCAGAGGAGACAATTAATAGCTACCTGTTGAGTAAAGCAATTAACTAATAAATGAATAAATACTATGTGAGCAAAAAGCAAGAGGGTCCAGTTTTGCTGTTCCTATATATGAAATTAATATTAATAACTGCAGTGACATATCTGGATGAAAAACAGATGCATTCCTATTACAGTGCTTTTATGATGTGTGGTGTAACCATCCCATGCTTCTCCAACTGGGGTTCAAGTGTCTCCAGGTGAATATGGCAGTGTGCTTTGGATATCAAAAACCTAGCAGAAGAATGGCACATCACCTGTTTGTTTCTCATTTTCTCAAGTTTTGGGTCAAAATATTTCTTTCTTATAAGTACAAACATAAGAAAATAGACTACAAATGTTGCGTGAATCCTAAAGATGAAAGCCAAGATTTCATAGAAATAGCTCTGTTCTAGATTCTACCATATGTTTGCTTTCCTCTGCCCTAAATGGTAATTTATGGAAAATGCTGAATAATGTTTTAATATTAAGCCCAAATCTCAGCAGAGAAGTTTTCCCTATGTTAAAGGCATTTACTGAGTTTACCAAATACTTTGCAAAGGATCTTATTCTCAATCCTATGGATCACAAAGTCTCCTATCATCACCATTAGCTTAATATCCTCTTGGGAGCATTTCTACCGTAGGAAACCAAGGCTACGCTAAGAGCTGAAAACCATCCAGCAACTCAGTGAAGAAGAAAACAAGCTACTCTACAGCATTGACCAAATGTTAAGCATTCTGAGTCTGATACAGAATTCATGTCTGATTCGTTAACTTTTTCTGGTCTGAAAAAAGCAATGTCCTTTTTTGTTTTTCATTTTTTAGTAGTTTATTTTTATGCAATTTTAAAGGTTATACTCCATTTGCAGTTATTTTGAAAATATTGGCTATATTCCCCGTGTTGTATAATGCATCCCTGGAGCTATCTTACACCCAGTAGTTTGTGCCTTCTGCTCCCCCATCCCTATATTGTTCTCCCATCCCTACTGGTAACCACTAGTTTGTTCTCTGTATCTGTGATTCTGCTTCAAACTAGTTATATTCACTAACTTATATTTTTTAGATTCTACACACAAGTGATATCATAGAGTATTTATCTCTCTAGCTTATTTTACTTAGTGTAATGCCCTCCAGTCCTTCCATGCTGGTTGCAAGTAGCAAAATTCCGTGGTTTTATGACTGCATATTATTCCATTGTATATCTTCTTTAACCACTCATCTGTTGATGGACACTTAGATTGCTTTCATGTCTTAGCAATTGTAAATAATGTTGCTGTGAACATTTGGGTGCATGTATCTTTTCGAATTAGTGTCTTTGGCATTTTTGGACATTTGCCCAGGAGTGGGATTGCTGGATCACATGGTAGTTTTGTTTTTATTTGTTTGAGGAACTTTCACAGTTTCCCAGAGTGGCTGCACCGATTTACTTTGGTAGTTTTATTTTTTGCAAGACTTTTTAAATCTTTGCCATGTAAATAATCCACACAAATTGTGGATTCAAGCAAAGGATTTTGAAGATGGTGAACTTGGCTGCAGGTGTTGGTCCAGTGAAACCGTCATTTTCACACATTGCTAGTTGATGTTCTTACAGTTTCCTTTTGTTTCAAAACAATCACCCCATGACAATCATTTTGTCATCTCTCTGGGTTTCTGTGAGTCACAGATTTGGGCAAGACACAGCAGGAAGAGTCTGAACAAGGCTGAAGTCTGGAATCCTCTGGACATTCCCATTTGTACATCTAGTGGTCAACACTGTCAGTTATGACCTCATCTGGGCTGTGGCCTTGCCATTGCAGGTTCTTGGGTGGGCTCACTGCTGTAGAGAGGGCATTTTCTTTTGAACTCTCCAGTTTTGGTATAACAAGCACATTTTCAGTGAGCAAATCTCAAGTGTACACATAAACGCATGAGGTTTTAAAAAGTGAACACAGTGATGTAACTAGACATAACTAGTGATGTAACTGAGTTCAAGATCAAGATACAGAACATTACCAGCAAACACAGAAGCTCTCTTTGTGCATTCATTTCAGTCGTAACCCTCAAAGGTAGTCACTCTAAGGAGTCTAACCCCATAATTTAATTTTGCCTTTTTTTAACTTTATATAAAATAGATTTAGGTGCATGAATGCTTTAGTGTCTGGGTACTTTAGCTTAGGGCCTTCCCTGGTGGCTCAGACAGTTAAGAATTTGCCTGCAATGCAGGAAACCTGGGTTCAATCTATTGCTATGACATGTGGAAGAAAAGTATTCTTTTTCACAAATGTTTAATATTCCATTATATTAGTATACCATAACATCCTTGCTGTTTTTTTTTTTTTTTTTCACTTCAAGACACTTACTGAGGTCTACTTTGATTGTTTTCAGCAATGCTTATAGTTTTCAGAGTAAATAGTTTACATACACCCTTTGTTAAATTTATCCCTAAATAATTCCATATGTTTGGCAAAATTCAAATGGCTATAGCATTGTACTTTAAATTTCATTTTCTAAATATCTGCTGTCAATGAAACAAATACAATTATACAATTGATTTTCACATACTGAGCTTGTATCTTGTAGCATTACTGAATTTTCTTCTTAGTTCTAGAAGGTTTTTGAAATTTCTTTTTACTTTCTTCATAAAAAATCTAATCTATGAAAAAGATAGTTTTATTTTTTCTTAATTTTAGTCTTTTTATTTATTATGTTAAACATTTATTTCTTTATTTGCAGGGGTGAGAACAGACTTTCTTGTTTCTTTTATGGAAAACAAATTTAAAGTTTTACCATGAATTATGATGCTAGCTGTAGGTTTTTAAATATGTGTATATATGCCATGTTCTTAGTCTTTTGAATGTTGGGTTTTAAGCCAGCTTTTTCACTCTCTTCTTTCACTTTCATCAAGAGTCTCTTTAGTTCCTTTTTACTTTCTTCCATAAGGATGCTATCATCTGCATATCTGAGGTTATTGATATTTCTCCTGGCAATCTTGATTCCAACTTATGCATTATCCAGCCTGGCATTTCGCATGGTGTACTCTGCATAGAAGTTAAATAAGCAGGGTGACAATGTAGAGCCTTGATTTACTCCTTTCCCAAACTGGAACCAGTCCGCTGTTTCATGCCCAGTTCTAACTGTTGTTTCTTGCCTGAATACAGATTTCTCAGGAGGCAGGTCAGGTGGTCTGTTATTCCCATCTCCTGAAGAATTTTCCACAGATTGTTGTGATCCAAAGGCGTTAGCATAGTCAATGAAGCAGAAGTTTTTCTGGAATGGATGTTGGCAATTTGATCTCTGGTTCCTCTGCCTTTTTCTAAATCTAGCTTGAACATCTGGAAGTTCTCAGTTCACGTACTGTTGAAGCATCGCTTGGAGAATTTTGAGCACTACTTTGCTAGCATGTGAGAGGACTGCAATTGTGCAGTAGTTTGAACATTCTTTGGCATTGCCTTTCTTTGGGATTGGAATGAAAACTGACCTTTTCCAGTCCTGTGGCCACTGCTGAGTTTTCCAAATTTGCTGGCATATTGAGTGCAGCACTTTCATAGCATCATCTTTCAGGATTTGAAATAGCTCAGCTGGAATTCCATCACCTCCACTAGCTTTGCTCGTAGTGATGCTTCCTAAGGCCTACTTGACTTTGCACTCCAGGATGTCTGACTCTAAGTGAGTGATCACACCATTGTGATTATCTGGGTCAAGAAGATCTTTTTTATACAGTTCTGTATATTCTTGCCACCTCTTCTTAATATCTTCTGCTTCTGTTAGGCCCATACCATTTCTGTCCTTTGTGCCATCTTTGCATGAAATGTTCCCTTGGTGTCTCTAATTTTCTTGGAGATCTCTAGTCTTTCTTGTTCTATTGTTTCCATCTATTTCTTTGCATTGATCCCTGAGGAAGACTTTCTTATTCTTGCTCTTCTCTGGAAGTCTGTATTCAGATGGTTATATCTTTCCTGTTCTCCTTTGCCTTTTGCTTCTCTTCTCTTCTCAGCTATTTGTAAGGCCTCCTTAGACAACCATCTTGCATTTTTGCATTTCTCTCCCTTGGGGATGGTTTTCATCACAGCCTCCTGTACAATGTTACAAAACTCCATCCAGAGTTCTTCAGTAACTCTATCAGATCTAATCCCTTGAATCTATTTGTCACTTCCACTGTATAATTGTAAGGGATTTGATTTAGGTCATACATGAATGGTTTAGTGGTTTTCCTTACTTCCTTCAATTTAAGTCTGAATTTTGCAGTAAGGGGAAGTATTTCCCTGAAATGCTTTTTCTCGTGGTGTTCCTATAGTCCTTTGGTATCAGGTTTATTCTGGGTTTATAAAATAAATTTGGCAGCTTGATATTATTTCTTTTTTAAAATGTCTTATTTACATGTTTGATAAAGTAATTAACCCATCTGGCCCTACTGTTTTCTTTGTAGAAAGGTCTTTAATTTCAAATGAAATTTCTTTAATGGAAATGGGACAAGCCAAGGCTATTTTTGAGCCAGTTTTCATAAACTGTATTTTAAGGAATTTAGCCGTGTCATCTGAGTTGGCTCTATTCACTGGCAAACATTTTTCATAATATTTCTTAATTATTTCTTTCATGTCTGTAAGATCTGTGGCAATGTTCCTTTTTTTCAGACTTGAAATTGTTAATTTTTCTTTTTTTTATTTTATTCTACTTATGACTAATTATCAACTTTGTTGATGCTTTAAGAAGCTAAATTTTGACTTTGATTTTTGCCATTATTTGTCTGTTTCTGATGTCATTAATTTCTCTCCTTATCCATTTTGTATTATCTCTTTTAAATACTTTTTGATTTAATGTGCTCTTCCTACATGGGAAGCTTATTGATATGAAATTTATTTTTCTTTTCTAGTATAAGCATTTAAAACTATGCATTTCCCTTAGTATTTCCCCAGACATTAATATGTTCTATTTTCATTATTATTCAGGTTGAAATATGTTATAATTTTTGTGGTTTCTTCTTTGGTCTGTGGTTTATCTAGAAGTAAGGTTATGAATTTTAATATACGTGGTAAGATTTTAGATATCTTATTTTTATCTACATCAAATTTAATTACATTGTCATCACAGAATGCATTTCTTGTGCATTAATTTTTTGAAATATATTAAAGACATTTTAGCTCAGTGTGTGACATGTATTGCTGGTGGCACCATTCACACTTGAAAAGAACATGGATTCTACAGTTATTGCTTGTAGTGTCCCATCAATATCAATCAGGTCAAATTGAGTTGTACATATCTTCTATATCCTTAAAGATTATTTTTCTACCTTTTCTATCAAGTATTGAGAGAAGAGTGTTAAAATCCCCAACTACAATTGTGGGTTTATCTATTTGTCAATATCTGTTAATTTCTGATTTTCACAATTTGAAATTCCATAAAAGGAGCATACATATCTAAGGCTTCCTGATGAATTAACCCACTTATCATTATTAAATATACTTCTTTATATTTTATAGTATTTATTTTTCTGAAATCTACTTTGTCTGATATGATACAGTCATTCCACCTTTTTTAGAATGAGTATTTGCATTACAGATATTTCTTCTTCTACTTAAAATTTTTTGTATTGTTGTATTTAAAGTACATTTCTTTCAGATGGCATAGGGTCAAGATTTGCATTTTTATCCAGTCTAAAAATGTATCCAGTTGACCCTTGAACAACACTGGTATTAAGGGTGCCAAACTCCCCCATGCAGCCAAAAATCTGTATTGCTTTTCACCTCCCAAAACTCAGCCTACTGTTGACCAGATTAGTCTTACTGATAATTTAAACAGTCTCTTAGCACATATTTTGTATGAGTACTATATACTGTAATCTTGCACTTATGCTAGAGAAAAAATGTTATTAAGAAATCATAAGGAAGAGAAAACACATTTACAATACTATACTGTATTTATCAACACTGTAAATTTGCATCATCTGTTTATAAGATGAATCATTTTCAGTACCTACATCAATATTGTCTTATATGAAAAAAACCCACTATGGATGTTATACATATTATTAACACTAGACATCAAAAATAAAAAGAAAATGTGAAAACAAATTCATGTTTTTTATAGGTATAATGATTCATGCATTGATAATAAAGAAGCAACAATATGATTGCTTTATGGTAGCCAGTGTAATCAATATGATTGCCTCATGGTAGCCTAGCCTAACACTAATGAATGGTTATAAAATTTTTATAGCATATAGTATTACAGTATTAT
Organism: Capra hircus; assembly: GCF_001704415.2. Lineage (NCBI taxonomy): Eukaryota > Metazoa > Chordata > Mammalia > Artiodactyla > Bovidae > Capra > Capra hircus. Next base: position 64,408,378 of record NC_030818.1, on the reverse strand, counting down.
TCATAATACAGCATCAGAAATATTGTTACAATTTTTAAAACCATTTGCCTGTGATGATAGGCTAATATGCAGTTTCTCCAATTACGAGAGAGAGGTCTGCTGCCTGGTAGTATTTCTTTGGGAGAAAAGTTGTAAATCAGTAAGAAAACTAACGCATTCTCAATTTTATATTAAATATGACTCACCCTATGCTCACGTAGGGGTAGGTGATCCATTTCAATACAAGTCTTGCACACAGTGTTCCACACAGTCACCATCTGCTTAATGCTGTTGACGACAGTGACACAAAGGCATCTCACGCAGTTTTTGCCACTGAATTATTAGAGTTTTGGGCTTCCCTGGGGGCTCAGTTGTAAAGAATCCACCTACCAGTGCAAAAGACATGGTTTCAATCCCTGGTCTGGGAAGATCCTCTGGAGAAGGAAATGGCAACCCGCTCCAGTATTCTTGCCTGGAAAACTCCATAGACAGAGGAGCCTGGGGGGCTATCTTTCGTGGGACACCACTGAGCAACTGAACAACAACATACTGGATTTTCACACTAAGACACACACATACACAACAGATGAGTTTATTAACCCTATGGCAGGGTGATTAGTTAAAATTCATTAAGTGGCAGGGGATCATCATAAAGATCTTTCTTCTTATCGTCTTCACATTGAGTAAGCTGGGGAAGAGGAGTAAGAGGAGGGACTGACTGGTCTTGCAATCTTGGGGTCCTGGAGAGGTGGAATAAGTGGAGAAGGTGGAAGTGGGGGCAAAAGAGGCAGGCACATTTGATGTTAATTTATAGAAATACATTGTAGTTTCCGTCTGAATCTTTCACTTTTTCAGTTCTGTAAAAATGTCTCTATATAGTACCAATACGTCTGCCACCATTTGCTTTAGTTTTGGTGCCTGAATCATGGGTCCATGTTGTAAAAGAAGTCAAAGCAGTCTTAAATAAGACTTGTTCTGTCAAATTATCTAATATTGATCTGTTTTCTCATACTGTTTCTCCTACATCCTGCTCCTCAGTGTCTGGCCCTGGTTTCAAAGCATTCATCTCCATCAAGTCAGGTTCTATTAATTCCTCTGGTGTGGTATCTGTTAGCTCTTGGATTTCTCCAAGATCCATATCTTGAAACCATTCAACACCATCTCCCCACTTTTTTTTTTTTTTTTGCCATATCCACAGTATCTTTGATGGTTTCCTTGACTGGTTCTGTCGGAAGTCCTGTGATGTTGTGTACAACATCTGGACATGATTTTTTCTAATAATAACTTATAGCTTTAGCCTTGATGGCTTACATGGCTTTTTATACAACAGCCAATGATAGTATCATCAATAGTATAATCAATTCAGACTTTCATGATGTTCTCTCTTGGTTCTCTTCCATAGCACTGACAATCCTTTCCATAGAGTAGTGTGTGTAATGAGCCTTAAAGATCCTCATGACCCTGTGATCTAGAGGCTGAACTAGAAACTATTTGGGGAAAGCAAGTACACCGATTTGATGCCTTTGGTGTTAAACTCATGGGGTTCTGGATGGCCAGGGTTATTGTTCCATATCAAAAGAAATTTAAAAGGCAATCACTTACTGGCAAGGTACTTCCTGACTTCGGGGACAAAGCATCAATGAAATCAGTTCAGAAAGAGGTTCTGACTGTCCAAGCCTTCTTGTTTTATGACCAAAAAACTGGCAGCTTGTGCTTTTCTTTTCCCTTCAACGCTAGGGAGTTAGCAGCTTTATAGATAAGGGCAGTCCTGATCACAGTTGTGTGTGCATGCTCAGTTGTGTCCAACTCTTTGCGACCCCATGGACTGCAGCCTGCCAGGCTCCTCTGTCCATGGCATTTTGGAATGGGTTGAATATTGGGATGATTGGCAAGAATCAGGCAAGAATATTGGAATGGGTTGCTATCTCCTTCTCCAGGGGATCTTTCTGACCCAGGGATCAAACACACATCGCCTGCATTGGTAAGTGGATTCTTACCACTGAGCCACCTGGGAAGCACCCTGAGCACAGGCTTGACTGCATTTGCACAAAACCATAGATTTAGTTTGTCTCTTCCTTCCTTAAATGTTGATGCTCACTTTTCCTCCTTACTAACAAGTGTCTTCTGTGGCTTTTTTTTCCCCCTAGAGTAGGGCACTTTTATCTGCACTAAAAACCTGTTCAGGCTATCCCTTATCCTCAGTGATTCTCTTAGTGGCATCTGGGAGCTTGTCTGCTGTTTTCTTGGTGGGCCAAAGCTACTTCCTCTGTTATCTGACGCTTTTTAAGTCAAACTTCTTTCTAAAATTATCACACCATCCTTGGCCAGCATTAAATTCTCTAGTTTTCAATCCTTCACTTCCTTTTGCTTTAAGTTGTCATATGACTTCACTTTTTCTTGAATCATATTAGAGGCTATAATTATACTTTGTTCATGGCAATCCTGTACCCATATAAAAGTTGCATTTTCACTTCTAGATAAAAAGATATTTTGCAAAAAGTTTAAGGTATTTGAACCTGCTAGCATAGCTGCAGTAACAGCTTCTTGAATTTAGTTTTCATTTTTCACAGTGGTCCTTAAGCTGGATTCATTTATCATAAAATAGTAGGAAACTGCAGTCATAGACTTCAATCTATCATGGTGTATATCAAGCAATGCAACTTTTTCTTGTAATATCATGACTTTTCTCTGCTTCTTGTGGGAACTTCCAACATCACTAGCAGCACCTAGTACGTGTTTTATGGTATTGCACTAAACATGATAAAAAATACATGAAGACTGTGAGAAACCATCTTTTACTGTGATAGGCAATTTACCAGGAGACAAAATGCTCTTCCAGAGATGATTGGAATCACACATGTTTTAAGTATTAAGATTCTCAAAATACTTGAGGTCACCCCAACAGCAACAGGAGGTGTCTATAGAATTAATACAGTAGTACCATATGTACTATAGTTAATTTTATGCAGTTACTATTTAATGCCACATCTTTATGTTTGTTTACATTTTTCTCAATAATGAATGGCTCTTTGTTTGGTCTGTTCTGCTTCTATTAGGTCCTTGTCACTTTTGTCCTTTACTGTGCCTATCTTTGCATGAAACAATCCCTTGGTAACTCCAGTTTTCTTGAAGAGATCTCTAGTCTTTCCCATTCTATTGTTTTCCTCTATTTCTTTGCATTGGTCACTTAAGAAGGGTTTCTTATTTCTCCTTGAACATGGAACAATGGACTGGTTCAAAATTGGGAAAGGAGTACATCAAGGCTGTATATTGTCACCCTACTTATTTCAGTTATATGCAGAGTACACCGTGAGAAATGCAAGGATGGGTGAATCACAAGCTGGAATCAAGATTGCCTGGAGAAATATCAACAGTCTCAGATATGAAGATGATACTACTTTAATGGCAGAAAGTGAAGAGGAACTAAAGAGTCTCTTGATAAAGGTGAAAGAGGAGAGTGAAAAAGCTGGCTTAAAACTCAACATTCAAAAAACTAAGATCATGGCATTCAGTCCTATAACTTCATGGCAAATAGATGGGGAAAATGTTGAAACTGTCAGATTTTATTTTCTTGGACTCCAAAATCAGTGTGACATAACTGTAGCCTCAAAATTAAAAGATGCTTGCTCCCTGGAGGTACAGCTAGGACAAACCTAGACAGTGTTTTAAAAAGCAGAGCCATCATTTTTCCAACAAAGGTCCGTCTAGTCAAAGACATGGTTTTTCCAATAGTCATGTATGGATGTAAGAGTTGGACCATAAAGAAGGCTGAACGCTAGAGATTTGATGCTTTCAAACTATGGTGCTGGAAAAGACTTTTGAGAGTCCCTTGGAGAACAAGGAGATTAAACCAGTCAATCCTAAAGGAAATCAACCTTGAATATTCATTGGAAGGACTGATGCTGATGCTGAAGTTCCAAGACTTTGGCCACTTGATTCAAAGAGCTGACTGATTGGAAAAGACACTGATGCTAGGAAAATTTGAGGGCAAGAGGACAAGGAGGCAACAGAGGTTGAGATGGTTGGATGGTATCACTCACTTAATGGATGTGAGTCTGACGAAACTCTAGGAGATAGTGATGGACAGAGAAGCCTGGCATGCTACAGTTCATGAGGTCTCAACAGTCAGACACAACTTAGCGACTAAACAACAACAGCATGGTCTATGTGTGTGCATAAATTTTGATAAATTTTAACTTTTTATAGTAGATTTATGTATATTTGGTGGTATTAAATGATAAATTACAATAGTATCTATGTATATTTTACACATTTATGACATACTTAGCTTTTTCTTTTTTTGATATTTCTAGGCTATTCAGTTTGTCAAGCTTTTCTCAAACTGTCATAAATTTCCAAAATATTTTTCAATATATTTATTGAAAAAAATCAACATATAAATCGACCTACTCAGCTCAAACCCATATTATTCAAGGGTCAACTGTACTTATTAATAATGATATATATTTTATCTACATGTATTATAATTGTTCATATGGTCGAGTCTAGATGTTTTTACCTATTACTTCTCTCTGTTCCTTACTCTTTTGTCCCTCCTTTTCTGTCTTCTTTTGGATATATATATATATATTTCTTCATTTAAAAAAATGATTTCTCTAGGTATTAAACATGAATTCCTAAGTTATCATCTACCTTGGATTAATATTATACTACTTCAAGTATAATATAATAACTTGATATCAGTATACATCTATTTAACTCCCTCCCATTTTTTAGGCTAATGTTTTATTGTATTTTGCCTTCACACACTTTATAAGTCCCATAAAATATTACTATTCTTATTATTTATGCTGTAACAATCATCTTTCAAAGAATTTCAGAAGAGACAATATGTTTTTATTTACCCACAATTTTGCTATCTCTGTTCTTCATCCTGTCCTATAGACTTGTTTCTTCAATAAGTAATTCATTCAGTCCAGGAATTTTCTTTAACATTTGTTTTTGGTAGTATGGGTTTTCTGGTAACAAAGTCTCTTAGGTTTTTTGTTTTTTAATATAACAATGACTTTATTCTACTACTGTTTTTGAAGAATATTTTCACTGGATGTATAATTCTAGTTTCATTTGCTTTTGTTTTTAGTACTTTGATTTGCATTATTTCTGGTAAAAAGTCAGCCATTTTTCTTATCATTGTTTTTCAGTATGTAATGCATATTTTTTCCCTCTGGCTGATTTTGCAACTTTTCTCTTTATCTTTGGTTTTCAGCAATTTGAAATGATGTGCCTAGATATGATTTTTACTTGTTTTTATTCATCCTGCTTGGGGTTCATTGGAATTCTTGAATCTGGAAGCTGTTTTCTCCTTACTAAACTCGGAAAAATTTTAACAATTATTTCTTCAAAAATATTTTTCTTCCTTATCCTTTCTCCCTTCCTTTTCTGGGTCTTCTAATATTATATGTTAGACTTCTTAATAGCATCTCAAAAGTTATTGATGTCTGTCCTTAATTTCTTTTCTTAATACCTTATCCTGCGCTCTTTTAGTTTGAATAATCTCTAAAGACCTGCCTTTACACTTCCTTTACCTATATTCCACAAGGTCCACTCTGCTATGAGCTTATCCAACAGACACTTTATTCTAGAAATTGTGTATTTCAGCTGACACATTTACACTTGGTTTTTTTTTTTTACATTTTCTATTGCTTTCCTGAAGTACTTCATCTCTTTACTCATTATATCTACATTTTTCTTAAATTTCTTAATTTTTAAAATATGAGTTTTAAAAGTTCATATCTACTAATTTCAATAATTTTGTCATCTCTGGTTTTACTTTTATTGACTATGTTTTCTTTTAATTATGGTTACATTTTCCTGCTTTTTGCAAGCTTATACTTTAAAAAATTGTATTTCAGACATTCATTGTGAACAAGTGCTTAGTCGCTCAGTCACATCCGATTCTTTGTGACCCTGTGGACTATAGCCTGCCAGGTTCCTCTGTCCATGGGGATTCTCCAGGCAAGAATACTGGAGTAGGTTGCCATGCCCTCCTCCAGAGGATCTTCCCAACTCAGGGATCGATCCCAGGTCTCCCTCTTTGCAGGTAGATTACCAACTCAGCCACCAGGGAAGCAAAAGAATATTGGAATGGGTAGCCTTTCTCTTCTCTAGTGGATCTTCATGACCCAGGAATTGAACCATCTGCATTTCAGGCAGATTGTTTACCAGTTGAGCCACAAGAGAAGCCCAAGAATACTGGAGTGGATAGCCTATCCCTTCTCCAGCAGTTCTTCCCAACCCAGAAATTGAACTGGGGTCTGGGGTCTTCTGCATTGCAGGTGGATTCTTTACCAACTGAGCTATCATGGAAGCCCAATCCATGAAAGTCTCTTTGATTATGGGAAAATGGATCTTCCATTCACTTGTCCTCAGACTGGTCCACTCAAAAAAACAGTCTTTCCAAATAATTAAAATATGTGCGTGCTAAGTCACTTCAGTTGTGTCTGACTGCTTGCAACCCTATCAACAGCAGCCCACAGTATTCCACTGTCCATGGAATTCTCCAGGCAAGACAATGGAGTGAGTTGCCATGCTCTCCACTAGGGGATCTTCCTGACCCAGGGATCGAACCCACATCTTTTTTGCCTCCTGAATTGGCAGGCAGATTCTTTACTGCTCTACCACCTGGGAAGCCCACTGAGGTGTGGAAATAGAGACTATTGTAACCAGAAATAACACTGATATTAATCCCCTGGGTCTAGAGCTGTGATTGTTTGTCTGTTTAATAATAATATGCTAAAGATAGTGTGTTTGGAGATGTACTCAAGTTTTAGGTCTAAAGACTATGCAGGGAAGCAGAGGAGTAAAAGATCTGGGCCTGAATTACAGGCTTATTATAATAAGTTCATGGAGTCGCTAAGAGTCGAACATGACTGAGCAACTTCACTTTCACTCTTCACTTTCATGCATTGGAGAAGGAAATGGCAACCCACTCCCGCATTCTTGCCTGGAGAATCCCAGGGACGGGGGAGCCTGGTGGGCTGCCATCTATGGGGTCGCACAGAGTCGGACACGACTGAAGCGACTTAGCAGCAGTGGCAGCAGCATAATAAGTTCAACAAGAAGGCCAACAGAAAGTTGGAGAGAATTGAAACAGGCTCAAAGACACAAAGAACAAACTAATGTTTGCCAGAGGGGAGGGTGTGAGAGGAGGGGCAAAATAGGTGAAAGACATTAAGCGGTACAAACAACTATAAAGAAAGCTGAGTGCTGAAGAATTGATGTTTTCTAACTGTGATGTTGGAGAAGACTCTTGAGAGTCCATTGGACTGCGGGGAGATCAAACCAGTCAATCCTAAAGGAAATCAACACTGAATATTCATTGGAAGGACTGATGCTGAAGCTGAAGCTCCAATACTTTGGCCACCTGATGCAAAGAGCCAACTCATTAGAGAAGACCCTGATGTTGGGAAAGATTAAGGCAGGAGGAGAAGGGGACCACAAAGGACGAGATGGTTGGATGGCATCATAGACTCAATGGACATGAGTTTGAGAAATTCCAGGAGATGGTGAAGGACAAGGAAACCTGGTATGCTGCAGTCCTTGGAGTCACAAAGAGTCGGATATGACTGGGTGACTGAACAATAACAACAACAAGCTACTACGTATAAAATAAGCGAGAAGAATGTAATGTACTTCACAGGGCATGTACTCAATGAGTATACTTAATATACTCTCTTGAGCACCTGGGTAAGTTCCTGTGCAAAACTGATGGAGAGAAGCCCACGATGGAGTGTGAATTACCCTTGTAATTTTCAAGGTGATTCTATGTTCTCACAGTAGCCCCAACTCAGCCTTCATCAATTCATTAAAAATCTGTACTGGCTCTACTTGTTTACCCACTGTGTGACTGTCCTGTTTTCCTGCTGTGCTCTGCATAGGTTAGTCAGTGCCTGTATCTTCCTTTCTCTTTGGAAGCCTCTGTCTTTCATCAGTTCTATGTCCTGCAATGTCAGCTCTCTCGTAGACTCAAAAAGGTTACGATTTTGTAAATTATTCATCTTCCTTGTTATTGTAGTAGGAGCAACGACCTTTCCTGTTTCTTACATCCTAAGCAATAGCTGGAAGCCCTTAGTTTATGAACTTTTAATAGAATCAATATCAGTTTCAGTTCAGTCGCTCAGTCGTGTCTGACTCTTTGCGATCCTATGAACCACAGCATGCCAGGCCTCCCTGTCCACCACCAACTCCCAGAGTTTACCCAAACTCATATCCATTGAGTCAATGATGCCATCCAACCATCTCTTCCTCTGTCGTTCCCTTCTCCTGCCTTCAATTCCTCCCAACATCAGGGTCTTTTCAAATGAATCAGCTCTTCCCATCAGGTGGCCAAAATATTGGAGTTTCAGCTTTAGCATCAGTCCTTCCAATGAACACCCAGGACTGATTTCCTTTAGGATAGACTAGTTGGATCTCCTTGCAGTCCAAGGGACTCTCAAGAGTCTTCTCCAACACCACAGTTCAAAACCATCAATTCTACGGCGCTCTGCTTTCTGAATAGTTCAACTCTCATATCCATACATGACTACTGGAAAAACCATAACCTTGACTAGACAGACCTTTGTTGGCAAAGTAATATCTCTGCTTTTTAATATGCTGTCTAGGTTGGTCATAACTTTCCTTCCAAGGAGTGAGTGTCTTTTAATTTCATGCTGCAGTCACCATCTGCAGTGATTTTGGAGCCCCCCAAAATAAAGTCAGCTACTGTTTCCACTGTTTCCCCATCTATTTGCTATGAAGTGATGGGACCAGATGCCATGATCTCAGTTTCGTGTATGTTGAGCTTTAAGCCAACTTTTTCACTCTCCTCTTCCAGTTTCATCGAGAGGCTCTTTAGTTCTTCACTTTCTGCCATAAGGGTGGTGTCATCTGAATATCTGAGGTTATTGATATTTCTCCTGGCAATCTTGATTCCAGCTTGTGTTTCTTCCAGTCCAGCGTTTCTCATAATGTACTCTGCATATAAGTTAAATAAACAGGGTGACAATATACAGCCTTGACGGACTCCTTTTCCTATTTGAAAACATCCTGTTGTTCCATGTCCAGTTCTAACTGTTGCTTCCTGACCTGCATATAGGTTTCTCAAGAGGCAGGTCAGGTGGTCTGGTATTCCCATCTCTTTCAGAATTTTCCACAGTTTATTGTGATCCACACAGTCAAAGGTTTTGGCATAGTCAATAAAGCAGAAATAGATGTTTTTCTGGAACTCTCTTGCTTTTTCGATGGTCCAGCAGATGTTGGCAATTTGATCTCTGGTTCCTCTGCCTTTTCTAAAACCAGCTTGAACATCTGGAAGTTCACGCTTCATGTATTGTTGAAGCCTGGCTTGGAGAATTTTGAGCATTACTTTACTAGCATGTGAGATGAGTACAATTGTGCGGTAGTTTGAGCATTCTTTGTCATTACCTTTCTTTGGGATTGGAATGAAAACTGACCTTTTCCAGTCCTGTGGCCATGGCTGAGTTTTCCAAATTTGTTGCCATTTTAAGTGAGGCACTTTCACAGCATCATATTCTAGGATTTGAAATAGCTTAACTGGAACTCCATCACCTCCGCTAGCTTTGTTCATAGTGATACCTCCTAAGGCCCACTTGACTTCCTATTCCAGCATGTCTGGCTCTAGGTGAGTGATCACACCAATGTGGTTATCTGGGTCATGAAGACCATTTTTGTATAGTTCTTCTGTGTATTCTTACCACCTTTTCTTAATATCTTCTGCTTTTGTTAGGTCCATACCATTTCTGTCCTTTATTATGCCCATGTTTGCGTGAAATGCTCCCTTGGTATCTCTAATTTTCTTGACGAGATCTCTAGTGTTTCCCATTCTGTTGTTTTCCTCTATTTCTTTGCATTGATTGCTGAGGAAGGCTTTCTTATCTCTCCTTGCTATTCTTTGGAACTCTGCATTCAAATGGAATTTAATAGAATATTTGCATACTATTCTTCTAATGAATAATAGCAATGAGTTTTAGAGCAAAACCAACATTTTAAAAGTAAATATTTGCTCCATGCTGAAATTAGTGACCGAAATTCACTCCAACTGGAAATCTAGTAAAATTTCTTAGATATAGATTGACTGTTATTTGTCCTGTAAGTTTCACTTGTGTCAAGTGTTAACCATAAATACTGTTTCTCTGGTGTGGGAAGGAATTAATCAGAGCACTGATTAAAATAAAGTCCAACCATCTTAGCCTGGCTTTCAAAACTCCCCTTAACCAGACACTAACTATATTTTATATCATCCAAATTTGCTGCAGAAATATTCAGGAACATATAGGATGCCCTCCTTAAACATCTCCATTTTTTCTAACTCTGATTACCATTTATTCAGTGACTTTCCATATCAGCACTGCCTTTCTTTTCCTTTCTTATCTGTCAAGGCTCAGATGGACTTCATGCATACAGTCTTTGCCAATCAACAAACTCTTGCTGGGCACTACTTTGTCTGAACTCTATTCTAATTGACAGACATACAATGGTAACTGTGCCATACCTGCCCTCAGGGAGTGCACAGTCTTTAGTGAAGTTCTTTCCTGAACAAGTGATTTTTCTGTGATAGTGGTGGTGCTGATGATGGAAATGATAATTAGGAGGATGACAAGGATGATGACGATGATCGCTAACCTTTATTGAGTACTTTGTGCCAAGAACTTTTCTTAATCTTTTCTATCTACAAGTTTTTTTTAATCATCACAACCACTCTAGGAGATAGTTATTACTTTTATCCTGATTTTACAATGGAGAAATGGAGCATAGAGACTTAATAAACAAGTAAATACAAGAATGATTTTTGCTTCCTAAAATATTCAGCCACATTAAATAAGGGACTGATAGTTTGGGTGCTGTTTGAATATAAACTGTTTCCTTCTCCTGATAACACCCTCTTGATCACACTAAAGAGAGACTATGCATTTGTTTAAACATTTGGTGTTTTGCTGTTCTCTTTATAAATTTATACTCTTTCCTGAAATTCCCTTTAAAGTCTGCGAACTCTCTGAGTAAGAAAAAGGACAAAGAGATGGTGAAGGAAAAAACCTACAGCCTCTTCTCCCAACTACAATGTCATGTCACTTAAAAATTCTCTGTGGGACTTCCCTGGAGTTCAGTGGTTGGGAATTCACCTTCCAGGGTAGGAGGTATGGGTTCGATCCCTGCTCAGGGAGCTGGGACCCCGCATGCCTCAGGGCCAAACAACAAAATATGGAACACAGGTGGTTTGTGGTAAATTCAATAAAGACTTTAAAAATGGTCCACATAAAAAGAATCTTTAAAAAAAAAACCTTAAAAAAGATTCTCTGGGGTAACCACAGTTTAGAGTCTGCTGTGGCTGCAGACCTGGCGAGGCTTGCTCTAGAAAATGGGCAGGATGCCCATTAGCAGTGTTAGGTTAGGTCTAAACATCAAAGAAACAATGTAGGAATGGCCAAGAGAGGAAGGGAACAATCTGGATACATAATCATTTTTTCACAAATATTTATTCAATGGTTATTATGTGGCTGGTCTTATGAAGAGAGCCTGACATATAATGGCAAACACATCGATATGGCCTCTGCCTTCATTGTACTTGCAGCATAAGAGAATATTCCAACATTAGGTCCTTGCATCAATGAGAAAAATGCCTATAGTTACATTAGGCCCTGACTTCCTCATGTGTCAGTAGCAATCACTATAGACGTTCAAGCGGCAGTTCTTTCAACCAACCGGTCTGACCAAAGGCAGAAGTGTCTCAGGGGTCTCAAACTACAGTAGTGGACCTGGTTTTCAGTCCTAAATCTGGAGTCCAAAGAGGGCCTGGGGACAATTTTAGCCCTCCTGTCCCTTCTTCCTCTGCGATGGGCTTGCCCATTTCCCATGGTCTGTACTCCGGCGATTCTGTTGAGACTAGAGTCTGCCCTGAACCCCATCTCACTTGACTCCCAGAGGGATGTTTCTTCATTATGGTACCCAGCATATGCCAAAGACAGTTCTAGTTCTTGCAGGCTTCTTCCCTTAAGAGCTGGAACCTGCTTCTGGAAATTCCAGCTGCTGGCTGGGGTCTTATTCCAAGCAGATGGACCACCCAAAACCATGACATTGTTGGCTTCCTGACTTCAGGCATCACTGCTGTCTGGATGCTGCTGCCTCCGTGCCGTGTCTTCTAGCTCCAAATCCCCCCAAATGTTAGCAAGTGGCTGGTAGGAGACAGTTTACTACACTGCTTTGTACTGGTGGTTACTCCCCTGTGAAACCAACTTTTCAGATCGGGTAAGACTTCCAGCAGCAGTCCTGTCTTTCACCACTTCTTCCTCAGTTCCAACAGCCGGTTGCTAAGTCCCAGTATGCCTCTCATCAAAGCCCTCCAGAGATGTGACGAGCTTTTTTTCCTGGTTGTTAATCCTGGTTTTTATTGTCTTGTGATCTCATACTCCAATGTCTGGCACTTGATCCATTTACCTCTTCCCATTTTCCCACAGCAACATAAAGATCTATCTTCCAGAGGACCACTCAATTCTTGTTGCATGTCTTCTGACAGAATGCTTTCTAACAAGGTCCGATAACAAAAGCTGGAGTCCGTGTGTGTCAGGAGATCTGTTTTCTTGCTCTGCTGCTAACTGGCTGCGTGGCCTTGGGCAATTCAGTTCCCTTTGCCGTGACTCAATTTCCCAGATGGTAAAATGAAAAGAGTTGGCCATAAGGTTTCTGATACCTTGCAGCTCCCAAGTTTGTTGACATGAAGTTGGCAGAGAATAGCTTTTACAAGCAACTCTCAACTTGCTTTTTTAACTTCAAATGCCCATCAGAAAACAATATCCAATCAACTAATACTTCTCACCTTTCTCCAGCTTTGGATGACGTCTATTTCTATATCCCTTAATTTTGACTTCCTTGTCCATATACTTTATACATTAAAGTCTTGAATTGATAGACTATTTATACTTTCCAGATCCTTTCATGATTGTTATCCCATTGGATCTTCAAATGGCCCTATTTATTAAGAAGGACAAGGTTTTCCAACTTCTCTTTATCTTTTTATCTTCTCTCCCTTCCCCTCCACTCCTCTCTTTCCTCTCCTACCCCTACCTCCCCTCTCCCTCTTAAGAATCAGGCTATGATGAATTTGCCCAAGGCAGCACAACTAGTTAGTGGCAGTTCCGGAACTAGAATTCAGGTCTCCTGACACCTAATTTAACAAATCTTTCACTTTTCCATGCCCCTCTCCCCTCCTCACTGAGCTTTTTATTTTTTTGCACCACTCTATTGAATTCCTCCAGTATTGCTAATGTTCCACCTTCTTCTGTGAACCAGGAGAGTTTGAGTACTCAGAGAATGGATGGAATTAATTCTCCCCTTCTTTAAGTAGAAGGTCTCCAGCGGCCAGCATGAATCACTTTTGCATGGCACCCATCTCTCTGAGGCACTAAGGACTACCAACAAACATGTGATGCTTCAGTCAGCTTTTCTGATGTTTCGTCACATTTAACCAGCAAACTGATGAAGCCCAAACTCTAAGAAGAGATGTCGAAGATGAACATCTGATGAAGAGACGTCAAAGGGGAATTTTAGGCAACAATGACTTAGTTTCACTGGCTGGGCCATAAGCTACCAAGGTTGCATAATTTAGAATTTTCCCAAGAGCTGAAAGAACTGTGTGTGTTCCCTACTCTTCGGTATCAGGAAGGAGGGATTAAGTGAATGTTTTCAGTTTCACAGGAAAAGGTAATAAAAATACAAGTATATTTTGGGTCAGGTTCAATTTCTGCTTGGTTCTTCCAAATCTCTCTGAAGAAAATAGATTGTAGCACAACAGAAACTTTGACATGCAAGCAGGTAAGATTCTTCCCCACAACCCAGGTAGTTATCAGTTCCCCAATACAAACCTAATTACGTACAATGATGAATATAGCAAGCTTAATAAAATGGGGGGAAAGTTAAAGATAGTGGGTCAGATCTGTCAGTCATAGGAAGACCATCATTAGTTACTATTTTAATGGTTCATTTGATTAAATGCTAAGCTATTGTCTTGTAATTATGTGTATTCAAGGGGAAAATCCTCAAGTTCAATTAGGACTGTATCTTTTACTGCACTATGTTTAATGAAGTCGCAACATCATTATAATAAGCAAGGAATAATGAAAATCTTCTTTTGAAATTGCAATAGAAGTATTTGCAGAGAAGTAGCTGGCATGTGTAATATGATGAGTTCCCTTAAATGGCTCAACTATTGATCAAAAAAGCAAATTATATAAGTGGATAGTGCGAGGCAGAAACATGTGGACACAGCTGGAGTGTCATGTGTCATGGTTCCAGTCATTGCCAGCTGGCGGTCACACAAAGGCAGGCCAAGCCAAACAATTACTGTTATTCATAAGAGCAAATGTGCATTCCATACACACAGTGCAGGCTTTATGAAATAACTGAGCGTTCAGATGCATCCAGACAGCCGAGCTGGTTTTTTTTTTTTTAATCACATGTCCCTGGGTGCCAGGCCAAAATGGCAAAGTGACTCTGCTATTCAAAAACCCTTATCTTTACCCAATTAACCAAATCACTGTGACATTTGAGAGTTCTTCATGCACTTTGCTGAGTGCGTCAAACCAACAGTCTTACCAGGCAGCAGATGCACAGCTTCTGGAAGCAATCTGCTTTCATTCTTTTTTTTTCTTTGAGCTGTAAATACCCTGTTAGACCGCTGCCCATTACAAGCCAGAGCTTGGAATCCATCTGTAAGATCCTAACATACATCTGAAATCTAGTGGTCCTGCTTGTCCTCAACTCCGTGTGTCTATGTGATGGATGGCTTCCAAGATATTGCCTTGGGAAGGTCAAGGATGGCCAAGCAGCAAGCAGTAGGGATTCATACTCTTGCTTAGGGGGAAAAATAAATTAAATGGAGAACATTCTAAAAGATTTTCTAGTAATGTACTGAAATGAGAACCCCTGCATTGCTTAAAATAAAGGCACAAAAGGAAGGAGAAGTCATATGGAGCTGCTTTTTTTTTCCCCCCCAAAATTTCATCTCTTTTCTTAAAATGTTGCTGTAACTCCCTGCCTATTCTTTCTTTCAAAGACAAAGTCACAGGCACATGTGAAAATGTGCCATCATATTATTGTTTACAGCTGCATCAGAATAAACAGAGTCCTGGAGAGAAAGGTTCACTGCAGTAGGTCAACGTTTATATCTCATCCCTCCAAAGAAGAGATGGGGTACTCACACAGTTCATTAGAAATAGAACGTGAGGCATATTGGTGACAGAATTATCTAGTAGCCACTCAATAAAGAAACAAGTGAAATTAATTCCAACAAAATATTTTATTTAATTCAGTGTATCCAAGATATCATTTCAGTGTATAATCATTAAAGTATTAGTGAGATATTTTACATTTTTTGATACTAAGTCTCAAAGCCTGATGTATATTTTATACTTATGACACATCTCAATTTGGACTAGTCACATTTCCAGAGCTTCGTAGTCACAGGTGGCTGATAGCTTCTATTTTGGATGTGCAGCATCCAAAAAGGCTTTTGGAGGGTGGGGATTTTGAGTCTGTCCAAGCACTCTTTGCCCAAGGACCAAGGGGTAATGTCTAATACATGACTGAAGAGTCAAATACTCTGTTCCTGGTCCTAGGTTTACTGTCAAACCTCCTCCTGCGTAGAAACTTCATCCGTAAAATGGAGAGGATAGCATCTGCCTTATCACCTCTTCTAAGGTTTCTAAGGCTTCCCTGATGGCTCAGTTGGTAAAGAATCTGCCTGCAATGCAGGAGACCCAGGTTCAATTCTTGGGGTGGGAAAATCCCATGGAAGAGGAAATGGCAGCCCACTCCAGTACACTTGCCTGTGAAATCCCATGGACAGAGGAGTCTGATGGCCTACAACCCATGGGGGTCACAAAGAGTCAGACACAACTTAATGACTAAACCACCATCACAAGACTTCAAGTTAAATAAAAGATTATTTTAAGAAATAGAAATAAACACTAAATACTATAGATTCTAGATTCAGTCTACAAATACTTCGATCATCTGATATGAACAGCTGGCTCGTTGGATAAGTCCCTGATGCTGGGAAAGATTCAGGGCAGAAGGAGAAGAGGGTGTCAAATGATGAGATGGCTGGATGGTACCACCAATGCAATTGACATGAACTTGGGCAAACTTCGGGAGATAGTGAGGGACAGAGAGGCCTGGTGGGCTGCAGTTCATGGAGTGGCTAAGAGTTGGGCATGACTGGGTGACTGAACAACAGCAACAACAAACACTAGATTAAGCAAATACCTAAAAATTTATCAACAGTCGTTGAAAGTTCTAAAAAGCAAGGAAAATCATTCTATTTCTAAATTCTCTGTCTTGTTATTCCTTTCACAGGATAGGTTTAAAGTCAGATAGGATTTGAAAGACTAATGGCCCCCTCATCACCAGTAAATGTCTGGGGAGGATTTTTAAAGTATCCAAGGTTTTTAAAGTCACCGTGATAAAGTCTGAAGGAGATGGGAATACCAGACTACCTGACCTGCCTCTTGAGAAACCTGTATGCAGGTCAGGAAGCAACAGTTAGAACTGGACATGGAACAACAGACTGGTTCCAAATAGGAGAAGGAGTCTGTCAAGGCTGTATATTGTCACCCTGCTTATTTAACTTATATGCAGAGTACATCATGAGAAATGCTGGGCTGGATGAAGCACAGGCTGGAATCAAGATTGCCGGGAGAAATATCAAGAACTTCAGATATGCAAATGCACTACCTTACAGAAGAAAGTGACGAGGAACTAAAGAGCTTCTTGATGAAAGTGAGAGAGGAGAGTGAAAAAGTTGGCTTAAAGCTCAACATTCAAAAAACGAAGATCATAGCATCTGGTCCTGTCACTTCCTGGCAAATAGATGGGGAAACAATGGAAATAGTGGCTGATTTTATTTGGGGGGCTCCAAAATCACTGCAGATGGTGATTGCAGCCAGGAAATTAAAAGACACTTGCTCCTTGGAAGAAAAGTTATGACCAACCTAGACAGCATATTAAAAAGCAGAGATATTACTTTGCCAACAAAGGTCCATCTAGTCAAGGCTACGGTTTTTCCAGTAGTCATATATGGATGTGAGACTTGGACTATAAAGAAAGCTGAGCGCTGAAGAATTGATGGTTTTGAACTGTGGTGTTGGAGAAGACTCTTGAGAGTTCCTTGGACTGCAAGGAGATCCAACCAGTCCATCCTAAAGGAAATCACTCCTGGGTGTTCATCGGAAGGACTGATGCTGAAGCTGAAACTCCAATACATTGGCCACCTGATGGGAAGAGCTGATTCATTTGAAAAGACCCTGATGCTGGGAAAGATTGAGGGCAGGAGAAGAAGGGGACGTCAGAGGATGAGATGGTTGGATGGCATCACCAACTCGATGGACATGAGCTTGGGTAGACTCCAGGAGTTGGTGATGAACAGGGAGGCCTGGCGTGCTGCAATTCATGGGGACGCAAAGAGTGGGACACGACTGAACTGAACCAGTAAGGTCACGTTCTTTTGTATAGGGCCATTCTTTCAATGGCTGATCCCCATAGAGATAAGCATTCTGGTTTTCTACTGAAACCTGGCAGCACATTGTACAAGAGATGCCAGGCTTATCAGGTATGTCTTTACCATTGTTCTTCATCGGTGAGATGATCTGAACATTTAGAGCCCTGCCGCCCTGTCAGCATGGCTGTCTCACAGCCCACTGTCTCTCACCTCACAGCTCCCCTGCTGTGTGATTGTGTCAGGACCAGGGAAATGTTTGGCTTTGGATTCTCCATGTTAAAGTACATTGGCCAATGGGAATGCCAGCAGCTCTAGCCCATCAGGCACCAAATCAAAGGCCATCGACCTTTAACATCATAGTTACAATGCATGCATGCATGCATGCTTAGACACCCAGTTGTGTCCGACTCTTTGCAAATCCATGGACTGTAGTCTGCCAAGATCCTCTGTCCATGAGATTTTCCAGGCAAGAATACTGAAGTGAGTAGCCACTCTCTTCTCCAGGGGATCATCCCAACCCAGGGATTGAACCTGCCTCCTGCATTGCAGGGGATTGCTCTGAGCCACCAGGGAAGCCCTATAGTTATGATATTTAGCATTTAATATTTCTCAAGGCTAATACTACTGGTAACAATGACTACCATCTTCATATCTCTAGATACTAACATTTAAATTCAAAATCATAATCATGAGGGCAATGTTTCTACACAGTGCCATAAGTTTTGGAACAATTTTCGGATTGGTTACATTTACTCCTAAGTACTTCATCTTTTTCAAATGCTGTTTAAATGGGACTGCTGCCTTAAGTTCTCTTTCTGATAGTTTATTGCTAGTGTAAGAAACACAACTGATTCTTGTGTATTGATTTTGTGTCCTGCAACTTCACTGAACTCATTTATTAGTTTTAATAGCTATTGGATGGAATCTTTAGGATTACCTACATACAGTATTATGTCATCTGCAAACAGAGACAGTTTTACTTCTTCCTTTCCACTTTGAATGCCTTTTATTTCTTTTTCTTACATAATTGTCTGGCTAAGACTTCCAGTACTATGAATACCAGTGACAAGAGTAGGCATTCTTTGTCTTGTTCCTGATCTTAAAAGGAAAGCTTTTAGCTTTTCACTGTTGAGTATGATGTTAGTTGTGGGCTTTTCATATACAAAGCTGTGGGCCTTTATTATTAATATATTGAATTATGTTCCTTCCATATCCAGTTTGTTGAAAATTTTTATCATGAAAGTATATTGAATTCTGTTTAATGCTTCCCTGCATCTATAGACATGATCATATGGTTTTATCCTCCATTCTGTTAATGTGTGTCACATTGATTGATTTATGGATATTGAAGCATATTTGCATCCTGGGAATAAATTCCACTTGGTCATGGTGTCAGAATCTTTTGTATATTGTTGAATTCAGTTTGCTACTATTTTGTTGAGAATTCTGGCATCTCTGTTCATCAGGGATATTGGTGTGTGATTTCTTCTAGTGTCTTTGTCTAACTTTGGTATCAGGGTAATGGTGGCCTCGTAAAATGACTGAAAGTGTTCTATATTCTATTTTTTGGAATGATTGATGTTAATTCTTCTTTAAGCATTTGGTAAAATTCACCATTGATGCCATGTGGTCCCAGGTTTCTCTTTATTGGGAGCTTTTTGATTACAGAGTCAATCTCCTAACTAGTAATTGGCTTGTTTACATTTTACATTTCTTTATGATTTATTATTGATAGAGTGCATGTTTTAGGGGTCTGTCCATTTCTTCTGGGGTGTGCAAATTGTTGACAAATAATTGTTCACAGTAACCTCTTAGGATTCTTTGCACTTGTGTGGGATCAGTTGTAATATCTCCTCTTTCATTTCTAATTTCATTTACTTAAATTTTCTCTCTTTTTCTCCTCATAAGTTTGGCTAAAATTTTGCATATATTTTTTATCTTAAGTTTTAGTTTCATTGATCTTTTATATTGTCTTTTTAGACTCTATTTTATTTATTTTCACTCTGATCTTTGATAATTTCTTCCTTTGACTAACTTTGAAAAGTGAAAGTTGCTCAGTAGTATCTGACTCTTTGCAACACCATGGACCATACAGTCCATGGAATTCTCAGGCCAGAATACTGGAGCGGGTAGCCTTTCCCTTCTCCAAGGAATCTTCCCAACCCAGGAACTGAACTCAGGTCTCCTGCATTGCTGGAGGATTCTTTACCAGCTGAGTCACAAGGGAAGCCCAAGAATACCAGAGTGGGAAGCCTATCCTTTCTCCAGCAGATCTTCCTGACCCAGGAATCAAACCAAGGTCTCCTGCATTGCAGGTGGATCCTTTACCAGCGGAGCTATCAGGGGGTTTAGTTTTTCTTCTTTTTCTAATTTTTGAAATGTAAAGTCAGGTTATCTATTTGAATTCTTTCTTTTTCTTAATGTAGACATTTATTTCTATAAAATTCCCTATTAGAACTGGTTTTGCTGCATCCCATACTTTTTGGTATGTTGTGTTTCAATTTTCATTTGTCTAAAGATATTTTAAAATTTCTCCTTTAATTTCATCTTTACCCCATTAGTTATTCAGGAGCATGTTTTTTGATCCCTACACATTTTTGTATTTTCTAGCTATCTCCTTGTAACTGATTTCTAGTTTCATACCACTATGGTCAGAAAAGATGCTTGATATGATTTCAATCTTCTTAAATTTATTAAAACGTGGTTTGTGACCTATCTTATGATATCCTGGAGAATGTTCCATGTGTGTTTGAGAAGAATGTGCATCCTGCTGCTATTGGATAGAGGTTCTATATGCATCTGTTAGGTCCATCTGATCTAACAAGTAGTTGAAGTCCAATGTTTCCTTAATGATTTTCTGTCTGGATAGTCTGCTCATTATTGAAAATGGAATATTGAAGCCCCTTAATATGATTGTATTGATGTCTATTCCTCCCTTCCTTGTTAATATTTGCTTTATAAATTTTTGTACTTCTATGTTGATTGTATAAGTGTTTACTAATGTTATAGCCTCTTGATGAATTCATCCCTTATCATCATATAACATCTTCCCTGTCTCTTGTTAGAGTCTTTGGAATAAAGTCTATTTTGTCTGATGTAAGTATAGGTACCTCTGCTTTCTTTTGGTTTCCATTTGCATGGAATGTCTTTTCCCATTCCTCACTTTCAGTGTATGTGCTCTCTTAAAGCTGAAGCAAGTCTCTTATAAGTCCCATATAGTTAAGTCTTGCCTCTCGGTCCAACCACAATATGCCTTTTGATTGAAGAATTTAATTCATTTACATTTAAAATAGTTATTGATAGGTATGGGCTTAACTACTGCCATTTTGTTAACTGTTTTATGATTGGTCAGTATTTCCTGAATGAGTGAATGGATGAATAAATGACTTAAATACTTTTTAAATGGAACTGTTTCTTACCATTTACTTTCCCAAATCATTAGTACAAAGTTTTCATTGAATGAAATGGTTTTTTATTGCCAACAAGCGATTACAATATAATACAGTCATTTTTGAAAAATCATGCCTTAGTTTGCCGCAAGGCTTTAAACCTAAAGGCAGATCAACAGAAACTGCCAGTGGTAGCTCTGTTGGAAGAGTGTGACGTATTAAGCTAGTTGTGTATGCGGCCTAAGACAGGGGTCCCCAAGCCCCAGGCCATGGACTGGTATAGCAGTCCGTGGCCTATTGGGACTGGGCTGCACAGCAGGAGGTGAATGGCAGGCAAGTGAGCGAAGCTTCATCTGTATTTACAGCTGCCTCCCATTGTTCACATTACTGCCTGAGCTCTGCCTCCCATCAGATCAGCAGGGGTATTCGATTCTCACAGGTATACAAACCCTGCTGTGAATTGTGCATATGAGGGATCTAGGTCGAATACTCCTTATGAGAATCTAATGCCTGATGATCTGAGGAGGTGGAGCTGAGGTGGTGATGTTAGTGCTAGAGAGTGGCTGCAAATACAGATTATCATTAGCAGAGAGGTTTGACTGCACAGAGACCATAATAAATCAGTTGCTTGCAGACTCACATCAAACCCCCCAGATGAGATCTTCTAGTCACAGGAAAGCAAGCTCAGGGCTCCCACTGATTCTGCATTATGGTGAGTTATATGCTTTCATTATATATCACAACATAATAATAATAGAAATAAAGTGCACAGTAAGTGTTCAGTGCAGTTCAGTTCAGTCGCTCAGTTGTGTCTGACTGTTTGAGACCCCATGGCAAAACGCCAGGCCTCCCCATCCATCACCAACTCCCGGAGGTTACTCAAACTCATGTCCATTGAGTCGGTGATGCCATCCAACCACCTCATCCTCTGTCATCCCTTTCTCTTCCCGCCTTCAATCTTTCCCAGCCATCAGTGTCTTTTCAAATGAGTCAGCTCTTCTCATCAGATGGCCAAAGTATTGGAGTTTCAGCTTCAGCATCAGTCCTTCCAATGAACATTCAAGACTGAATTCCTTTAGGATGGACTGGTTGGATGTCCTTGCAGTCTAAGGGACTCTCAAGAGTCTTCTCCAACACCACAGTTCAAAAGCATCAGTCCTTCAGCGCTCAGCTTTCTTTATAGTCCAACTCTCACATCCATACATGACCACTGGAAAAAACAGCCTTGACTTGCCAACAGACAGACCTTGTTGGCAAAGTAATGTCTCTGCTTTTAAATATGCTGTTTAGGTTGGTCATAACTTTTCTTCCAGGGAGTAAGCGTCTTTTAATTTCTTGGCTGCAATCACCATCTGCAGTGATTTTGGAGCCCAAAAATAAAGTCAGCCACTGTTTCCACTGTTTTTCCGTGTATTTGCTATGAGGTGATGGGACCAGATGCCATGATCTTCGTTTTCTGAATGTTGAGATTTAAGCCAACTTTTTCACTCTCTTCTTTCAGTTTCATCAAGAGGCTCTTTAGTTCTTCACTTACTGCCATAAGGGTGGTGTCATCTGCATATCTGAGGTTCTTGATATTTCTCCTGGCAATCTTGATTCCAGCTTGTGCTTCTTCCAGCCCAGTGTTTCTCATGACATACTCTGCATGTAAGTTAAATAAGCAAGGTGACAACATACAGCCTTGACCCACTCCTTTTCCTATTTAGAACCAGTCTGTTGTTCCATGTCCAGTTCAATAAGTGTAATGTGCTTGAATCATTCTCAATCTAATTTCTGCCCTTGTCTGTCAAAGAATTGTCTTCCACAAAACTGATCCCTGGTGCCAAAAAATGTTGAAGACTGCTGGCCTAAAACATGGAACACTCGTGACTGCTTTGATTATTCATATATTCATTCATCCATCCATTCAACACATCTTATTTGAGTGCACAGTAGGTGTTGAAGTCTCCCATATGTACTGGAGAGATAGTGATGATCAAAACCCCTAACTAATGTTCCCTGTCCCCGTTGGGCTTACCATCTAGTCCTTCATTTCCTTTAGAATCTTGGGCACAAGATATGAAATTTCTTAGTATCTGTCAGTCAGAAGATGAAGATGGAGCTTCTGCTGTCTTTCACATTAAGAAAATTAAATCCCTTGTTTGACTCTTCCTTCTACATCCCCACTACCCCCTGATTTTAGAAGTTTACTAATAGCACTCATCCATAGAAGCAGTCCAATAGCTTGCTCAAGTTCACTGGAAATGAATCTCCCCTCCTCTGCCTTTTCCCGTAAGGAACAGCCAAGGACACTGAGGGGGAGGTTCACACTTAAACTCCAGTGAGAGGACCCCAAACCCACATCAGACACCCTGGCTTCCAGGCCTGTACACATATCATGCACCATCTCTGGGTAAAATCTAAACTGCTTTAGTCACTTCTCAGGATGCCTGGGGCTGAGTCAGTAACTTGAGTTAAGTGAGGACAGCCCACCTGCAAATGCTCCTTCTCTTCTTTGCATGCTTTTTTTCCATGGCTCCTGACGCTTCTTGGCCACCCATCATTTTCCATTTAGTTGTGGGCAGTCTTCTTATCTTCAAAGTGCTTCCCTTCGCCTTGCAGAGGGAAGTCTACCCCTAAATAAAGTTCTTGGTTTTCTTGTGTATGCTGAGAGCCCCTGCCAGCAGCCCAGCTGCTTTCGGACCCTTGCCACCCAGCCTCTGCCAGCATTTCCGAGTTTCCACTACAGGAATAGATCCCTTGGAAGGAGACTTGCTTCTTTTGGGCCATGAGGCCTCTTTTCTGAGAGGGGAGACAGAGTGAGAAAGCCCAGGGGAGAGCCGGCGCAGAGGTTCCATGAAAAAGGTTCTTCAGGGCTGGCTTGAACGGTGGTGTTGTGTGACAGAAGAATCCCTCAGTCTTTCTGATTTTGGCCAAGGCTCCCTGCTTCTTCATGAGATGTTGATGAATTTGTGCCTGGTTCCTCTCTGATGATTACCTCTGTGTTTACACTGTGCTGCCTCGGAGTCACTGCTGTATCTTGAATGCTCATTCAAGGAGAGTAACTCAAGGGCTGACAGCTGGTGAGGTCATTCCACAGTCTCGCCAAGGCCCGTGTGCCATTACAATGAAGTAATAATGTATTTATAACACACCTAACCGCTGATGGCTTCGATTGCTGTGGCTTTTCCCCCTGCATTTGCACAGATGTTTTTTGAAAACTCAAGAATTGGCCTCCAGAAACAACCTTCTTGCAAACAAACTCTGTCTGTTGACTCTGGCGGGTGCTTATAACGAGAGTTGTTAGCACGCGGGATTTATGTTTCAAATATCATTTTAATTTCTCAGGCAGCATTTTTACCACATGATGTTAATTCACTGGTGCACTTGAATCCCACAGCCTCTCTCTCCCTCGCCCTGCATTCTCTCTCTCTCTTTCCTTTTTAATGAAAATATGGACTTGGTTTCTAAGGAAATATTCTCAGTGGCTGATTCATAGAAACACAGTGCATTCATTTTCCATGGAATTTACTCTGAAATGTCATAGTCTTTTAATTCGATAAATGACGTACATTTGTGGTTCATTAAGCCCCTCCCTTTATCCCCTAGTAGCATCTTTTTTGTCACACACAAGGGCTCTGCAATTAATCCCAACAGGAGCAGTTGATTTTCCTGAGAGATATAAGCTTCTTTTAACATTTATTAGGAAACAATGGGAAAGCATTTAAAAATGATGGTACACACACCAGGTTGACATCAAGGATGGATTCCTGTGAGAACTGTGAAGTCAGCCTTGCATATCTTTCTTTTTCTAATATATATTTTATTTTTGGCTGCATTTGGTCTTAGTTGCGGCATGTGAGCTCTTCACTGGGGCATGCGGGCTTCTCTCCGGTTGCGACACTTGGGCTCCGAAGCAGACAGGCTCAGGAAGTGCTTTGAGATATGCAGAATCTTAGTTTCCCGACCAAGAATCGAACCCATGTCCCCAGAACTAGAAAGCCGACTCCTAACCACTGGACCACCAGAGGAGTCTCTGTAAACCTTAATATTTCCTGATAGCAGTAGGTCTGAGATAACATCTTTACTGACTTCACAATTAGCAACCAGGTATTTTAAAAAATTAAAACCGTCAGAGATTTTTGTCCTGATCCTCTCACATTGCCCCTTTCTTCTCTTTCCTTCCCTGCAATCCCCAAACATTTTATGTCTGCTTCTTAGTCCTCTGGCTGAATCAGCTCTGGAAGGATGGCATTATCTTACATAAAGGCATCCCCTTGGCTCACAAGGCTCCTCCCAGCACCTTGGTGCAAGAGTAAATATTTCTTAATTCACGTGCACCCTTTCCGGTTTTTCATGAGCCCTGAAACAGGTAACATCAACTCTGAGACTTGAAACAAGAGGGTAAAACCTCCCTTTTGTCTTCACCGCTTATGCTGTGTTTTCTGGTATAGACTGGCTTTTGACACACAGGTGGTGGCTCAGACAGTAAGGAATCTGCCTGCAATGCAGGAGTCTTGGATTTGATCCCTGGGTCAGGAAGATCTCCTGGAGTAGGGAATGGCAACCCACTCCAGTATTCTTGCCTGGAAAATTCTACAAACAGACCATGAGGTCTCAAATTCAGACACAACTGAGAGACTAACATTTTCACTTTCTGCTCCACTAATGCTTCTTAAGCTGCTGCTGCTGCTGCTAAGTCGCTTCAGTCATGTCCAACTGTGCGACCCCATAGGCGATGCTTCTTAAGAGACAACTCCAAAGTCCCTGCTTGGTCCTGACCCTTGACCTCTTTGAAATTCCAGACTCTCTTGAGCACAGCCTCCCGGAGCCTTCTCACCTGCTGATTCCTGCTGCACTCCCCTCCCTAGTTCCTTCTCTACCTTGCCTGTCCACTTTCTTTCTTCCATTGTTACCTGCCTTCTGGCTCTGGTCTATACAATCTCTGGGACAATCTTTTCCAACATCCCCAGTTCTTGGTTTCAATCATATTTCTGTTTCTAGCTCTGACCCTCACTTCTCACTAATGATTTAACATGCTCATCTCTGGTTGTTAGAAAGGGGTGAATTTCCCACCTGCTGCCTAACTTGTTTTCTTCCTGTAGTGAGTTCTAGCTCACCCAGCATCCCAGTTCTTCACTCAGAAACCCCAGATAGAAATCTCAGTGTCATCTTTCCCACCTCCTCCTCCTCTGCTGCAGCCTCCCCTGCATTCTCATCTGCTCCTTCTCTGTATCTTATTGGTGGTCGTTTAGTTGCTAAGTCGTGTCTGACTCTTGCAACCCCATGGACTGTATAGACCACCTGGCACCCCCGTCCATGGGATTTCCAGGCAGGAATACTGGAGTGGGTTGCTATTTCCTATTGGCGCTTCCTTTTTTTTAACCATCATGAGACACATCAGAATCACCTCGGTGCTTCTAAAACAAACTTGCTGGGCCCTGCCCTGGAGACCGTGATTCAGTGCCTCTAGGGTGGGGCCAGGCATCTGTGTTTTGATGAAGCTCTGAGGGATTTGGACACACAACCAGGTGGAGAAACACAGCTGGAGAGACTGGCTCTTTCTGTTCCCACAGAGCCTGCCCTGGGTCAGGCGAACAGCTCATCACCCTCCACTGGGGCTTGCTCCTGCCTCCCTGGCTTCCTTCCAGCAGTTGGATACATTGCTGTAGCCAGAGGAGCTTTCTAGCCGGGCATCCTGTCATGTTATTCCCTTGTTTAAAGATATGGTTTGCTGTTTTCCATGGGCAATTTCACACCTCTTATCATGATTGGTCCCCTCTTTCCTCATTCTTTTTCTTCCTGTGGACACTTTCCTGATACCTTTCCTACCATCAGGAAGGTGCGCTGTGCCCTGTGGGTCATTCTTCCAGCTTCTGGATTAAAACTAGAGTTATTTTTCCAAGTCCAGGTCCAAAACCAGCTCTCTTGCCTGCTGGGGAAACCCCTCTTGGTCAGAGGCACTGCCTCCTATGGGTCCCCATGTTGCAGAGCCCCAGGTTTGCTGCTCCTCCACCCAGCTCCAATTCCCAAAAGGAGAGAGGCTCCTTCAAGGCAGGGCCCCTGCCCTCCACAATCCTCTCTGCACACACACACAGACGAATGCACATCAGTTTTCAGAGAGACTTATGTGGATAGATGTTTCCAGGTAAGGGAAGCGGCAGAGTTTCCAATGCAAAAAGCTTAGAAATAATGAACTTTTTCCCCCTTCATTAGCATTTCTCTTTAAAAAAAGTTTTTAATTTCATATTGGAGCACAGTTGATTAAAATGCTGTGTTTGTTTTGGGGGTACAGCAAAGTGATTCAGTTATACATATACAGGTATCTATTTTTTTCCCAAATTATTTTCCCATTTAGGTTATTACAGAATATCGAGCAGCATTTCCTGTGCTATAGAGTAGGTCATTGTTGATTATCCATTTTAAATACACCAGTGTGTACAAGCCTTCCCAGGGTGTGCTACTTACTAGAGTCACACTGCTGTGGGCAGCAGTGGGAACAAGGGCTCAGAGAGAACAGGGTTAAACCCCCAGCCTTGCCCCTTCCCTCTGTGTGATCTGGGACTAGACATTTAATATCTTTGTGCCTTCACCCCTTTGTCTGTAAAACGACGTTAATGATATGTACTTTGCAGAGTTGAAATGAGAATAAAACGGAATGGCCTATAAGAAGATGCCTGGCCCAGCTCTGTAAGAACCTGGATGAGTGGGAAAGGATGGGAGGGAGGATATGTGCACACCTGTGGCTAATTCATGCTGATGTATGGTAGAAATGAAACCAGTACTGTAAAACATATATCCTTCAATTAAAAATAAATTAATTTTTTAAAAAAGGAAACACTTGGCCCATAAGAAATACACGACAATGTCATTTTCTCTTTTTTCTCCAGGGACCAGGGTAAAGTTTAGTCAGTCCAGGAGGGCACCAAAGGACAGTCCTCAGCTCCCGAAAGCCACCTGCTGCTTTGGGCTTTCTGGAGCCTGCTCACCCCTCCTTCCTACCTGCAGGGTTTCCTGTGTACGGTGGTAAAGCCAATCATGGAAGGTACAATCTGGAATCAGACTGTTTGAACTACTGCCTGACTCCAGAGAAAGTACTTAATCTGTGTAGACATCAGTGTTCTCTTCTGTAAAATGGGATAATATTACCTAACTCACCATGTTGTCATAGGAATCAATGACATATAAACACAGGGCATTTAGCTCAGTGCCTGACACAGAGGGCTGGGTGTGTGGTAGTTATTATCCCTAGGAAAGGGAGGCAAGAGTGCTGTCCAGCCCTGGCTATGCTGGTAATATTTGGGGGCAAAATCATGAAAAAAGCTATCCCTCTCTCACTGGCATTTCTTTTCAGGTTGTCTCCCAATACACTGGGGTTTCCATTTCACCACCTGACAAAAGAGTGACATAAATGCTTCTAGCCTTCAGTAAATTTTCATTGTTCTATGCAATTTAATGAAATTAATTATAGGATTTAATATAATTATACTTCTGTAATTTAACAATCCGACTCATTTTAAATTGTCCCCCTCTTGTTTTTTTGCATGGAGTATGCAGCTCCTCACCCAAGTCACTGCCTCAGGCTTGACTTGCAGAGTTGAGCACTGGCTCCCTGCCCTTCTCAGGAGTTTTGGGAAACAGGAGGGGGAGAGCCCTCAAGGTGTCATTGGGTCTACTCCCTTCTTGGATAATTCAAACTTGAGGCTGCACAGTAGTCTGTGTTTCTGATCGTATGCCTTTCTTTGTGTTCCTACCTGTGGAGAAAAGCATAAAGCCAAGTTCTTGTGATTCTCCTGGTGTAGCTTAATCACTAGACTTACTTGTGGCATTGTAAGCCACAGGGATCCTCTCCTCCCCATGCAGATAAAGGCCATGTCACTGGGGTCTTTCTCTGTGGGATTTGGAATCTTAGAAAATTTTTTCAACTCAAGACAGCCTAGTAATGAAAGGTTATCCCATATTGTTAAAGTAAATGACATAGGGAAAAGGTAGGCCAAGACTCATAGAATCACAATACACCATATTACATGCTGAACAACCTCCCTGTACTAGGAAATTTCATCTGGTTTGCTTTAAAGTCAAGGTTAGTTAGTTCACCCCTTCAGAATGGGGTGAATTTGAAATGCCTGTTGTTTTTTTTTTGTCTTTGTTTTCCCTAATTCTTGTTTCTCTAAAGAAATAATCAAGCTTTGATGCTCTGCTTGGTAAGGTCCAAAGCTTGTATAAAACCACTCCTTGTAGAAGGAGAATCTTCTTTCTTTCAGAAGTTGCACAGACTGAGGTCTAGAAACACCGAGAATGGTTCATGAGCTCTATCACAGTGAAAGCTATTGTAAATCAATTAATATTTATTGTGTTTCTGGCACTGTAATTACGTAGTCTGCCATAAACAGAACTACACTGTCAAGGTAAGCACGTCAGCGCTTACCCAGTGATTAGCACTTATTCTCATGTTTGTGTCTGTGACTGAACTCACATTGATCTCATTTATGATGGGCTTGGCTTCAAGCTCTCAAGTTCTAGGTCTGTACCACATACTTCTGATCTACCTTGGCCCAGTGGTTGCCCAAGGCACACACAGAGCATCCAACTGTGCAAGCAGATTTCATGTCTGTGCTCAGAGTCACACCTATTAACATTCCATTGGCCAAGGAAGCAATATTCCTAAGCCCAAAGTTAAGTGAGTGGAACTCCACCCATCATGAAGTCAGGGCAAGTCAGAGTGGGGAATGGGGCTGGAGGAGTTGGGAGGGAGTGATTATTTGCTGAACCATAATATTAACTCCCACATTCATCCATTTACTTTGTGTGCAGGGCAACGAGTTCAAACTTATCTACTTCCATTGTTTTAGTTAAATTGCATATGAACATAGGAGTAATGTACTCCTATGAATAATCTTCATTGTGACTCTTTAGTTTTTGTGGCATTAGCATAGAAGTTGGAGTGTGTGTGTGTGCATGCTAAGTCGCTTCAGCCATGCCCAACTCTTTGCAACTCTATGGACTGTAAGCCTGCCAGGCTCCTCTGTCCATGGGATTCTCTGGGCAAGAATACCGGAGTGGGTTGCCATGCCCTCCTCCAGGGGATCTTCATGACCCAGGAATCAAACCTATGTCTCTTTTGTCTCCTGCATTGACAAGCGGGTTCTTCACCACTGGTGCTGCCTGGGAAGCCCAAAAATTGGGGACAGAAGACCAAATCCTATCTCTGTGACTTCTGAGAGGGTGGATCTGTGGACAAATGAGCTGACCACCCTAAACTTTAAAGCCCTCATTAGAAAATGCAGACCATCCTTCAACCTGGTTTCCAACATGAGGATAAACTGAAGTATCTTGAGAAGTATAAAGTGCTGCTGAAGTTATTGTTGATTTTTTTTCTAGTCAGCAGAATGCAAACCCCTTAGTAAAAGAACCCTCATGCTCTTTACACAGGGGAAAGGGAGGTGGTCTTGGGATAGAAACTTGGATTAGAACCTTGACTCTGTGAATTACTTGGTCTTTATGAACCTCAGTTTCCTTCTTTGTAAAACATGGTCAAGAACATCAGCTCTGCTTACCTCTAGTTTTTTTGAGACATTAGATGAAGCAGTGGATGAAAAACACTTCCTAAAGTGTCCAATGTCATGCCACATGCTGTGGGGACTCAACATTTTGTTTACTTGTGCCACGTTTATTTGTTATCTGAATGAAGGGGAGTTGTAGAAAATTACAGGCTTGAAATGGTTATTCTTTTATATGCAAATGAAGGCTTGGAAGAAGTGGTTTTTAAGATCAAAGTTTAAGGAAAACTGCATCTTATTAACCTGAAGGCAGAGAGAGAAATTCCGTGGAGAAGGGATAGCCTTTACAGCAAAATTGAAGGCTGAGATTCTTGAAAAAGGTAAGCAAAGGGGTTACAGAAGTGCCAAGAGGGCTGTTTTGTGGTGATCTTACTGTGTGGCACCCAGGGTGTATTCCAATTGGTTGTTTCTGTGGATCTTTATAACCTCTGAGTTTAAACCAAGGAACCAAGTTAAAGGGAGGGAGGTGAGGCTGGAGATTTAGAGCTGGTGGAAAGATAGGTCTGGATTTTATGTCTCACCTGTGCTGTTCACAGGTGAAGTAGTATGACCTTGGGACAATTACTTAGCTTATCTGAACCAGGGTTTTCTCATCTGTACAATGGGATGAATATATCAGTGCTTAATTAACAGGAAGTATTGAGCACCTGATGAGCAGATAATAAGGCCACCTAGCCCCAGGGACCTCAGGGTCATACCTGGCAGGCCTGAGGGAAGGCAGAAATAGAAGATGAATTAGTTTCTCAGAGTAAAATGATTAATTGGTGGGGCCTCAGTGAGTTGACTCATTGGAAAAGACTGATGCTGGAAGGGATTGGGGGCAGGAGGAAGAGGGGACGACAGAGGATGAGATGGCTGGATGGCATCACCGACTCCATGGATGTGAGTTTGAGTGAACTCCGGGAGTTGGTGACGGACAGGGAGGCCTGGCGTGCTGCAATTCATGAGGTCGCAAACAGTCGGACACGACTGAGCGACTGAACTGAACTGAACAGTATAGATCATCATATACAATGATCCACGACCTTTAGGAATTTCCTCTACGTTCTCAGTTTAGCCCCTGGACAGTCTTTAAATATCAAAATGGTCAGCCTGTATTCCAGATCAATTACTAAATAAGAGTTGTTGGGATTTTAGTCCAGGTATTGATATTTTCTAAACCCCACTCCCACCCCTAGATGGTTCCCATGTGTGAATAGGCGGAGGACTGCTGCTCTGGTGAAATGCGCATCTTCCTCCTGTGGGACAAATTAGCATGGTGGTCAGGGATTTGGAAGTGGATACACCTGGGTTTGAATCCTGGCTCTTCTGCTGACTAGCTGTGGACCTCAAACTTCAATTTTTTGATCTGTAAATGGAGACCACAGTCCTTATTTAATGAAGGCTGGTGTAAATATGAAATGAAATAACCAATGTGACCATATGGTAAGTGATCAAAAAATGGCAGCTGTTGTTACTAAAAGAGGCCTTCTCTGAGCAACCACTCCTTTTAATTTGCCTGACCTTGATCTCACTCTTCTCATTACCATATTACCTGATTTTATTTCCAATGTAGCATATTAGAGACTCTGAAGTCATTTTTATTTACTTACCATAGGATAGGTACGATGATCATAGGGATATTTTCTGTCCTGCTTGCCTCTACGTTCCCAGTACCTAAAACTGTGTCTGGTACCAAGGGCTGTTGTTGTTAGGTCACTAAGCTGTGTCCAGCTCTTTGCCACCCTGTGGACTGCAGCATGCCAGGCCCCTCTGTCTTCCACTATCTCCTGGATGTTCGCTGAGTCAGTGATGCTATCTAAGTATCTCATCCTCTACCGCCACCCCACCCTTTCTCCTTTTGCCTTCAATCTTTCCTAGCATCAAGGTCTTTTCCAGTGAGTTGTTTCTTTGCATCAGGTGGCCAAAGTATTGCAGCTTCAGTTTCGGCATCAGTCCTTCCAATGAAGATTCTGGGTCTTCGATAAAGGTTTGTTTGAATGAATGAAAACATAAATGTTACCCACCTTTGGAAAGTCTGATTAAAATAGTCTATTTTCCAGTTCAAATGAGAGTTTTTAACTGTTGAGTCCCCCTTAAAAGAGATTGAGCTTCCCTGGTGGCTCAGATGTTAAAGAATTTGCCTGCAAGGGTTTGATCTCTGGGTCAGGAAGATCCCCTGAAGAAGAGAATTGCAACCCACTTCAGTATTCTTGTCTGGGAAATTCCATGGACAGAGGAGCCTGGCAGGCTACAGTCCATGGAATTGCAAAGAGTTGGACATGTCTGAGTGACTAACACTGTGTTGTGTGTGTGTGTGTTTTTTTTTTTACTTTTTTCTAAAGCAGATACTGAAAACAAACAAAAAAGAAAATTAGAAACTCAGTGTTATGGGCTTAGTGTAGTTCTGGAGAGAGAGTTCTGGGAGAAGGCTGTTCGTAACAGCCCTTTCTCTGCCCTGGAGGCTGGAGGGAGCTCACCTGGTTTTCTTTTTCTCCCAGACTGACTGCAGACAGGAAGATTCAGAAGAAGCTCCCCTGCCCCCAAAATGAACTGCATCCCAGATCACTGGGGCAGAGGGGGATGGTGGGGTGGGGGTGGGGGGTGGACTGTGAGAAGCCACATTGTTCTCTCTCCCATCCTCCTCAGAGAGATCTTCCACCTGCCTTCTCAGGAGTCCACCTGTGTCTGTCAAACATTCACTCACCTTCTGTTAACCCTTGAGCTTTTCAGAGCCAGCAAGCCTCTTAAAGAGGAAGAAATGCTTCCAGGCAGTCTATGTGAATACTTCAAAATTTACAAGTTTGCGCTCATTGGCACACTCAGGTGGATTGCTTATACTGTAGATTTAAGCCAAAGAGAAGGAGGTGGCGGGGATATAAGTCAAGGATGTGAATAATCACAGTTTGAAGGTGGCTTCCATCAGTTGCTCAGACC
The DNA here is from genome assembly GCF_001704415.2 of Capra hircus. NCBI lineage: Eukaryota > Metazoa > Chordata > Mammalia > Artiodactyla > Bovidae > Capra > Capra hircus. Next base: position 64,375,049 of record NC_030818.1, on the reverse strand, counting down.
AGAACTCCACATGGTAGATGCTACATTTGGCCATGACTGAAACTCTAAGAGATCCCTATCTTTCTTGAATCAAAGATTATAAACCTGGGAAGGACTTTAACGTTTGTCTTATAAAGTGTGACCCCTTCAGTTTTACAAATGGGGAAACTGAGGCTCATAAGAGTTTAAACCTCACGTGTAAACTGCCCCTATCTGGTTACTTTGGACCCAAGACTGAGCTACCAGGCTTCCCTGGTAGTTTGGATGGTAAAGAATCTGCTTACAATAATGGAAACCTGGGTTCTACTCCTATGTCAGGAAGATCCCTTGGAGAAGGGAATGGCAACCCACTCCAGTATTCTCGCCTGGAGAATCCCACGGACAGAGAAGCCTGGTGGACTACAGTCCATGGGGTCGCACAGAGTCGGATATGACTGAGCAACTAATACTTTCACTTTCAAGACTGGAATCTCAGTCTTTCAACTCCGGGTTCACCCATGTGTCTATGACCCCCATGTCTACCCTCTTCATTTACTGAAAAGGAGCAGAGAGAGACAAGAGAGTTTGACATCTTGATGGAAACAGAGTAAAAGTTTTGGATCTTCTGAAAACTGAAGCTGAAAAGTGGAGAGATAGGACAAGGGTTTGAAGAAAACAAATGATCCAGGTGAATAGGTATTTGAGCCTTGAAGTTACTTTCTGATAAACCTGGGCAGCAGAGAGTGATTTCCCCACTGTAACAAACCATCCAGGCTGTGTGGGAAAACACAGATTATTGTTGTTATTTGTTTCCCTGTTGCCTGGAGCCATCCTTGGGTATGGAGAATTTGTACTTGTCGGAAACTCAATGGAACGTTGAATATTTCACTTGAGTGATTCTCTGGGAAGGTTGGGACCCAGCCAATGGTGTGATAAAGATACCATGAGTGAATCCAGGCTCTTTGTCTATGTTTTGTTCTCTTTACCTCACATTTATGTTTGCTGGTCTCTCAGGTCAATCATTTTGTTCTGAGAAAATGCCCTGTGCTCTCTGTTACCCCTGTGTTATTTAGTATGAGGCAGCTGATGAGTTCAGTGCATTTACAAAGTGCTCTGCCATCATTTTTGTAAGCTCTCTTTACCAAGCCACCATGGAGAGCACTGAGACACAGACCCAGAGATAGTAGAAACCACACAACTTCACAGCAATTTGTCGTCCTAATCAACACCCAATTCAAACCGATTAAATCTATATTTTATGAGCTCTATTGATTCACGTTGTTCTGGAGTCTATCATAAAGGTGAATTTTATTGGTAAATTGTTGTCATTATTCCTGGAGTGAGACCATCTTATGATTCTTCTGATCCTTGGAAAATACACCCAACCAAAATTGACTCAAGAAGAACAGTAAAACAGAACAGAGCAAGGAATAAGTTCAAAATGCTATCAAAGAATTGCTTCTGAGGGAGATTTTAGCTCAGATTATTCTTCCAAGGGGATTTTTCAAAGTTTTAATGAAAATTCCCATTGTGTATAAGCCATCTAAAGCAAAGAAAGAAAACCAGTGGGTTGATTTTTTAAGGCTAATATCTTACTACTAAAACCTGACAAAAATGGCATTAAAAAATAGCCACAAATCAATCTCACTCATGATTAATGAGAAGCAATAATTCTAAGTAAAACACTAGTAAATTGAATCTAGCAATGTATGAAAGAATGATCATCATAAACAAATAGAGCTTATTAAATGGTTTCCCTGGTAGCTCAGTTGGTAAAGAATCCACCTGCAATGCAGGAGACCCTTGTTTGGTATCTGGGTTAGGAAGAACAAAGAGAAGGGATAGGCTACCCACTCTAGTATTCTTGGGCTTCCCTTGTGGCTTAGCTGGTAAAGAATCCACCTGCAATGCAGAAGACCTGGATTCAATCCCTGGGTTGGGAAGATCCCCTGGAGAAAGGAAAGGCTACCCACTCTAATATTCTGGCCTGGAGAATTCCATAGATTGTATAGTCCATGGGGTCACAAAGAGTTGGACACGACTGAGCAACTTTCACTTTCACTTTCATAGACAATGTACTAGTATAATAAGTCAAAGAAGAAAAATATGACAATCCTTACAGATTTTGAAAAGCTAAAATTAAATATTCATTAGTAATTATTCAGAATCATAGATTCCTAAGAACAGAGGGATTTTTTTTTAATTTAATGCAGAAAATCTAACTCAAATAAAAAGACAATGCCATTAGTAAGGGTAAAATGAGGCATTCTTATTAGTTCAGGAGCAAGGGAGGGTCTGCCAAGAACAAATGAGCAAGTTCAAATATACATTAAATAAAATTGCATTTATAATAGAAAAATACTTAGAAAATATGTAGCATAAAGATTACATTTGCAACAATAATAATAAGACACAAGCTATCTAGGAATATATTTGCAGGATAATTTGGCATTTCAAAAAAGAGAAAAAAGACCTACCTAACTTCATTGACTGTCATAAAAGAACTGTGACTAAAAGGAGTGATACTAGTATATCCATGTATTTACTGATTCAATATTATAAAATTTTAATTTCTTTAAATTAACAGATATGTTTCAAGTAATTACAAAAAAGGAAATAAAGGGTCCAAAAATTATATTTAGAAAAGGTAGCATTTCAAATCAGTAGAAAAAGGAATTCTTTTCACAAAAGAGTTCTCAACAAGTTGATTATTTGAAAAAATATTACAAAATAAATGATAATTTGATTAAAAATTGAGTATAAATATAATATCATATGACACCTAGAGAAAGGTAAATATCTGAGTATGAGAGAAAATAACTTTTGTCTGTTAGATTATATTAGAAAAGACTGTGTTGGCTATAAAAATTTAACAGCTTCTGTATGTAAAACAAAATGTCAAAATTAACTTTTTTTCCAAATGCCATCCTAAGCCCACAATAGCCTTAAAAACCCAACTCAGAACCAGCTCAGTGTTTTGTCCTGTGAATTTTGAAAACAGCTTTTTTCCTGTGAGTTTTGTCAAAAATAACAAATTGTTTAATATCACAGTTTCCTGGGACAGCAGCAACACTAGTGAAGTGAAGTGAAGTCGCTCAGTCGTGTCCGACTCTTTGCGACCCCATGGACTGTAGCCTATCAGGCTCCTCAGTTCATAGAATTTTCCAGGCAAGAGTACTGGAGTGGGTTGCCATTTCCTTCTCCATGGGATCTTCCCAACCCAGGGATTGAACCCAGGTCTCCCACATTGCAGGAAGACACTTTATCGTCTGAGACACCAGGGAATTTTAAACACTTAAACACACACAAAAAAACTTAAAGACAAAACAAACTTGGACGTGAAAGCTGGAGGATAAGATGTCAGTTGAGGATTTTGAAAAATTCCAGCATACTACTGGGAATCTAGACTGTCACCTGCTTGAGAAGGGCTGTACACATAACCAAGAAAGATCTGAAAATGTCTTAATAGTTCACTTCTGGCTGACCTTGAGCCTGCAAAGCAGGAAGTGAAGACTAAGGCAGAGTTGTCAACAGCCCAAGTATTGAAGATGTGCCTCAATGTGTCCAGCATAGCTCCTTGACAATGGCTGGAGGACTTACTATTTTAAGGCATTTGAAGAATCCTTGTCCAAACATTAACTGACCTATGCTGACCAAGCTGAGATTCAATGGATACACATAACAAAGAATACAAACTTTATAGAATTCATTCATGGAAATCACTAAAAAAATAGCAGTGACAATGAACATTGCTGTAAACATAGCATAAAGCAAACAGTATTCAAAAAGTAATTGACCAGAAGTTACAGCAACATTAGGCAAGAAGTAAACTCCTGATTAGTGTAAGTGTACTGAGACAGCATAATCCAAATGGCAAGTTATCCCTAAAAGACTTATGTTCAATTTCAATGCAGAAACACAACAGAAAGAGACAGCTGGAACATTTTAAATGATACAAGTGTCATCTTTGTTTTTAGAGACCAAATAGGAAGCAATTGCTCTTGGATGGAGAGCTCTGTACCAGTATTATATCAGTTCTAATACTTAGATGTGATCCCTTTCCTGTGAACCCACTTGGACTTGAAAAACCTCCTTGAACTGAAAAGGACTGGGCAAAGTAGAAGAGGGAGAAGAGGAACTCTAATCCTAAACTCTTCAGAGGCCCAGGACCTCTAATCACTACGCTTTGTTAATAACCTGATTAGGAGAGAAGGAGAGTTATCTATAACTGTATATTTTTAGTTGCAGCATGTTAGCTAATGATTTGTTAGTAATTTAATCAAGTTCATTCTATACTGTAGATTGGACTTTCCTAAATTATTTACTTTATCCCCATGAAATTACCCCTCATCTGGCTTTTTCCCACCATAGTAAATTGAGTCATGTTTTTTAATTTCTTTGTTTCCCCTTCCCAATAGCTAAATATTGTTATTTTTCTTTTGTAGACTCTTTGAGTAAGCTCATCCAAGTTCATTGCTTTGAATACCAGTCTGTATCTTGATGATTCTCAAAGTATATGACCAGCCTCATCCTCCCATATTTACTCTAAAGCAGTCACATTTGATAACCAATATATATGTAACTCTTCTAAAACAACATGTATTAATTCTTATCCTACCAGATCCTCTTCCCCATTTCAGTAAATGGCAGCACGAGTCACCTAGTTTCTCAGATCAAAGATCTAAGAGTAATCCTTTATTTATCTCTTTTCTCACATCCACATCAGTAAATCCTATTGACTGCCTCCAAAGTGAGTCTTTTCTCCCCATCTGCACTGCTGCAACTCTAATTTATCTGCCACCATCTCTTATTCTGATCTTTATAAAATCAACTGGGACTTCCCCAGTGGCTCAGCTAGTAAAGAACCCACCTACCAATGCAGGGTATGCAAGAGATGCGGGTTCAGTCTCTGGGTTGGGAAGATCCCCTGAAGAAGTAAATGGAAACCTGCTCCAGTATTCTTGCCTGGAAAATTTCGTGGACAGAGGACCCTGGCTGTCTACAGTCCACGGGGTCACAAAGAGTCAGACACGACTGAGTGCTTACACACACACACATGCACCACTTCTTTTGAAAATTTTAGAGGCATCTGCTAAATTTGAATAATTCATACCCCATCTGACCCAGCAGTTCAGCTCCTATATACATACAGCAGAAATGCAAACATATATCCACCAAAAGACATAAACTAGAATGTCATTATTCAAAACAGCCCCAAATTGGAAATGTAGATAAAAATCCATTTATGTATAGCAAAATAGATAAATTAACTTATGGTATAATCCATAAAATTATATACTACATTACAATGAAAATGAATATAATTCACAACCATGTACAATAATGTAGATAAATCCCATAAACACCTTTCAGTTCAGTTCAGTTCAGTCACTCAGTCATGTCTGACTCTTTGTGACCCTGTGAATCACAGCATGCCAGGCCTCCCTATCCATCACTAACTCCTGGAGTTCACTCAAACTCATGTCCACCAAGTCGGTGATGCCATCCAGCCATCTCATCCTCTGTCGTCCCCTTCTCCTCCTGCCCCAAACCACAGAAAATTGACGATAATGAGAATGTACAATATGACTACATATATACACAGTACAAAATATGGAAAACCAAGTTATACTTTTAAAAGTAAGGATATCCTTGGAAAGTGTAAGTGGTGTGAATGGTGACTGTAAGCGAGAAGAAATTCTGTGGTACTGATGATGTTCTTGATTTGGATGCTAGTTACATTGGAATGTTTCATTTATGAAAATTTATCAACTTGAATACATTTGCATTTTCTGGATGTAAACTATATTTTAATTAAAATTTAAACAGGCTTTTCCTAAAAAATAATTCACAGACATAAATATGACATAAAGCTATAAGAGTCTTAGAAGAAAACATAGGTGTATATCTTCATGACCTTAGATAAGACAATGGTTTTTAAAATATGTCACCAGAAGCAAAAGAATGCAAGAGAAAAGTACAAATAAATTAGATTTAATAAAACTTTAAAATTTTATGCTTTAAAAACACAATTATAAATTGAGAAGATAATCCACAGACTGGGAAAAAAGTGTTTGCAAATCATATATCTGATCAGAGACTTACATCAAGAATGTATAAAAGATTTATACAACAGTAAAAACACACAACCCAATTTAAAAATGGGCAAAAGATTTGAATAAATCTTTCTCAAAGAATGTATACAAATGTCCAATAAACACATGAAAGATATTCACTATTTTCATTAGGGAAATGCAAATCAAAACACAATGAGATACAACTTCTCACCATGGATGTTTATAGAGTGAAAAATATTATATAAAGATGAAGAATAAAAAGTATTGATGAGGATTTGAATAAATTAAAACACTGCTGGGGAGAATGTATAGTGGCGCAGTCACTTTGGAAACAAATTTGGCAGCTCATCAGGAATTTAAACATAGTTACTATATGACCCAGCAATTCTTCTCCTGAGTGTACATGCAAAATAATTGAAAACATATGCCCACACAAAATCCTGTGCAAAAATGTTCATAGTAGCATTATTCATAATAACTCAAAATGCAAACAACCCAAAAGTCCATCCAATGATGAATGAATTTTAAAAAATGTGGTATGTCCATACAATGAAATATCATTTGATCATAAAAAGAAATGAAGTACTTAAAGATGTAACAGCCTGGATGAGCCTTGAACACATTATGTTAAGTGAAAGAAGCCAGGCAAAAGCATAAATATTGTACGATTTCATTTATATGAAATGCCCAATAGGTAAATCTATAGAAATAGAAAGTAGTTTAATGGTTGCCAGAGGAAAGAGAGAATAGGGTAAGGGAGTAACTCAGTGGGGACAGGGTTTACTTCTGGTGGGTGATGAAAATGTTCTAAAATTAGACAATGGTGATAGTTCTCAAACTCTGTATTTATTTTGTATATAAACTTTATCTCAACAAAGATGTGACTTTAGAAATAGCCCACGTGATAAATTGCTTTGAGTGAATAAATCAGCAATTAAAGAAAGACAGATAATAACCAGCATTGAAAAAGAGATGGTGAAATCGTTGTTCTTACAGGTTGCTTTTTGGAGTCATGAAGAGTATTTTTCCACATGTATCAATAACTATAAAAATATTATGTCTCTCACACAGTATTTGTATATGACAGTCTATGTATATGATCAAATGGTTAGGCCCCCTCAAGCCACGTTTTGTCCAAGTGTGTTCACTGAGAAACTGAAAATAATATGTATGATTTTTTAAACGAAAATTGGCAACATAATTTTGTGTATGTTCCTAAGGTAGAAACTCTACGTGATCTTTAAAATTGTTGAAGAATATTTAATGACTTGGTATAGTGCTTGTGATATAAAACTATTAAGTGACAAGAAAGCAGCATGCAGAAGTTTCTGATTCTTATGTGTAAGAGAGATACAGAGATATGAGATATAGAAAGAGAGAGAGAAAGGAATGTGAAAGCAATCCAAAGTATTTAAAATAGACTTCTAATCACTTTTAATCAGAGGTGATTAATACATCTGTTAATATGGGCTTTCCTGATAGCTCAGTTGGTAAAGAATCCACCTGCAATGCAGGAGACCCTGGTTCGATTTCTGGGTTGGGAAGATCCCCTGGAGAAGAGATAGGCTACCCACTCCAGTATACTTGGGCTTCCCTTGTGGCTCAGCTGGTAAAGGATCCACCTGCAATGCAGGAGACCTGGATTTGATCCCTGGGTTGGGAAGATCACCTGGAGAAGGAGAAGGCTACCCACTCCAGTATTCTGGCCTAGAGAGTTCCATGGACTATATAGTCCATGGGGTTGCAAAGAGTCAGACATGACTGAGAAACTTTCTCTTCACTTAATGTGTTAAACTGAAAAATGGGCAAAATAAGAAAGTACTCTAGGTATAGCCTAGGGAGCACAATAAAGAAGAACTGTTAGGGGCTGTGTTTTATACTTAGTATTCTGCTTATGGTGCCTTTCATTGGATTTCTTTCCCCAACTTCATTTAATTTAGTTCAATTAAACAAATATTCACTAAGAACCTATTAAATGGAAGACCTTGCTCTGGGTACAATAGCAAACATAAAGATGAATATGTAGGTCAGTAAGAGAAGCATTGACCACTGGGTCCAACCAGAGTAAGAAGAAAGATAAGAGAATAAGAAAGGGGATAAAGAAAACTTAAGGGTGAAGATGAGATAGAAGTGGAGGTGCAATTGTGAGAGAAAGAGAAAAAAAGGAAAGAAGGTTGTTGCTTCAGTCCTTTGGGACATTTCTGAGGGTTGATGAGATTGTAATGATAGCCTGCCCACTTCCAAAATAGAGAAATAGCTGATAGAGGGGAGAGAGTGAAGGTCCTTTTTAGAACATTGCACTAGAATGCTGAAGTCGTGGGAATGAAAAGAGATAACTAGGATAGAAGGCTGTACACTTGCTGTTGAAATCTAAGCCCCTGGTGTGGAGTAGGTATTTAATAAATACCTGTTGAAAGAATGGAATGAACTGCAAGTGTAGAAAAAGATATGTTATATTGGGGAAAAATTAAAAAATGATCACACGGACTTTCAAGAGGGAGGTTTGCTGAGGGACAGTGAGAGTCCAATGGTCTGTGAGCTGAGTGCATCGTCTAATTCCTGGGTGCCTGAAGAAAAAGGAGAAATAGCTTTTCCCTCCAAAGAGGCTTTTCCAGGGACAGCCAGGGGTTGATTGAGGTGAGGAAGTTGGAAAGAACCTTAGAGGAAAAAGTAAAGATGGAAAGCTGTGATGTGGATTCCAGGAAGGACCTTATTCCAGGGTGATCTAGAGTAAAGATGGAGGTGAATAACTGTGTGGGGCAGGGATAAGATGGGCAGAGATGAAGGGAAGGAACTGGGGAAACTAGCATAAAAGATACAGGAAGTTGGAAGCTAAGTCTGAGAATAGTTCAGTTCAGTTCAGTTCAGTTCAGTCACTCAGTTGTCTCTGACTCTTTGCGACCCCATGAATTGCAGCACGCCAGGCCTCCCTGTCTGTCACCAACTCCCAGAGTTCACCCAAACTCATGTCCATCGAGTCGGTGATGCTATCCAGCCATTTCATCCTCTGTTGTCCCCTTCTCCTCCTGCCCCCAATCCCTCCCAGCATCAGAGTCTTCTCCAATGAGTCAACTCTTTGCATGAGGTGGCCAAAGTATTGGAGTTTCAAAGAACACCCAGGACTGACTGCCTTTAGAATGGACTGGTTGGATCTCCTTGCAGTCCAAGGGACTCTCAAGAGTCTTCTCCAACACCACAGTTCAAACGCATCAATTCTTCGGCACTCAGCTTTCTTCACAGTCCAATTTTCACATCCATACATGACCACTGAAAGTAGAAAGAGTGTCAAATAAGAACTAAAGTCAGTTCTCACATCTCTTCGTCTACCTCCCGAATGTTTGTTTGATTGAATAAGGCCTTGTAGCATCTCCACTGGGAATGGAATGGGATGACCAAACATAATGCATTTTTTCCTAAGAAGTTGGGCTTGTGCTTCACAGCAATAACTGATATAAACCTATAGTTTATCTCTTGACCCCTTTTACTCATCCTGCCAACCCCCTAATGCCCTCTGCTTTGGCAACCACCAATCTGGTGTCTCTAATCTATGAGTCCTGCTTTGGTTTTTAGATTTCATATATAAGTGATATCATATGGTATTTGTCTTTCTCTGTCTAACTTATTTCACTTAGCATAATACCCTCAAGGGCCATCCTTATTGTTGTCAACTGCAAGATTTTGTTCCTTTTTTTATGTCTAAATAGAATTGCACTGTGTGTGTATGTGTGTGTGTGTGTGTGCATGTGTTTGTGTATCCCACTTTCTTTATCCATTCACTCATTGATGGACACAAGTTGTTTCCACACGGTGACTATAGTCAATAATCTTGTATTGCTTATTTGAAAGTTGCTAAGAGAGTAAATCTTAAAAATTCTCATAATGAGAAGAAAGATTTTGTACTTCGCATGGTGACATATGGTAATTAGACTTACAGTGGTGATCATTTTGCAGTGTATACAAATATTGAATCAGACTATGTTGGGTATATGAAGCTAATACAATGCTAAATGTTAATTATACATTAATTTTTAAAAGCATAGCTTATATTTGCAAAACATTTACTCAATGTTGGACATTGTTCTTTTGTTTTTCAGAAACTCTTCTTACAGTTACATATATTAATGTATTTAATCCTCTCAGTAACTCTACTAAGGTAGATACTATTACCAGCCTCATTTTATAGATAAGATTACACAGATATGTAAAGCAACTTGCCTAAGATTCTACAGCTTGCAAATGGAGGAGTTGAAAATCTAACTCAGCTACTCTTGATGCCAGAATCTATGCTCTCATTTCTCTGCTGTTCAGTATCTCTAAGGTTATATAGAAGTGATTATTATCCTGTGACAGTCTCATATATCAGCAAATCAGTGGGCTCTAAAGATATTACTAAGTAGTTGCAGTGATATTCCTGAGGCCACTCTGTGGCTTATTTATTCATCATAGAAAAATTTGAACTGATTTACCTAGTAAATATTTCTCCCAGTGTTAGTTTAGAATCAGAAAATTAGAAGGTAATGGATGAAGGTTGGAGGCAAGCACTATTGCTATAGCAAAAAATGACAATTAAAGGCAAAAATAGAAGACATGAAAAATGAAGAAGAAAAAATACAAACACTTGAAAAAGTGATTATTCTGGATAGATTGCATGAAAAGAAAAGTGAGGCCCTGATGATGGGTTGGAAGGAGACAAAGAATATAGCTTGGCATTCTCTAAGAAATCAATAAGCATCTATGATTGGATGTGCACTGAAAGAGGCCCAACAAAAGAGCTTGGAACAGGATGAATCAGAACAAGGAGGCAAAAGGAATTCTTAAAAATGGATGTGTCTAACCCACAACTCTGGTTGATGTGCTTTCTATAATGTTAAGTTCTTCTGTGGACTCAAACCTTCAGTGAAGTCTTAATACATATAAAATATACAAGAGACTGTGTGATTATGTTTTTAGGGGAATGAAAAAGGCTGAGACTAATCTGGATGACTTGGAGAACTTTCAAGGGACGATAAACCCAATGAGATAAAAAATTCAAGGGAAGCAGAAGGTTGGCACCAAAAATATGTGAACATGAGAATTTGTAGACTCTGTAATTTCACAGAAATCTTAGCTAGGGCATTTGTTTTCCATAGAACATGGGATACATGGCTTAAGTAAGTTAGTTTTCCAGAGATCTGAAAGGACAAGGAGATCTTAGTTCCATCTGACTTGTCCTCCTTGGTCTATATTAGATTAGTTTTGACTGTTATCATCAGTGCCGGTGAGCAGAAGGGCCGTGAGTGATGTGCGTGGTCGTATGGTAAGTCATTTCAGTTGTGCCTGCCTCTTTGCAACCCTATGGACTATAGGTTGCCAGGCTCCTCTGTTCATGGGATTCTCTAGGCAAGAATACTGGAGTAGGTTGCCATTTCCTCCTCCAGGGGGATCTTCCTGACCCAGGGATCGAATGAGTGTCTTCTGCTTTGCAGGAGGATTCTCTACTGCTGAGCCACCGGGTAAGTCCTGCCATGAGTGGTAGGGAGGGTATATAAGATTAAGTAATAATCTTAGGCCTATGATTACTACTTAGGAGTAGTAATCATAGACCACGTTCTGTAAGATCTTGTTATCTATGACAAACAGTATGAGATTGGTACTCAGACACTCAGTCATGTCTGACTCTTTGTGACCTCATGGTAACCCACCAGATCCCTCTCTGTAAGGGATTCTCCTGGCAAGAATATTGGTGTGGGTTGTCATTTCCTTCTCCAGGGTATCTTCCTGACTCAGGGATCCAGCCTGTGTCTCTTACGTCTCCTGCATTGGCAGGCAGATTCTTTACCACTGCTGATTCCTGAGAAGCCGAGGAGATTTGTGTTTTCCCTAAGTACAAGGGGAAGCTGTTGGAGGCTTTTTGGCAGAGGAGAGACACTACTTGTGTTATTTTTAAGAGCATCACTTAAGCTACCTTGTGGATTTGTTTAGAGGTGGAATCAGGGAGACTAGTTAGGAAGCTATTAACGTCAACCAAATGAGAAAAGGTGGGGGACTTGGAGTAAGGTGCTAGAAGAGAGGGTGGCCTGGGATTCAGGATATATTTTGGATTTAGACTCAATAGGATCCATCGATGGACTAGAATTGTAATAAAGAGAACGAGAGATGATGCCTAGATTTTTTACTTCAGCAAATGGGTGCATAGAGGCTGAATTTGCTATGAATGGAAAACCAGAAGAGACTTGGTTAAGAGAAGTGCATTTTATTCACTGTAAGATGGAAGGCTACTTTTCAAATCTAAGTGTGAGCCAAGGACTTGGGAGTAGAATGGAGACCAAAAGAACAATAAAAGAATGGATTAGAGAAACTTCTTCAAAAGAAGGCATGGAAAAGACTAGAGGGTTAGGAATCTGAAGACCAGGCGGGGGAGGGGAGGGAGTCATACTCGACTAATCATGACTACATGAGCCACTCTTTTGCCTGAGTGAGGATGTTGGCTTAGAGATGTGAAAGGATTTATCTAAGGTCATCTAGCCAGGGGCAGACTTGACGTTGGAACCCACATGTCCTGACTCCTGTGGTTAGACAGTGGGAGTTGATATCTACTGAAGACCCATTGGTATTGGTGTTGGGTACTGGACTTCACAGTATTTCCTTTTTCTATAATTTTTTTCATTTTTATTAGAGTATAGTTGCTTTACAATGTTGTGTTATTTTCTGCTATATAGCAAAGTGAATCAGCTATACATATATCCCCTCTTTTTTGGATTTCCTCCCTATTTGGGTCACCACAGAGTACTGAGTAATTTCTTGTGTTATACAATAGGTTCTGATTAATTACCTATATTGAATCAATAGTGTACATATGTGAATTCCAATCTCCCAATTCATTCCACACAGTCTCCTTTCTCCCTTGGTATCTATTTATTTGTTCTCTATATCTGTGTCTCTATTTCTGCTTTGTAAATAAGGTCATCTATACCAATTTTTTCAGATTCCACATACACATGATAATATATGATATTTGTTTTACTCTTTCTAACTTAACTTCACTCTGTATGACAGTCTCATAGGGTTTTTTAATTCAATACTGTTAACAACCTTAGGTCTTTAGAGTGTTATCATCTATCTCACTTTTTAGGTAAGGAAATGAGTCTTAGAGAGATAGGTAACTTGGTTCCTTATGCAAACAAATGTATTAAGGGAAATTTCCATAAGAATAGTCAAATAATTTCAGGCCTTAAAGATGCCCAGCTCCCTCAGATTACAGATCAGGAATCTAGTCCCTGGGAAGGTAAAGTAACTTGCCTGTATTCCTCAGTGGCAGAGCTAGGATTTGAACATAGCATAACTCTTTGCTCAATGCTTAAAATCATAGGATTTCTAAATACAATTTTTTCCAGATATTTGCTTAAATTGTCATGTGGGAGAGAATTGAACATATTATTAAAATCAATATAGACTTCATTTTCTAATTTCCACCAGTTCACTGTATAGGAGGAGGAGACTTCAATAGTTTTTATAATATCAGAGTGCTTACTCCCTAATACTCTGTCCTAGTCTCTGTGTTGAAAAATTGATTTTGTGATGATTCTTTATTAATCAGGTCAATAAATTAAACTTACAGGTCTATTATTCTAGGTCATTCTTGTTCCTCTACAAAGAGCTTTAGCCATTGCCCCTTTCCATATATTACTCAGAAGCTTCCGTTCGCCTATTCAGAATCTAACATCTGAAGCTCTTGGCTGAGCACTGGTGACCTCCCTTCCACAACCCCATTCACTATTATTGCCTTTGTTGTTTTCAAAGACTATGTGCTATGATAACTACTTCCTTTTAGTCTATGGAAGGAGATGCTGCTTCCGATCTCTGACTGACAAAAGAGGATATTTGAGGATTCTAAAATGTCTTGATTGAGTTCTTAACCTTGGGCTACATTCCTAGTTTGGGGAACTATAAAAATATGCCAGAAAATCATATTCTTCCAATGATTTCCAAATTTACTCCAGAGTTATCTAGGATAAAAATAAATTTTCCAGATCACTCACATCCAAGATGAAATATTATTACTTAGAACATGTGTTTGGTTCTTTAAAGAAATATATTGGGGGTGATTTGAGTACAAATCCTGCTACTGTAATTTCCTATTTAAACTAAGCATATTAGCTCCTCTTTTCAAACATACCACTCAATTTCAGCCCTGCTCTGATCATAAGAAATGGGGAAAAGAGGTATCTACTTTCTAAAATATGTGCCAATCATACCCTTGGCCACTCGACAGGCCGTTTCCAAATACTGTTACTCTACCTTTGAGCTGCTATCAGCACCGGTGATTAATTAATGGGTTATTTACTAAACTTCATTTCCTTTCTTCTCTCCTTCTGCAAAAGATGTAGGAGACAATTCAAGAACAGCCAGACATGTGTATGCTATTTGAAATCCATGATTAAAAAGCTTAAAAATTCAAACCAGTGTAAAAAACTGTTTTATTTTAATACTCTGGAAGGTTTCAGTGAACTCCATTATTTTCACTCACTATTTGCTTGAATAATTTAGGCAAGAAAGCTAAATTATACATAAAGTGTACAGTTAGAAGAAAAAGTTCACGCACAGCCCTAGGCTATAGCCTCCCCTAATGATGTCTGAAGTCAGTGAAAAGAACTCGTTAGACTGAGAGTAATTTCTCAGGGTTTAATTTTTTTTCTTAAAGCAATAATGCTCTTATAAAAATCTGACAAATAATACACTAAAAGAAAAGCCACAAAAGAGAATTCCCAGGTAAGGCCTTAGCCCCTATACATTTTCGCTTGGTTTCATGTAAAAGTTGGCTTTCCACATGCCACAATCGATACATGTTGGCAGCCTTGAGTGATTTGATCCAACAAAGAAAATACACGTCTTGATTCAATAGTGTTGCTATTTGGCCTCATCAGAATTCTGAAGTTACGGAGTTAAAAGGAGATGCTTCAGGCTGAGAGATAAACTTGAAATCTTCTATAAAAAGGGGATCAGCACACACTCACTGTACCATCATTTGAGAAAGCAGTTGCCACTTGCTCAGTTATTGTACTTGAGGAGCAATCCGTGTCATTAAATATTTACAGATTCACTAAAATGTTCACATCTCCTTTAAGTGTAACAACAGAGAATCTGACGGCTGTAAGATGACAGGAATATCAAAATGATACTGTAGTCACCTTTGATTTCTGAGCTGCCTTTGTTCTTTCTTTAAAGTTACACAGTTGTAGAATTTGAAGGATTCAATTCAACCACTTCATTTTACAGATGAGGAACCTGAGACCCAGAGAGTGGAAGTGATGAGCTCAAGGCTATGCACCTAAGGCATTTGTTCACTCATCCCCAAATGTTGATTCACCTGGAGACAGAGAAAGGAATTCCAAGCAGAGAGACTGGCCATATGTAAAAGTATAAAGATGGGAACCAGCACAATGCATTGGGGAACAAGAGGTGCCCATGATTGTCTGGGCACCTTTTCCCCCACCCCCCACTACATCCTGGCTGTATAAGCTGGCAGGAAAGGGCACATAGAGTCTGGAACCTGACTGCCTGAGAGTCACCCTGACTGTGCCTTGTAGTAGCTGTAAGACCATAGGCAAGTTACTTTACTCTATCTGATTTATATTTTCCAACAGTAGTGTGCTGATGGTAATAGTAGAACCTACTTCTTAGGGTTGTTTTGAATGGATAGTAAAGCATATAAAACATTTACAGACCATATCTGGTTCTTAAGAGTTCTATAAATATTAGTTATGATCATTAATATTAATAGCATACAAACTTTTCCATATGATTTTGCCTCCTTGTCATAGCTGGCCAGATAAGGGGTGGTAGGCAGTTGATCCAGGTGAAGCATCAGTCAAGGATCCATGTCTTATTACTCATGTGACTTGCTTTTGAAGAGATAAATTAGGCCATCCAAGTAGGGCTACCAAGGAATTATGAAGTCGGCAACCAAAGACCTGGGCTTGTTAGCCAAGAGGGTGAGAGAAAAGATGGGTGAGAAAACTCAGGGCCAGTGCAAGTGTTATAATCCTGACTGATAAATGAAGTTACCAAGTTTTGAGGAAGCCGACTGGTTGGAGAGGTGGGTGGGGATGTGCGCAAACACACATGTGCCCAAACATACACACACACACACACACACATACTTTACATTGTTTAATCCAATGCTACTAGTAAACAATGTTTATAAGACCCTCATTTCTTAGAGGTAAGTGAAGTGAATCTCAGGTCCTTGTAATCAGAAGATACTACCAAATACTTACAGACAGTTCCTCCAAGAAGACACCCATTACCGGAATATAAATAGAGGCCAGTGAAAGGCCAGTAAAATGAGTTTAAACTATCTTTTGAAAGCCTCTAGAAGCTTTTGAAGGATTAAAGAGGGTGAGTCGTATATGATCAGATTTGTCATCAGCTCTGTAAGGTCATACATTCAACAGTGCATAAGGTAAATTCAAGGGACAAAAAAGACTAGAGAGGGGAGGCTGGTTAAAAGGCTTTGAGTATAATCCAGAGGGAGGTGGGGGGGGGAGTTTCACGATGGGGAACACAGGTACACCCATGGCTAATTCATGTCAATGTATGGCAAAAACCACTACAATATTGTAAAGTAATTAGCTTCCAATTAAACGAAATAAACTAATCCAAAAAAAGGCTTTGGCTATAATCCAGGTTAGAACTGATCAGGACCTGAGCTAAGGGAATAGTGGTAGATGTGCAAAGAAAGTACAGATAAGGAAGGTATAAAGAACCTGATGACTTGTTGTGGGGCACAGAGAAGCTCCTGGAGTACAGGAAACATTTCTCACTTGAGCATATGGATAGATACACTTGGAAACAGTCGGGGGAGTAGAAATTGAGAGCTATGCCTTTGCTTATGCCGCGATTGAGGGCTCTAGAAAATTCAAGTGAAGATGTTTCATTGCATTTGGATATATAGTTATGGAGCTCAGCAAAGAATCTGGGATGACAGATTTAGGAGTCTACAGGATAATAATGTTTATTGAAACTAGTGGTTTGGCTATGTCTTTCAAGGTAAATGTCGATGATGAGAAGAGATACATAGGCTGGGGAACACCAATATGTAAGGTGTGAGTGAGCAGAGAGGCCTGTGCAAGGGTCCCAAAAAGGATGGATGAAGAGATGGGAGAAGCCTAGGAGAAAGTGAGAGAGGGTGACTTAGGAACCAAGAGGGGAGGAGATGTCAAGGTGAAGAAAGTGATCGCTTGATGTCAAGTGCAGAAAAAGGTCCTTGTAAGCTAAGGGCACAAAATGATGCATTGAATGTAACAGCATGGAAGTTATCTGAGACCAAAGCTAAAGGAGTGAGAGAGTGAGAGAAAATTAAAGATGACAGTGGGATGAAAGCGAGGGAAACTAAAGGAGGAAAGCAAGTATACTCCAACAGTCAGAGAGGTGAAAAGAATGTGGGATCAAATCAGGACTGTTTGTTTAGTACAGAATAGACTTGACATGTTGATGAACTGAGTCAGAAACAAGAAGTTACTGATAGAGGATAAAAGAAGCCTGATAGAACAAAGTGTCTCCTGAAAATGTAGGAGACCTCAAGATCAAGGGCACAAGTGGAGGGATTAGTCTTGGACTGAGTGAAGGGCAATGCTTCCATGGAAACAGGAGGGAAGGAAGAAAGAAAAGTTGGAGACCAATGAAGTTAAGTTTGTAGGGCTTGTGTGTGTGTGTGATCACACCATGAGAGGTTTGGGATGTTAGTTCCCCAGCCACGGATTGAACTCATGCCCTCTGCAGCAGAAACACAGAGTCTTAACCTGTGGACCACCATGGAAGACCCAAGTTTGCAGTTTTTAATTCAGCAAGTTGAAGGAACTTTGTAATTGAGGGAGGAAAACAAGGGGAAAAACTATGATACAAGGAGTCTGAAGAGAAGAGGAAAGGTTAGAACAAACCACCCATTACAAGCATCAGGAGAGAGGCTGAACAGGAACTCACAGAACTGTAGAGCTATTTTAGAGCCCAGATGAGTTTGAAGACCACTGATGTATGAGACACCAGTCTATGCTTTGATCTGATTTCTCCAACAGTAGTTCATGTCCCTGACATAGGACAAGAGAAATCAAAATACAGGAGGATGCCGGCCAGATTTCATGGTAAATCAAGAAGACAAGGAATCCAGAGTGATGGTAAAGGATAGATAGGCTGATTTAGGCTTCCAAGGGACAGAAATGACTCAGGAGGGAGGTGTCAGCTTGGGAGGAAGAGAGAAAGGTTCGAATTAGAAGCTTTGGGTGGTTGAAAACAGGGAATCATGATAAGAGGGATAGCAAACCGGACAGGACTTTGTTATTAGTGTGTAGACACCAGAGTTGAAGACTTCAGAAATAAAGCAGTTAATTGTTGCCCAAACCAAGGCCAAAGGCAGGTCCCTTAATTTAGCCATAGATTTTCTTTTCCTGGAAAGAATCTGACTTCTCTGAAGAGTTGTAGAGCCATAACGAGAAGGCCAAACTTGTTATAGCCTGGCAAGAACATTTGCCAAGGTAATTTATCCTCTTTTGTCATTGGAGTTCCAACTGAGGCTGGAAAAGATTAAGAAAGTTTAATCACACCGTTCTTCAGAGTCCATTGCAAGACATTAATAACTTGCTGTGATATTAGCAGTTTTACATCTTACACTGGCATCATTTTGTCACATTAGTTTAATATTGCCATCATGTAGCTTAGTATTAATGTGATACAAAAGTAAAATTACATGTGCACTTTTTATATTGTTATATTGAAATCTAGTATGTATATGACACTAATACTATTCAAATTCCATAAAATATACAGTTCTTAATACAAAGACATTTTAATGTTATGTTAGAATAAGAATGCAGATCTTCACACTTTCAGAACTGTGCAGCAGAGGAGGAAGAACTAAAGGGCTTAACCTTGTGAGCCCCTGGGGGGAAAACAATCCAAGGATTGTTCCCATGGAGCGCAACCCCAGCCTTGCCTTCCCTGGCAGCCAGGGAAGTGCTCAAGGCCCATTTGCATTAGAACAAGAGTCAGAAAACTTGTTCTTAGAAGGGGTCAGCAACTAAGTATTTTTAGCTTCATGAACAGTATATATGATGTCAGCTACCATGGTTCACCATGGTGGTGCAAAAGCAACCCTCAGCAAGAGGTAAATGACCCATTTGAGAAATTTTAATTTATAGACAATGAAATGTGAATTTCATATACTCTTCATGTGTCATGATAATATTCTTCTGATTTTCTTTACAATTGTTTCAAAATACAAAACCACTCTTAGCTTGGGGGTCATATAAACACAGAAGGAGAATTACAAGTGACCCTCAGGCCATAGTCAGCTGATCTCTGTGTTGTTGTTAAGAGGCTAAGTTGTGTTCGACTCTTTGTGACCCCATGGACTGCAGCAGGCCAGGCTTTGCTGTCTTTCACTATCGCTCCAAGTTTGCTCAAACTCATGTCCACCGAGTAGGTGAAGCCATTCAACTATTCATCCTCTGTCGCCCTCTTCTCCTCTTGCCCTCAATCTTTCCCAGCATCAGGATCTTTTCCAATGAGTCAGCTCTTAGCATCAGGTGACCAAAGTATTGGAGCTTCAGCTTCAGCATCAGTCCTTCCAGTGAGTATAAAGGGTTGATTTCCTTTAGGAAAGACTGGTTGGATCTCCTTGCAGTCCAAGGGACTCTCAAAAGTCTTCTCCAGCACAATTCAAAAGCATCAGTTTTTCGGTGCTCAGCTTTATTTATAGTCCAACTCTGACATCTATACATGACCCCTGGAAAAACCACAGCTTTGAGTATATGGACTTCTGTTGGCAGAGTGATGTCTCTGCTTTTTAGTACACTATCTAGGTTTATCATAGCTTTTCCTCCAATAAACAAGTGTCTTTTAATTTCATGGTTGACCCCTGTGTTAGGAGATGATGGGACATCAATCCAGGGTTCCCTGGTAAGCATGCCTGGAACCAGTCTTTCTTGAAGAACTTATATTTGCAAGTGCAAACATTCCTAGATGATGTTGAAAGGGGGCAGACATATCTTTTTCTTTGCATGTTTTCCATGTCCTCTCTTCTCACTCCAGAGAGCTGGTACTGATGCTCATAACAGCATGTGCCTGGCCAGAGCACTAAGGGAGGCATGCCATGACCTTGTTTGACAAAAATGAAAGGATCTGATTCTTCAGTTTAGACCAAGCCTTCAGATACCCTTCCCTTTCTATTTAGCAGTAAAATATTTTCCAAGCAGGAGGCCAAAATTATGCTAAGAAACGCAATACATTGTTTTCAAGCTAATATATATGTATAGGAGATATAAGCTGCTTAGTATCCATCTGTTTCTTCTGCCTTCCTTTTTTTATGTTTTCTCTCACCATTTAAATTGCTGTTTAAAATTTAGATGCTGTCTTTCAAATAATAAAAAAGAAATATCAAGTAATGCATATACATATAAACATTTTTAAATTTTATTTAGTTTCATTAGATGTCATGTCAGGTAACACGTTTCAAATCAAATCTGAGAACATGGGAATCCATTTTGAAGTAACATTATAAAACTTATCTGTGTTTCATGGGAGAACTAAATGCTTCCCTTATCTTCTAATTCTTTGACTTTGATCCAATAGAGTATGATAGAGATAAGCCTAATAGATTTTTGAATGACCAAAAGGACCTAAAAATACATTCAGACACATTTCAGAAGGAAACCTGGATTTAGACTACCTGGAGCATTTCATCAATGAAGGAAAAAATAAGAGAGACCAGCGTTCATGGATGCTGAATGGCGAGGGGCCATGTAGAGAAGATGAGGAGACGAGGGAGGGAGGAGAAAGTCATGGGGTTCAGCTTATCCTCCTGCGTCTCGTTTTCTTCATTTTCTTTCTCTCGTCCAGTCATCACAGACCTGGCCCTGTGCTCATATCATGATGAGGTGAAGAGGTAGGAGGGGTGCCTGGAGCACCATGGTAGGACAGGGGCTAAGCACCTGGGGGAGCCAACCATAGGAGCAACATGATTAGAGACTGATGATCTACCTCCAGAGACGGATGTCTTTATTGCTTAGATGTCAACCCAGAGGTGAGGATTTATCATCTCACAACCCCGGACATGCAGTAGGGAGAAAGAGTGAGATCTCTATCCAGAGAATGGAGTTAAGCATTGGTTTCTGGTTGTTTCAGAGGAGAGTGGATGGAATGCTGCTAACACCCTGTATATCCACAGGAAGCTGAATCCTTGTCTAATCTTGGGGGAAGATCTGGTATTGGGTTTCAATAAATATAAAGTAGACTTGGCAGTGTATCTTGCTGCCCCAGGCTGTCCTGGAGAGATGAGCATGGGGACCATTCTCTATGGAACCAGTTGAGTTTGGTCCAGATTCTTGTTGAAGGTGGCCAAGCTTAAGAGAGGAGTTTCCCCCGTTACAAAGAATCCACTCATCTTTTGAAAACATACATGTAAAAGAATAGGCTGAACGTAAGATAGTGTCTGCCTAAGACAATCCCAGATATTAACATTCTGACTAGATTAATGATGCCCCTTCCTTTTAACTGGACTTTCATGGTGGTTTGGATGGTAAAGAATCTGCCTGCAATGGAGGCCACCCAGGTTCTATCCCTGAGTCAGGAAGATCCTCTGGAGGAGGGCACAGCATACTACTCCAGTATTCTTGCCAGGAGAATTCCATGGACAGAGGAGGTGGACTATAGTCCATAGTATCACAAAGAGTCAGCCATGACTGAAGCAACTTAGCACGCATGCATGATTGGGAAATGGTGGTGGCTGAAGTTGGGGGACAGAGGTAGGCATAAGGGAATACATTTCTTGTATTTTCCACCTTTGGATGTGGTTAGGAAATTTCATAAGTCGTTGAAAAAATAAAATGCATATTTCCTGGGTCTCACCCCAGATCTACTGAATCAGGATCTCTGGGTAAGAGGATCAGATACAGATGTTGGATTGAGGTGGTGTGGGAAACAGGCAGGAAGCAGGGGCCTGATTTGAAAAGCCAAAGCAATGGAGGGTTGAATCTCAGCAGCGGCACTGGGGAGCAAAGGGTGGGTGTGAAATGTCTCTTTTAGTTTTCTAGACAAGACCTAGTTTCTGATTAGAGGGAGAAAGTGAAGTCAAAGGTGACTTTTAAGAGACTGAATGGTGTCATTACTGAAATGGACAATGGAGAAGGAGCAGATATGGACAATGAAACCTAAGGATTCATATTGAGTATTCCAAGTATTAAAACTATTTGAGTGTCTCCTGTTAATACCATTTCAGTATTTTCGCCACATTTCTTATTCCTTAAAATCGCTTAAAGACTTCCTGCTGCTGCTAAGTCGCTTCAGTAGTGTCCGACTCTGTGCGACCCCATGGACGGCAGCCCACCAGCTCCCCCGTCCCTGGGATTCTTCAGGCAAGAACACTGGAGTGGGTTGCCATTTCCTTCTCCAATGCATGAAAGTGAAAAGGGAAAGTGAAGTCGCTCAGTCGTGTCCGACTCTTAGCGACCGCATGGACTGGAGCCCACCAGGCTCCTCCATCCATGGGATTTTCCAGGCAAGAGTACTGGAGTGGGGTGCCATTGCCTTCTACAAATAATCTAGTTTCTCTGCTCCATTCTTCAGGAACATGTCTTTAATTGGGATTTCCAGCAAGGCTGCAGTTGAATTAATCTAATCTGATTAACTATTTTCAAAAGCACATACCCTCCACCTTCCTGTGTCCAGGGGCCTTTTCTGTTTTTCCTCTCTGCCTTACTCTGCTGTCCTACAGGTCCTGTCTTTAGAACATAGGAAGCAGCTTGGGGATTTTTGGTACACAAAGTACAGTGTCCTCGATTCCCTTTAATCCTCCGGAAAGTGTGGAGATATATGTAAACACACCCAGAAGCTCTGAGACCCCAAGATCAGCCACATCAGTGCTCCTGGCATTTTTGTCTTTTTTCCAGTCATTTCCTATTTTCAGTTGTAAGAACCTGAGGCTGAGACATGACATCTTTTAGGAAATCCAGTTAAACCCCACGCTTTTAAATAACTAGGTTTCGATTTGCCCAAGGGACGTGGGGAAGTGGCCTGCAAGCTACTTCTTTGGGAACCTCTCTGGAGGCCTGGTCTTTCCTGTAATCTCCACGGGCTCTTTGCAGAAAGTCATATTTCTTCCAAGTCTTTCTTTTCATCCCTGCCTGAACCTGCCTTCATCTTCCTAATGGCTAATTAAAAAATTACAACCAAGAGCATTAAATAGTAAACCCCTTCCCTGCTGTTCTCTGTTTAATTTCTGAGGCCCCAAGCAACATGTCTTGAAAAGAATGTCAAAGAGCCACCTTTCTGCTTGCGAACTGCATGGTAAATAGCATTCTTGTAGGAGAGAAGACTTTATTCTAATGGGTAACCCTTTGATGCAGGGTCTGCTTGGCTATTATTCATAACTTATTCCAGAAAGATTAAGTTTAGGGAGTCATACTCTCTCCAATATTATGACTTTTCCCTTGTGCATGTTAAAGAATTTGTGTCTGTGTGCATGGGCTTCCTCTTCCCTTGGTGCCTTATGTTTCCACGATACACTGAAGCAGCTAGGAGTTTTAAAACTCACAATTATTTTTTTCACTGGAGTTAGAAATCTGAGCTTGATGAAAGCTCATCCCAATTCATGATGTGCACACTGAAGCTGCTGCTTGATTCCATTTGCAAAGAGAGATCTTGGGAGGCAGTGTCTAAATAATAATCAACATAGTGCTCTATCTCCCTTTGTTTATACATTATCTCAGCACTTTATTATGTATTTTAATAGGACAAGAGTTTAAAAGCCAGAATTAGACATAGTAGACTCAGTCTACTTTAGATTGTTCTTCATCAATTGTTTTTTCTTGTGATTATACACTTTTGGTTTATCATTCCTTTGATAACAATTTCTGCATGAAAATTGACTTTATATTTCATTTTTCCCGTCTGTTATCTTCACAGCATTCATACGCAAACACCCTTTGTGCTGCGCTGGTAATATAACTGATCAGGCGAAGCTATGCCATAAGAAATCAAAACCATAATAATGTCTTTGGATTTTGCATTTTAAATACTGCGTTCATTGTTGCACTGAGGTTTCTGATCCCTTTCCAGACATTACGGAGATTACCTTTGGTAATGCCTATTTCATTGTACTTTGATATAAAATAATGTGTGTCATAAATCATCTGAGTGACTGTCATTAAACAGAAAAGCACCTACTTAGGATATGTAACAATTTGCTTTTCTAATTTGAAGAAGACTGAGGCATTTTAATTATAGAAGGTCTTTGTATATGAGACTGGAATTCAATATAAAATTGTACTCTTCATAGGATTGTAGATTAGAAATAATAAAATCCTTATTCATTAATTTTACATTATTTTTTGCAAACGCTAAATCAAAACATTCTTGAGAGGGTTTCCTAAATAAAATCCTTCACTTTTGTTACCATTAATCTGAGAAAAGGTTGTGTTTATTTATTCAAGAAAAAGGCACAAGAGAATCAGTTTTTATCATAGGTTAATCTGCAATTGTACATTTAAGAAATTGCCTTCTCCAAAAGCTAAAAACATTGTCTAAGAAAATTAAGAAAAAACAAAGAAGAAGCCTAAAGTGTGAGGGATGGGAGAAGGGGGTATTTAAAATTATTGGTTGCTTCAGAGTTTCAAGATGGTTTCTGTTTGGAAGAGGATAGAAGTTTGGTGCCTTCTCAGTGAAGAACAATTTATAATTATTGGAGCTCCTCTTTAAAGGTGATCAGAGTTCTGCACACAGACAGTGTAGGGAGATTTAAAATTATGAGAGCTCCTCACATTGTTTAAAATATTGATTTTTTATAAAATGGATTTCCACGTTTTATTTCTTCAGTGACTAGGTAATTACAGCGGCCTAGAAACTGAGGTACCTCAACATGAAACTAGTATTTTCTCTTTGGTTCCTTCCTATTTCTTTCCTTTTGTCTTTATTTTTTTCACCCACTTATTATATTTTCTAGTTTCCCTTGCTGCTAGGATAAACACATCATTCTTTGTTCTTGCTCATAAATCACCCTGTGAGTGAGGAGCCAGGAAGTTATTAGGGGTGAGGGGAAGGTCAGGTTGAAAATTCAGATTGATCTAACCTATTCTGGCAAAAGAGCAGTTTGCCTACCTCGAACCCAAAGCTAAGCCCTGAGGCCAGGCTGCCCCGAAGTGACATTTAGTTCTGTTTTGTGAGGGAAGAGGCTTTTGCAGCTTTGATAGTGTTACAGAGTCACAAGAACTGTCAGGTTGTCATCAGTATTTGGTTATAATTACATTTGCCTAGATGCATCAGACACTTCCTTCTTCTCTGCTGTATGTCCTCTTTCTCTCTTCCCCTCTTTGTCTTTCATTTATACAGAGAGCTAGGAAGGACATTCTGAAGATTCACTGTTGAAGGCTCATCAAGTTGTTGAGGGGGGAGACTTTTGTTTGGGAATTCCAGAAGTTTCTCTTTTTGTGTTAGAAATCAATCTTGTGTATGCACACACACACACTCACACAGATACTAACAGGGGATGCTATGGAAGAGAATTAGTTCAAGGACCCTAGTTGAGGTTATAAATACATTTTCCCCAGTCTTTCTCTTTCATTTCCAAGAAAAAAATCGCTTCCCCAGCTCGGCTGTCTTCCCTGTTGGTTATTTGGTAAAAGGCAGAAACAGTGTTCCGTGTGTTTTGCAAAAAGCTATATCAAAGTGAATTGAACATAGTATTAAATGTTTGTCAGCTTGAACTCACACCTGCCACACACAAAAGTTTTTTGGCCTTTTCTGCAATCATAACTTGAGCCTAAATCAAAAGGAACAGAGAGAGCGATTGAGCAAAGCTGTCCAGATGTTGCTCAGTCTTTGTGATTGTAAATTTCAAAATACCAGCTTTCCATTCAGATTTTAGTGCATGGGACCTATATGAAAATTCCAAGACATACTGGCTTATTGAAATGTCTGGACATTTCTATATGAATTTTGGAACAGATGTACTAAGGTAGGCAATAAAACTGTGATAATAAGGAACATTTCCACATCAGCTCACTAAACTACAAATCTCTAATGAGGAACAAAACTCAGCAGTGGACGGTGATGATTGGTGATTTCATTATTTCTTTAAAGTCAGTGTCAATTACTTGAATTCTTCCCTGACTATAGTTTTGGTCCAGATTTCTGAGGGTTTGAGGCTGGTATATGAAATTCAGTTTTACCTTTTTTGATCAATGAAAATAATGTAGGACTTTGAGTATATCTTTATAAAAGTTTGTTATCATTTTTATCATTACGCATAAGACCCAAGAGGCCTAAATGAGGTGCTTACAGTCTTTTTGGATTTTGAAGTTTCAGTATGAGTTTCAGTGTCTATGCTGGGAGTAACCACACTCCAGAAGGTAAGGGCTTGGTCTGAGCATGTCTCTGGAGTGACCATTGACTTTACGGTTCACACCTCAGAATGAGGAAGAAAGTGTGCCATCTTGGTTGACTCTACTTGCTGCTTTCTCATTCTTAGCCTCTTCCCAGCTCATTGACTCCTCATCTGAGGATGAACAGGACCTTCCAGGATACAGGCTAAGAAATATGGCCCCCGGGATTGATACCAAACCATTTGTATCCCTTTTAGGGATTTGCAAAGCAGTTCAATGAGAGTTTTGGAACAAATGGGGCTCTACTGAATTCCTGACCATTTCCCCTAACAAGACTGGCTGTTAATCAAGTAGCTCTTAAAGGGAGGAAAAGAGAAACAGTTAAACAAAAACAAAAATTAAACATAAATTATTTGATAGAATGTGAAAGTCGCTCAGTCATGTCTGACTCTTTGTGACCCCATGGACTATACAGTCCATGAAATTCTCCAAGTCAGAATACTGGCATGGGTAGCCTTTCCCTGCTCCAGGGGATCTTCTCAACCCAGGGATCTCCTGCATTGCAGGTGGATTTTTTACCAACTGAGCTATCAGGGAAGCCCATTTGATAGTATGTGAAGTGAAGTCGCTCAGTCGTGTCCGACTCTTTGTGACCCCATGGACTGTAGCCTACCAGGCTCCTCCATTCATGGGATTTTTCAGGCAACAGTACTGGAGTGGGTTGCCATTTCCTTCTCCAGGAGATCTTCCCATCCAGGGATTGGACCCAGGTCTCCCACATTGTAGGCAGACGCTTTACCATCTAAGCCACCAGGGAAGTCCCTTTATGGACTTTTAAAAGTTCTTTCTCAGTCTTCCCTTTATTAAACCTGTGGTAATTGGAAATTAGATTTTTTAAGAAATGATTTATTTCAGTCTCTGATGTTACCAGGAAGACTACAGGAGACTGGAAGCATAGGAAGCATCCTGTGGAAAAAGGAAGGAAATGGAGGCAGGTGCATAAAATATACAAGCTCTTACCGTGTAAGAATCACCTGAAGGAAAGGGCCATGGGGCACCTGACAAATAAGCACAGCATGGAACATGTTTAAAACATAGCTATGAAGGCACTGTCCTCCTCAAACTCTCTCTCTCTCTCTCTTTTTGTCACATTTGGGAAATATTAAAGCTGTTAAAGTCTCATTTACTCTTCTCTGGAATTTTGAAAATTATTTTTCCTGGCATTACTCAGTTTTCCCAAAGTAGATTTTGTTTGTTATTTTCTTTTACTATAACATGACCCTCACTGGTCACTTCATATATTTTTCTGCTACTTGCTTTGAGAGCATCCAGCAGTTCTAGGAAAGCAAAACAAGCAAAACAGACAAACTGCAGGAAGAGACGGTAGAAATAAAAGGAGGATTGTTGGTGACCTCTAGTTACTAGGAAAAGTGCTCCGTTTTCTCTGAGCGGAGTCTCAGAAGCTGTAAGAGTCCCAGACCACTTCCTCTTTTTGTTGTTTTTTGTTTGTTTCTCTCTTTTGTGTTCTTTGGCCACCCTTCATCTATTAAAAAGCAAGAGTGGTCCAAACAGGGATGAAAAGCTGTGGTGTACTTTAAATATTTACATTTAACAAATTAATGATTGTGAAATACAGAAATCCCATGCCCATATGTTTAAATTCATTTGAAGGTAAGATCAAAATTCGAAGTGTAAGGCTTTCATGAATGGGAGGCGTGGGACATGTGACTCTTTCTGAACCTCCTTCCCAGTGCCCAGCTCCAAGCAGGGAGGGTACCTGGCCTTGACTATGTGACCTACATCTCATGACCCAGGTATCTCACTGAAGGACAGGCCAATAGTGGAACTCAAAAAATGTGTTTCCTTCCTTCTGCCATTTTAAAATTGTATTTCTATCTGAACCTTGAAGGTCCTCGCAAACACTGGTCAGTGTGCCAGTGGGCTAGTGAGGAAAGGGGGTCATTTGCATTCACCACGGTGTGCGCTGCATACTCATGAGGAAAAGAAAAAAATGGTACAGTCATTTTGAGCTGCCTGGGGAGCCACAGGCTTCATTATGCCATTCTGCTTTCTTCTCTTGTCTTGAAGTGAGAGTTCTAGCTGGGAATCCAGAGCAGCATCGATGCACTTGAATCAGCTTTACCCTTTTTTAAATTAAATTTTTATTATGGAAAATTTGAAACATACACAAAAGTAAAGAAAGAATACTATAAGGAACCCCCATGTACCCATCACCAATCTTCAGTGATGATCAGTGACACACTTTTAAATACACATCTGTGGAAATAGCTGCAGGGAAATGGAGGTGGGGACTTTTGCACCATGACGGTCTTTGGTGTACACCTGTGCATTCCTACAGCTAAAGCTCATACACCTGCTTCCATGGAAGGCTTCATAATTGCTTTTGAATTTGGAGAACTGTACCACTGCCATAGAAAGGGAAATTTTAAGTGAACAAGGTTAGAATGACTTGTTCCTTAATTGATGCTTTCCTCGTTCTTAATTTAAGACATACAGGTAGTTAAGATGTTTATTAACAACTAGGGGCAAAAAGGAAAAAACCATTGGCTGAAAAGTGAACTGTATTTTCTTCTTAGCTGCTTGCTTTGAGATAAGCCAGATTTTGTGTGTGTGTGGTGGGGGGAGGGGTGTGTGTGTGTAGAAATGGAAAGAAAAACCAAGATGGAGACATAGAAATACCTCAAGAAAAGCGAAATTACAGCCATTATAATCCTTAAACTAGGCTCTTGCAGAGCACACCTGGTTTTTAGAAAAGGAGGCTTTTCTGATTCTCAGCGATAATGTCAAGTCCAGGGCACCATAACAGGGCCATTGATGCATCCCATCATGTAAAGAGAAATTACACAGCTCTCTACCAACATTTTCCTCTGATATTATCATCTTGTGATGATATGGTTTCTAGTTAAAAACCAGTGCCAAAGATAAAACAGAACTGACTTGGCAGCAAGAATGCTTGTTTGCATGCTGTTAATAAGTTCCAAGGCTTCCTAAATAGAAGGACAGAATTGTAGGCAGCTTTGATAGCCACTGGGACTTGTGATACCCTCTTCAAGGCTCACTGTCTGTAGCTTAAGGCTCTAGCATTGGGAACATTATTTAAACACCATGTGCTTTAGCTTACCCACCTGTGACAGTCTAAAAACAGTCCTTGCCTTCTAGAAAATTGGATGCCAAGAATGTTGAAAGGAAAAGTGATAGGTGGCTGTGACTGTTAAGTGCTTTAGAATCCTTTAAAAAAAAAAAAGAAAGAAAAAACAAGATACCATCTCTAATCTCCATGGTGGCCCATCCCACTGAAGGCTCCAGAGGCTGGGCTGTCTTCAATGAATATGTGACCTGTGCAGACACAAGGGCTCCACACTTGCTAAATGAATTGTCCTTGCTATCCTGAAATTCTTAATTTTTGAACAGGGCCCCTGCATATTCATTTTTCACAGAGTCTCACAATCTTATAGTCAGTCCTGTCTAGGGGGCCTTCTGAGACATACCGCTATTCATGTGTCAGCAAAGTCATCTCACTAAGAGAGAGTTCACACTGCTACTGCTTTCATGTCTGGGAAATAAAGTGGAATGCTAGATTTTTAATTTTATATAACTAACATGCAGCACTGTGTAAGTCTAAGGTGTACAGCATAATGATTTCATTTATATATATTGTGAAATGGTTACTGCAGTGAGTTTAGTGAACATCTATCATCTCATATAGAGCTTCCCTGGTGGCTCAGATAGTAAAGAATCTGCCTGCAATGCAGGAGACCCAGGTTCAATCCCTGGGTCAGGAAGATCCCCTGGATAAAGAATGACAACCCACTCCAATCATCTCATACAACTACAAAATAAAAGAAAAGGAAAAAAAAAGTTTCCTTTTTGATTAGACTTATTAGGGTTTATTTTCTTAACAACAGCCATATATAAGACATAGCAGTGTTAATTATATTTAACATGTTGTACATTACATCCCTAGTATTTATTTATCTTATAACCAGAAGCTTGTCCTTTTGACCATCTTCATTCGGTTTCCCCTGCCCCTAGTCTCCACCTCTGGAGACTAGAAATCTGATCTCTTTTTTTGAGTTTGAGTTTTTTAAAAGTATAGTTGATCTACAACAGTATGTTAGCTCCTGGTGCACAGCATAGTGATTTGATATTTCTGCATATTTCAAAATGATCACTAGATAAATATAGTTAGCATCTGTTACCACATAAAGTTATTACTAATATTGATTATATTCCCCATTTTATACATGTCAGACCTGTGACTGTTTTATAACAGGAAGTTTGTACCTCTTAAATATCCCTCCCTCATTTCGCAAATCTCCCCACCTCTCTGTCCTCTGGCAATCACCACTTTATTCTCTGTATCTATAACTCTATTTCTGTTTTGTTATGTTTGATCATTTGTTTTTTAGATTCCATATATAAGTAAAATCATATAGTATTTGTCTTTCTCTTTCTGACTTCTTTCACTTAAGCATAATACCCTCTAGGTTCATCCCCATTGTGGAAAATGGCAAGATTACATTCTTTTTTTAATGACTGAGTAATATTCCATTATATATGGATACCATGTCTTCTTTATCTGTGAATGCTAGTTTTTAGGAGACTTGTTACTCCAAAATTGTGTATCAAGAAAGCTATTCTGAGAAGAAAACTTAGGGTTAAGAGGACCTTAGAGAATCTTGTTAAGAAATATCTACTTTGAAAAATTCAAGCAGATTGCCTGTAGATAATCATTTGTTGGTACCACATTGATATTTCCAGGGCTCACCTATTTCCTTCTGTTGCATTATTTCTCTGTGTCAAGTATTATTCAAATTCAACAATTTTTACAGTCTTTGAAAACTCTCCATCCTATAACATGAGTTATGAGTTTTCTGATTAGAGTTTAAACACACCTTGCACTCAAAGAGAGCAAATATTTCTTATTTTGTGATTCATCTGAAACTTGAATTTTCATTCCTGTGATTTTCAAGCGAAAAGCATTATTTGTTTCTGTTCATGTTTGCCTGCTAAACGTTTAAAGGCCATTGGGTGGTAACTAAACATTTTAGATTACTTGGAAGTTAAGAAATCATATGGTTTTAATTACTTTTGAAAATGACCAAGGATGAAATACTACTTATCTTTAAGAAATTTTTAAACAAAATCTTCGTTTTGTTGTTTAGTCACCAGTTGTGTCTGACTCTTTTGTGACCCCATGGACTACAGCCTGCCAGGCTCCTCGGTCCGTGGAATTCTCCAGGCAAAATACTGGAGTGGGTTGCCATTTCCTTCTCCAGAGGATCTTCTCAACCCAGGGATTGAATCTGTGTCTCCTGCATTGGCAGGCAGATTCTTTACCATTGAGCCACCTGGGAAGCTTCAACAAAACTTGTATATCTCAGTATTCTAAGTAAAAGAGATCATACCCTCCAGAGAACAGCTGCTGAAGAGCCTGGGGATGTGTTAGTAAGAAAGTGCAGCATATCTGGTGGGCAGTGGGAGGCTTTCCTGGTGGGTGGGGCAGAACCAGAACTCAGGTCTCCCATGGAATCCACCTCTTTGTGAAGGATGTTATCACATGTACTTAGCACTCAAATCTGATAACTCTATGCCACATTTTCCCAGGCTCCAAAATGCCTGGATTTGTGAATTGTCAGAAGGTTTTGATTTATTTCTTATTTAGGAAGGAGCACCTCCAATATCATAAAAACTGAATGAAGTGAAAGTCATTCAGTTGTGTCCAACTCTTTGTGACCCCAAGGACTGTAGCTCACCAGGTTCCTCTGACCTTGGAATTCTCCAGTCAAGAATACAGAAGTGGGTAGCCATTCTTTTCTGCAGGGGATCTGCCCAACCCAGAGATCAAGCCCAGGTCTCCTGCATTGCAGGCATATTCTTTACTGTCTGAGCCACCAGGGAAGCCCAAGAATACTAGAGTGGGTAGCCTATCCCTATCTCCAGGGGATCTTCCCTACCCAGGGGTCCCCTGCATTGAAAGTGAAGTCATGAAGTCACTCAGTCATGTCCAACTCTTTGCAATTCCATGGACTGTAGTTTACCAGGCCTCTCTGTCCATGGGATTTTCCAGGCAGGAGTACTGGAGTGGGTTGCCATTTCCTTCTCCAGGGGATCTTCCTGACCCAAGGATCGAACCCAGGTCTCCTGCATTGCAGGCAGATGCTTTACCCTCTGAGCCACCAGGGAAGCAGATTCTTTACCAGCTGAGCTACCAGGGAAGCCCAGCCTGTCTTTAAATGTTTCCTACCTGAAGAATAGACAGAGCTAGGTTTCCCTCAGCCCCCAACAGCAGATCACTTGATATATGTTATAGCTGGAAGAGGTAAAAGATGCTCTTCCCTTTTTGTTCCTGCTCCAGTTTAGCACCAGTTGAAAGATACAGAAACTGGACAGATGGAAATGAACATATCAGCTTTGCGAATGAGGTTTAGGTCCTCAGGCAATCGGGCTTGCTGACTTTTTACCTCTGTTCGTGTCACACTCACTGGGTTATGGGCAGGGGAACCTAGGAAGTCGACATCTTCTGGACCACAGTTGACAAGGTAATTCCTCAAGAGAAACCAAGCAAATGCTGGCCATCCTGGTTAGTTCCTTCTCCCTAAATCATCAATATGAGACAAGGATAAAGAAGTGCTAAGGAAGCAACTCTACTTGTGTAAATGTCTTCCTATGAAGACTTGGGGAATAAGAAATGTGTTCCCCAACAGTAAATTGAAAAAAAAAATTCTATTGAGTTTAATGTATGATGATAATGAAAAGTAATATGTCACAAATTCACATTTCAATAATCGAGAAAATGTTTCACATGCAAAAATTTAACCCCCTTGGGACATCCCTGGTGGTCCAGTGGTTGAGATTTTTCCTTCCAATGCAGGGGGTGCAGTTTCAATCCCTGGTTATGGACCTAAGATCCCACATGCCTCATGCAGTCAAAATACCAAAACATGAACAACAGAAGAAATATTGTAAAAATTCAATAAAAGACTTAAAAAAAAAATCAACCCCCTTAAGGAACATTGACTAGCTCAAAAAAAATTCTTCAGTCATTTTCTCCCTTCTAAGTACTAACCAAACCCAACCCTGCTTAGCTTCTGAGATCATATGAGGAGTGCATTCAAGGTAATATGATAGTAGCTCACTCCGGTGATTCTTTAATGAAACTATTCATTTGGCGGAGGAGATAAGAAGCTTGAGGTAGATGGGCTTTGCCAGGGCCAGTTGGAGATACTGGCCTTTCACGATGGCCTTGCATGGGACCCCATTCAGGCTAACCTGAAACCCAGCAGTGCCAGGAGTAGATTCAATTCTGGTTTGAGTTAAGCTGGGTCTGAGAGATTCCCTTCCTGTACACAGCACATTTGTAAACTTTAAAAAGTGAACTGGCCTTATTTCAGGGGTAAAACTTTACAGCAGTGGCCCCTTGTGCCCATCTGCCTCCTCAGGGAGTGCTGATGAATTTGGTGTTGATCGCTGAGATCAGTACATATTACTTGCAAGATGGAGGAGTAGTAGGGTGTGTGCTCATCTTCTCCTGTGAGAACTCCAAAATTACAACTCACTGCTGAAAAACCACTGACAGGAGAATGTTGGATCCCACCAAAAAAGATACCCCAGGTCCAAGGGCAAAGGAGAAGCCCAAGAAAGATGGTAGGAGAAGCAAAATTGCATTAGAATCAAACCCCATACCCACCAGAGACGCTTGGAGGGCTCCGACAAAACCTTGTGCGCACCAGGAGACCCCACAGAGACTAAGCCAGACCTGCCTTTGAGTGTTTGAATATCTCCTGCGGAGGTATGGGTCAGAGTGGCCTGCCAAATTGACAGGGGCTCTGGGTGCAGTAGATTTGGGTATGGTATAAGCCCTTTTGGAGGAAGCCACCATTAACCCCACCATAGAGCCACCAGAACTTACACAAGACTGGGGAAACAGACTCTTGGAGGGCACAAAGAAAACCACGTGCGCATCTGGACCAAGGAGAAAGGAGCTGTGATTGCCCAAGAGACTGACCCAGACTTGCCCCTGATTGTCTAGGCATCTCCGGAGAGGCATGGGTGAATGGTGGCCTGCCGCAGGGTTGGGGGCACTGAGTGCAGCAGTGCGTGCATGGGATCTTGTGAAGGAGGTCGTCATTATACACAGCCCTGCCCATCAACAGAAAACTGGATTAAAGAGCAGGGCCCAGCCCAACAGAACAAGACCCAGTTCCCCCTCAGTCAGTCTCTCCCAGCAGGAAACTTGCATAAGCTTCTTATCCTTATCCATTAGAGGGCAGACAGAATGAAAACCACAATCACAGAAAATAATCAAACTGATCACATGGGCCACAGCCTTGTCTAACTCAATGAAACTATGAGCCATGCTGCGTACAGCCACTCAAGACAGACGGGTCATGGTGGAAAGTTCTGACAAAACATAGTCCACTGGAGAAGGGAATGGCAAACCACTTAAGTATTCTTGCCTTGAGAATCCCATGAACAGTTTGAAAAGGCAAAAAGATAGACACTGAAAGATAAACTCCCCAGCTCGGTAGGTGCCCAATATACTACTGGAGAACAGTGGAGAAATAAGCCTAGAAAGAATGAAGAGACAGAGCCAAAGCAAAAACAACACCCAGTTGTGAATGCAACTGGTGATGGCAGTAAAGTTTAATGCTGTAAAGAACAATATTGCATAGGAACCTGGAATGTTAGGTCCATGAATCAAGGTAAATTGGAATTGATAGAAGAGAAGATGGCAAGAGAGAACATCGACATTTTAGGAATCAGTGAACTGAAATGGACTGGAATGGGTGAATTTAACTCAGATGACCATAATATCTACTGCTGTGCGCAACAATCCCTTAGAAGAAATGGAGTAGCCCTCACAGTCAACACAAGAGTCCAAAATGCAAATACTTGGATTCAGTCTCAAAAACAACAGAATGATCTCTGTTGTTTCCAAGGCAGACCATTCAATATCACAGTAACCCAAGTCTATGCCCCAACCAGTAATGCTGAAGAAGCTGAAGTTGAACAGTTCTATGAAGACCTATAAGACCTTATAGAACTAACACCCCAAAATATGTCCTTTTCATTATTGGGGACTGGAATGCAAAGTAGGAACTCAAGAGAAACTTGGAGTAACAGGCAAATTTGGCCTTGGAGTACAAAATGAAGCAGGGCAAAGGTTAACAGGGTTTTGCCAGGAAAACGCACTGGTCATAACAAACACCCTTTTCCAACAACACAAGAGAAGACTCTACACATGGACATTACCAGACAGTCAATACTGAAATCAGATAGAGTATATTCTTAGCAGCTGAAGATGGAGAAGCTGTATACAGTCGGCAAAAGCAAGAAAGACTGGAGCTGACTTGTGGCTGAGATCATGAACTCCTTATTGTCAAGTTCAGACTTAAAGTGAAGAAAATAGAGAAAACCACTAGACCATTCAGGTATGATCAAAATCAAACCCCTTATGATTATCCAGTGGAAGTGACAAATAGATTCAAGGGATTAGATTTGAGTGACAGAGAGCCTGAAGAACTATGGACAGAGGTTCGTGACATTGCATAGGAGGCAGTGATCAAGACCATCCCAAAGGAAAAGAAATGCAAAATGGCAAAATGATTGTCTGAGGAAGCCTTACAAATAGCTGAGAAAAGAAGAGAAGCAAAAGGCAAAGGAGAAAGGGAAAGATATACCCATTTGAAGGCACAGTTGCAAAGAATAGCAAGGAGAGATAAGAAAGCCTTCCTCAGCAATCAATGCAAAGAAATAGAGGAAAACAATAGAATAGGAAAGACTAGAGATCTCTTCAAGAAAATTAGAGATATCAAGGGAACATTTCATGCAAAGATGGGCACAGTAAAGGACAGAAATGGTATGGACCTAACAGAAGCAGAAGATATTAAAAAGAGGTGGCAAGAATACACAGAAGAACTGTATAAAAAAAGATCTTCATGACTCAGATAACCACAATGTTGTGATCACTCACCCAGAGCCAGACATCCTGGAATGTGAAGTCAAATGGGCCTTAGGAAGCATCACTACGAACAAAGCTAGTAGAGGTGATGGAACTTCAGTTGAGCTATTTCAAATCCTAAAGATGACGCTGTGAAAGTGCTGCATTCAATATGCCAGCAAATTTGGAAAACTCAGCAGTGGCCACAGGACTGGAAAAGGTCAGTTTTCGTTCCAATCCCAAAGAAAGACAATGCCAAAGAATGTTCAAACTACTGCACAAATGCACTCATCTCACACACTAGCAAAATAATGCTCAAAATTCTCCAAGGCAAGCTTCAACAGTATGTGAACTGCGCACTTCCAGATGTCCAAGCTGGATTTAGAAAAGGCAGAAGAAACAGAGATCAAGTTGCCAACATTCATTGGAACATTGAAAAAGCAAGAGAGTTCCACAAAACCAACTTCTTCTGCTTTATTGACTATGCCAAAGCCTTTGACTGTGTGGATCACAAAAATCTGTGGAAAATTCTTCAAGAGATGGGAATAGCAGACCACCTTATCTGCCTCCTGAGAAACCTGTGTTCATGTCAAGAAGCAACAGTTAGAACTGGACATGGAACAACAGACTGGTGCCAAATAGGGAAAGGAGTCCGTCAAGGTTGTATATTGTTGCCCTGCTTATGTAACTTAAATTCAGGGTACATCATGTGAAATGCTGGGCTGGAAGAAGCACAAGCTGGAATCAATATTGCTGGGAGAAATATCAAGAACCTCAGATATGCAGATGACACCACCTTTATGGCAGAAAGTGAAGAACTAAAGAGCCTCTTGAAAGTGTATGAGGAGAGTGAAAAGTTGGCTTAAAGCTCAACATTCAGAAAACTAAGATCATGGCTTCTAGTCCCATCACTTCACAGCAAATAGATGAGGAAACAGTGAGAGACTTTATGATTTTGGACTCCAAAATCACAGCAGATGGTGACTGCAGCTATGAAATTAAAAGATGCTTGCTCCTTGGAAGAAAAGCTATGACCAAACCAGACAACATATTAAAAAGCAGAGAGATTACTTTGCCAACAAACATCCATCTAGTTAAAGCTGTTTTTTCCAGTAGTTATGTATGGATGTGAGATTGGACTATAAAGAAAGCTGAGCACTAAAGAACTGATATTTTTGAACTGTGGTGTTAGAGAAGCCTCTTGAGAGTCCCTTGGACTGCAAGATGATCCTACCAGTCAATCCTAAAGGATATCAATCCTGAATTTTCATTGGAAGGATTGATACTGAAGCTCAAACTCCAATACTTGGGCCACCTGATGCAAAGAACTGACTCATTGGAAAAGACCCTGATGCTGGAAAAGATTGGAAGTTGAAGGAGAAGGGGACAACAGAGGAAGAGATGGTTGGATCACAAGCTCCGGGAGTTGGTGAGGGACAGGTAAGCCTGGCACACTAAAGCCCATGGGGTCGCCAAGAATCAGACAGGACTGAGCAACTGAACTGAATTGAAAGCTTTACAGAGTTATGAGACAAAGGGGAAGATAATACAGTCAGAGAGTAACAGAATTGCCTTTGATAAAATTGGGTTTTTAGGTCATTTAGGATGCGAAAAGTATAATGGATGAGGGCAGGGCAGTTCCCTTGACTAGTTTCTTCCTGCAATTTGACAGTGCTGGGATGGAAGGGTACCTGGCCCTCTGGCTGTTAGATTCTCTCTGTTGGAGCATGCTCCTGTTGGAGGGGAGTGTTTTGCCCATTTGGAGAGGGCAACAACCTCTCTTTCGGGTGATTTGTTATAATGACGATGATTGTTGTTCGATTATTATAGTCGCCCACTGGCAGGATTATAGTTAAAAATTTGGCAGTGTTTTCATTATAAATGACTATTTTTACAGCTCAGCTATAAAAGTTTACTTAGGTCTGAAATTTGATATACAAGCTCTCCATCCAGGAGTGCTTTCCTTTCAAATAGAATCTTTAAAAACGGTTAATAAAATCAGTCTGTCTAATTTTCCTGAGTTATATGAGTATTTTGGAAAAACAGAAATGTATCATTTGTATAGGCTCTGTAACACTTTTTCTCAGTTAGCCTTGAGTTTAAACAAGGTGCTATAAAATTTAAGTTATTCAAACTGAGCTTGGATGGATTGAGGAAAAAAAATGATATTATGCACAGGGCTAGACTAGAGAAAAGGAAATACACAGATAGTCTTTATGTTTAAAATTAAAAACTCTATCTGTGGCCCAGAAGTGGAAGCTCTTCTGGAACAATTATCACTGTGCATTTTTATTATGCATTTTATACCTCTAAGTACATAATCACCTGCTCATGTCTATCTGATAAATAATGAGGTTTTTATTTCACATTTGCATTGTTAATTACACTATATTACAGAAGTAAGATATCAGGCATCTGTTATTAATAGAATGTAATTTTTTTAAAAAGATAGCAAGGGCACTTTAAATAGACAAAGAGAAAGCACCCTTTATTGGAGGCCACCGAGATCTGTTGATAATGTTTTATTTGGACTTAGGGTAGTTGTAGCAGGAATGAAGGAAAAATATCACATGAACTGAAGCTATCAAGATAAAATATAATGTGACTTACAGTCTGGCAAGGGTTTATGTCCTTACCCTTGAGGAAGGAATCATGGGTTTTGTAAATGCAAAAGAATATATTTAATGTCGAGAAGGTGAGAAATCTAACCCATGAGTTTCCTCTAAGTGTTTGACAACATCTTGCAATGAAATAAGGGTCCAGTTGGAAAAGTCAGTTGTAGGGATCTCAGGATAACTACCTTCATTACAGAAAGATGGTTCTTCTGAGTGGGGCTTGCTTTCTTCCCTGACTTTCATACCTACAGTCTTGTTGAGAGGAGGTGTGGTGAAAAAGCAACAGACGAAAAATCTAAGAGCCTGGAAATTCTCCATCTGCTCATTTAAATATGAGGAATACTGACATCACCCTTCCAACCCCAGTGGCTGTATGGAGCATTCAAGTGCAATGAATACCCTGTGAGAACCAGATGAGTGATAAATGAATTGCAAGTGATCGAGAAATGACTTCCCTTTGGGAAAGGCTCTGGACAATCCAGTGGGGGATGCCTAATCTTTTTGGCAATAGATTTTATAGCCTTATCAGTCACCCCAATTGGGATACAGAACCATATATTACCATAAAGAAATTCCCTCAAGTTATTCCCTAATATCATATACCCTCCATCCAACTCCAACTTGATTATTCTCCAGGAATATAATTTGGTCATTTTGAGAATGCCATATAAATGGAATCATACAGCATGTAATCTTTTGAGATTGGTTTTCCACTCACCATAAAGCCCTTGATATTCACCAAGTTTTTGCATATCAGTTCAGTTCAGTCGCTCAGTCATGTCTGACTCTGCGACCCCATGAACCTCAGCACACCAGGCCTCCCTGTCCATCACCAACTCCCAGAGTCCACCCAAACCCATCTGCATTGAGTCGGTGATGCCATCCAACCATCTCATCCTCTGTCGTCCCCTTCTCCTCCTGCCCTCAATCTTTCAATCAGGATCTTTTCAAATGAGTCAGCTCTTTGCATCAGGTGGCCAAAGTATGGGAGCTTCAGCTTCAACATCAGTCCTTCCAATGAACACCCAGAACTGATCTCCTTTAGGATGGACTGGTTGGATCTCTTTGCAGTTCAAGGGACTCTCAAGAGTCTTCTCCAACACCATAGTTCAAAAGCATCAATTCTTTGGTGCTCAGCTTTATTTATAGTCCAACTCTCACATCCATACATGATCACTGGAAAAATCATAGCCTTGACCAGATGGACTTTTGTTGACAAAGTAATGTCTCTGCTTTTTAATATACTGTCTAGGTTGGTCATAACTTTTCTTCCAAGGAGTAATCGTCTTTTAATTTCATGGTTACAATCACCATCTGCAGTGATTTTTGAGCCCAGAAAAATCAGCCACTGTTTCCCCATCGATTTGCCATGAAGTGATGGGACCAGATGCCATGATCTTTGTTTTCTGAATGTTGAGCTTTAAGCCAACACTTTCACTCTCCACTTTCACTTTCATCGAGAGGCTCTTTAGTTCTTCTTCACTTTCTGCCATAAAGGTGGTATCATCTGCATATCTGAGGTTCTTGATAATTCTCCCGGCAATCTTGATTCCAGCTTGTGCTTCCTCCAGCCTAGCACTTCTCATGATGAACTCTGCATATAACTTAAATAAGCAGGGTGACAATATACAGCCTTGAAGTTCTCCTTTTCCTATTCGGAACCAGTCTGTTGTTCCATGTCCAGTTCTAACTGTTGTTTCCTGACCTGCATACAAGTTTCTCAAGAGGCAGGTCAGGTGGTCTGGTATTCCCATCTCTTTCAGAATTTTCCACAGTTTATTACGATCCACACAGTCAAAAGCTTTGGCATAGTCAATAAAGCAGAAATAGATGTTTTTCTGGAACTCTCTTGCTTTTTCGATGATCCAGTGGATGTTGGCAATTTGATCTTGGTTCCGCTTCCTTTTCTAAAGCCAGCTTGAACATCTGGAAGTTCACGGTTCACGTATTGCTGGAGCCTGACTTGGAGAATTTTGAGCATTACTTTACTAGCATGTGAGATGAGTGCAATTGTGCGGTAGTTTGAGCATTCTTTGGCATTGCCTTTCTTTGGGATTGGAATGAAACTGACCTTTTCCAGTCCTGTGGCCACTGCTGAGTTTTCCAAATTTGCTGGCATATTGAGTAGAGCACTTTCACAGCATCATCTTTCAGGATTTGAAA
Source organism: Capra hircus (assembly GCF_001704415.2). Taxonomy (NCBI): domain Eukaryota; kingdom Metazoa; phylum Chordata; class Mammalia; order Artiodactyla; family Bovidae; genus Capra; species Capra hircus. Next base: position 64,333,924 of record NC_030818.1, on the reverse strand, counting down.
TAGCTCAACTGAAATTCCATCACCTCCACTAGCTTTGTTCGTAGTGATGCTTCCTAAGGCCCATTTGACTTCACATTCCAGGATGTCTGGCTTTAGGTGAGTGATCACACCATCGTGATTATCTTGGTCGTGAAGATCTTTTTTGTACAGTTCTTCTGTGTGTTCTTGCCACCTCTTCTTAATATCTTTTGCTTATGTTAGGTCCCTACCATTTCTGTCTTTTATTGTGCCCATCTTTGCATGAAATATTCCCTTGATATCTCTAATTTTCTTGAAGAGATCTCTAGTCTTTCCCATTGTATTGTTTTCCTCTATTTCTTTGCATATATCAGTAATTTATTCCTTTATATTGCTGAGGAACTTTCTATTGTACATATGTATTGTTTTTTACCTGTTAAGTGATCAGAGGACAACTGGGTTGTTTTTATTTTGGGGCTGTTATAAATAAAATTGCTGTGAATATTCATACAGGTCTTTTATAAATACAAATTTTCATTTCCTGAGGAGAAATAGGCAAAAGTGATTGCTGGGTTATATAATAACTGTGTTTAACTGTATTAAGAAATGGCCAGTCTTTCAGAATAGCTTAGCCGTCTTACATTCCTGCTAGCAGTGTATGAAAGATCGAAGTGTTCTGCATCCATCCATAACAGCATTTGGTATTAACAGTTTTTGTTTTTTTTAACTTTAGCCATTTTAATAGATATGTAGTGTTATAATATATATCCTTGTATGTTTAATATGCATTCCTCTGTTGGTTAATGACATAGGGTAATTCTCCATGTATTATTTGCCACCCATATATCCCCTTTGGTGAAGTGTCTGTTCAAGTCATTTGCCCATTTCCTAGTAGGAAATGGGCTTTTGAAGAAGTTTTGCTCTGTGCTATGACTGTACTCTCCCTATGGTACTTTCACAAGAGGCTGTACTAATAAATTAAATTTCTTTCCATCTATTGTGAATGCTGGCCATGCTGTGATGGGCCACAAGGCAGCACTCAAGAAAAACCCAGCCTGTCATTTTCTTCTAATGCATCTTTTCTTGGTTCCATTCTCCATGTCTATATGCTTGGAATGTTTCTGTTTGGTTTTTCACCAGGGACAGGAAAATCTCATTAATTCAGAACGATGAAGGAAAGAGGATAAGAATAGAGCTAGGATGCCTCAAGGGCAATTACAGGTGAAAGATGTTTTTAAAGAAATGCAATGAGATTACAAGTCTGATGACTATTGAGAAATCAAGAAAGCCTGATGAGTAAATATTAAAATTAAATTAAATAGCTGATTTAGGAGAGACTAACGCCATTTATAAAAAGATTGAGAATTGACTTTATTAAAAGAATCTTTCATTCAACTTTTGTGTGCGTTCAAAATATTAGTTGACTTAAAGTTTTACTTTTCCAGGTCTGGACCATTTTCTGAAATTAAGTTACTTCTGAAAATTTCTGTGAAAGTGCATTTAAAAAATTTTTTGTGGAATAAATAGTAAAAGGTAAATTAATCTAAGTAAAATGAAATTTGTGATAGTTTTACTTTGAAAAATCTAATCAAAGCACAGAATTCTTTTAAAGAAGAAGAAATTGCATGACTGGAGAAGTAGAAGGAATATTGAAAGACTCTTAATATGAGGAATATTTATTTTGACAGAAGTTTATATTAGAATTCCTTTAAAGCTACCTCCTTGGATATGGGGATTTGGCTTTGTGTCCTGCATGTTGGAGAACCTGCTTTGGCCCAGTACAGGTGCTTCTCTCCTTCAAGAAGTGAATTCTGAGGACTCAGTGCAATGCTCACCTGGAGCTTGCACTACACCATCCCCCTTCAGGTACATCTCAGATCCCAGATCTCTGGAATTCCCTGCCCAGAGGGACAGAGTCTGTTTCCAGGGTCCTCAGCCCCTCTTTCATCTTCCCTGGGGCTAAGCAGGCTTCCAGCACACTCATTGGTAAGCCCCAGGGGTGCCAGTGGTAGCTGTCTTGCAAGTGTGGCTGTAGAGTGAGTTTGTGCTACAGGCTGGGGTTTCCTGCTCATGCAGGTGAACCTTTCCCTAGGGGCAGGCATCAGGCCACATTGGCAAGCAGGGGATAGGGAGCATTTGTCCTCTAGTCCTGGACCCCTAAACACAGGGCCAGGCCTGCTTGTATGAATGACCCTGCAAGTTTCCAGAAGAAATACATTTCAAGTTCCAACTCAAAATTCACCTTAACACCGCTAAAAAACTCCACTTTTAAAAAATTTGTGGGGTGTGCTTTATATCCTAACAGAGACACTCTTTCTGACAACTCCTATAATACTTAGCCTGTGCTGTGGAATTTAGAACTTAATTCTATTCTGTCATTTACAGTGAGCTGTTGTTTTATTTGAGTTTTATTTTACCTCCAACTAAACTGTGAGTCCCTAGAGATAGAAAATAAGACTTATGCCTCTGTGGTAGTTACCTACTATGTCTAACAGAATTTTGAATATAAGGTAAATAATAAGTACTTGTTGCTTGATGGATAAACCTATAATGCCTTATACATATGTTAAACAAGACTTGGGCTCACAGTTTTAAAATTTGGGATGGCTGAGGAAAGAAGCAGTTTTTCAGGTATGAAAGAGGACAATATAAAATTTGTGAAGGGAGAGCAAAGGAAAAGAGGTCATTTGAGTGTCTGGTTTTGCTTGGGGATTGAACCTGCAAAAAAGGACTTGTGCAGACTGCTTCCTTTCCCCAAGCCCCACCATCCCCTCAGGGTCTTTAAAATCAATAGGCAGACCTAGGGAGGATCTAGTGGATAGTGCCAATTTCAACTGTAAAAACAGCAGTAAGCAAGGGATTTGAAGAGCTCTGTTGTTTCACAGCAAACAACTTATTTGTGCCCAGTTCAACAGTTAATAAACAGAATGGTTTTGTGTGTGATTAAGAGGATTACATGTTAGAGAATCTGCTTTTGCTCTGAAAGCACAATCAACAGTAACTCCCTCTGCCTTTCTGTTCTGATACTACATATTCTCCCATAAAAAGACCAAAAAAGTTCAGTTTATTTATCTCAAAATCAGTTTCTCCGTTCTAAGGTTGAGGACCCGGACTTTTTGACAGCTAAATGCTTTCATTTGCCTTCTCACATAGCCTGGTTTGATTTGGCTGTCTTTACCCTAGACTCTGTTCCTTGCCCATTGCCTGTGCATCCAGGTTTACTCTGAGAGGAGGGCCATACTCCTCATAAAGCAGAAAGTCTCAGAGTGTGGTCCAGAAACCCTGGGGAGCCTGAAGACTCTTAGGAGGCCTGCAGCATCTGTTCAATTTCTATAATAATACTAGTTTGTTACTTGCTTTCTTAGCTCTTTCTCTCACAAGCATACAGAGGTCACATAATATGATGACATCATCACTCTGATGGATAATAGGTTGTATGCTTGTGTATTCTGGGGTCTTAAAGGTTTTTTTACTGTTAATTTTTTTTTTTTTTTTTGGCATGCCACATGTGGGATCCTAGTTCCTCAACCAGAGATTGAACCTGTGCCCCTTGCATTGGGAGCGCAGAGGTCTTAACCACTGGACGGTTGGGGAAGCCCCAAGATTTTTGTCTTAATTTTTAACAGAGCAAATACCTAAAGATAGAACCTACATAAGCAAAATGTCTTTGGGGTCCTTAATTTTTAAGAGAGGAAAAAGAATCCTGAGAGTAAAAATTTTGAGAAGCAGTGCCTTGAAGACAAAAATAGCTACCTATATTTCTAGTTAATCCGTGAGTGGAAAGGAACCAAAGTTTAGTGAAAAGTCACAGAGATGATTAAACATTAGAGAGTCAGATTTATAAGAAGAGATGGAAGGAATTGGAATTGATCAGCTCAGCTCAGAGAAGCTCGAGAGATGCCTCAGTAATGATCTTCAGGTATGTGAAGGGTTGATGTATATACAGAACAAGAAGAAATTGGCTTGAACTGCAGTGTGTGAGATTTGAACTACAGATAAAGAGGGATTCTCTGACAGGGGCTGTTAAACAGCAGAGTGAGTGACTGATGGGCTTGTGGAATCTCCTTCTCTGGAGGTCTTTAAAAATCAGATAGATTTCCATCTGTCTAGGATGATTTAAATACAGCACTGCAAGAAAGCCAGGGGGATGGAACAGATGATGTCTTAGGCTCCCCTTCCAGCTTCTTGGTTCTATAATTAACTTGATGAAAGGAGCTGTGGCGATTTGCAGTAAAGGGTTTAGACAGGAATGTGCCTGCTGATCTTGGGACAGATCATGGGTAGGAAGCCAGAGGTTTGCTTCATGGCTGGTGGAGATCCTGTATCATCCAGCGAAATGACTGATGCCTGCAGAAGTTCAGTTCAGGTCAGATTTTGGATTGGGCCCTGGATCCCTACTCCCGGGGACCTTCCTGATCCAGGCATTGAACCCTCATCTCTTACATCTCCTGCGCTGGCAGGTGGATTCTATCCTACTGCATCATCTGAATTCCATGGACAGGGGTGCCTGGCAGGTTACAGTCCATAGAGTTGCTAAGAGTCGGACACAACTGAGTGACTGAGCGCACGTGCACACACTGAATCCCTGCCAAACCCTTCTCATTATTTAGGCACAGTGAGAAAAGAAATTTGGTAGGTTGATTTTAGTCAGCTCAAGTGGGACCTGGAAATTTTCAAATATTAAATGTCAGTATTTGAGCATGGAATGCTCATGATTCTAAAGAAAAAAAGGAAGCAATCCTTAATTTTCTAGAAGGATAGTGTTAGAAAATCTGAATGGAAAGTATAAGGATAATGTTCTTCACAGACACACTCTCAGTTTTACGGTGTGTCAGTGCTTTTTATTTTTCTTTCAGAATTAGTGGAATTTCATTGCTTTCAGCTTTCAAAGATTTTGCATTTTATTTTTTAATTTTTTAAATTAATTTTAATTCAAGGATATTTACTTTACAATATAGGGTTGGTTTTTGCCATACATCAACATGAATCAGCCATAGGTGTACATATGTCCCCCTAATCCTGAAACCCCTCCTACCTCTCTCCCTACCCTAACCCTCTGGGTTGTCCCAGAGCACTGGCTTTGGATGCCCTGCTTCATGCATTGGGCTTGCACTGGTCATCTATTTTACATGTGGTAATGTATATGTTTCAATGTTATTCTCGCTTTCTCGCACTGAGTCTAAACGTCTGTTCTTTATGTCTAGCGATTATAGAGTTTGAAGTTTCCCTGTACTGGGTCAGAGATCTAGAGAATCAGCCACATTCCAAGGTAGTTTGTTTCCTTTTCTTATCGCTCGAATTTCCGTGAACAATGTGCTTGAGTCAAAACAAAAGGAAGGAAAGAATGCAAATTTGCTGCAGTTATTGTTGGATCTTGACATGAAGGACAACACAGTAGGAATCAGTAGAACCATCTGTGAATAATGAGCTGGATTAGAGAATATAAGATTTTATCTAAATGTAGACCCAATCACCATGGTCTATGTTGACACTTAAAAAAAAATATTTGGATCACACATTATCTTGGCTTGGGTTGATTGACAGAAAGCAGAGAAAGAGGATGGGGCTGGGAAGACCCCTTTGGGTACTTTTAGAGACTACAGGGTTGTTTGATCAGATATCGTTTTCAGGAAAACAGCCCTGGCAGATAGCAGATAACCCCATTGTGGGAAACGATTACCAGGCTCTCTCTATCTCCAAAAGATTCTAAGAGGCTATTGACCTCTCCTTTGACAAAGCCTTCTAGTGTTGAATGAGATGGGAAGACCAGGTCTGGGGCAACATGGTAAATATGCATTCTGTCCAGAGAAGAGGAAAAAATGGGAGAAAATCATAGAAGCTAAAAGACAATAAGCCTCTTTGATTGTTAAGACCCATATCACGCAAATAATTAAAAGAAGATATCTTATAACCTAATCCCAATTTTGTGTCTCACATTTATGCCCCTTGATGTTAAACGAGGGAGAAAAGGGGAGAGAGGGAGGGCAAGGTGAGAAAGAAGTAGGAAAGGAATCCTTGTGTTTGGGAAAGCATAGAATGAACTTAGGAAAAGTCTTATTCTGAAAGATATCCAGTAAAATACCACAGATGGGATCTTTAAATGTACTTGATAATGTCCTCGTTTCTTCTAACCACCTTTGTAGCTAAGCTAGCTCAACTAAAGAAGGTAAGGACCACTGCAAAAGCTTATCACCTTTGTGGATTAAGAAAGAAAATTTTTCTTCTCAAACCCAGGAAACTTGTGACTAGGAAGATCTAAACTAGATATCATGGTTAGAAAAGGGAAACATCATTGCTTTCCTTCTTTTTTGTTTTTATTTTTTTTAAGTCTCATTCTGAGGCAGTCCAAGACAACCTCGCTAAGGGCTCTCAGTATGCCTTTGGTGTGTCACAGTTTGGAGTTTTGAACTTCCCTTCATTTATCCAAATTGTTCTTCAAACAGTTACCTCTGCCAGCAGTGATAGCCATTCAGCTTCCCACCGTTGTCTTCCAGCCAAAGTTATGCGCATTTTCCAAGACTCGGTTGTCAATCTACTGTGGCCTCCATAGCTACCTTTGGCCCCAGAGACTCCCCACACTGACGTAATCCTATCCTAAGACTTACTACTGTTCACCTTGCACTAGTTATTAATGTGCATGTCCATGCTTATCACCTAACTGTGTGCTCCCAGAGTAGAAGCCAAATTTCAGATCTGAGCCTTACACCTAGTAGTTGCTCAATTAATGTTCACCTCTGAGTCAAATTTGAACACATCTTTTCCAAAAAAAAAAAGATCCAGATGCTACTAATGGATTTCATTTCTGGAAGCATGTTTATTAGAACTTTCAGCAAAACAACATAGCTTATACATGCAAAAGCAGAAGTAATGGGAAAATCTATTTCTACATGCACATTTATTCAATTTATTATGATTCAATATGACAGTGACTGAAAGAATGCGTGTGCATGCATACATATGTGCATATATATATTTATATATGAATGCAGACAATTCATTTCTACACTTTGGTTTTTCAGCTGTAAATCACATAAAATCAAAAAGAACTAGAATTGAATAAAACATTTAAAATGTCAGATTATAACCCTTAGTGAATAATATCCTTATTTTCTTATGGAAAACAAAATGAGGATGAGCAGAGAAACAAGTAAAATTATCTTTGTATCTTCCTAGTAGAACTTTCTTATTTTTATAAAAATGCTATGCTTTGTAAGGCTGATATATTATCTAAAATTTCTTACTAATAGTCATCTACTGAAAATATATGTAAAGATGACATCTGAAAGGTAATATAGTCACTGTTTTTATTTTTCCTCTGTCCTTTACGTGGGGAAGGTTACAAATTATTTTCAAGGGAAGAACATGACATTTCTACAGATGCTTCCTTTCTAGCACAAATGCAAATTAAAAAGCAAATAACTTTTTCCCCCCATAGAAAATGGTCTCTGTAGTCATTCAAAGCATACTTTAAACTGATAAGAGACATAAAAGATGTGAATAATCATTGTTGGAGGAGGTACAATTGTGTTTAAATTTCTGCATTTATTCTCTCCCTTTCTGTTTTCCTCCACCAAATTTCTTTTTTCAAATCAGGTTTCAAACGTGAATTAATTTTGCTCGGTGTGAATTTAGATGTGTGAGAGTGTGTGTTAATATATTTTACACCACATTTTTTAAAGCTTCCTTTGAGAGATTTGTTTTTATGAAATGCACTATACTTGATTGCATAGTATTTTTTTTTTCTTGTTAGAGGCAGAAATCAACCATTCCAACTCCTACACTTCAAAATATGGAATCAGAAATTGGGTCCGACTCCAGGAGATAGCGAAGGACAAGAAAGACTGGCGTGCTGTAGTCCATGGGGTTGCAAAGAGTCAGATACAGCTGAGCTACTGAACAGCAACAGCAACAATGGCCTGGCAGTAACAGAACTTGGGATAAATCTTGAGGTTATTTCCTATATTCCACTTTAAAAAATTGACATTGATTTGCTTATTTTTCAGCAAAATGATGTCTCTTGTAGAAAATTTTACTGGTCACAATATTTGTGAAACTGCAAAATCTGTGATCTAATGAACATAGGCTCTAGAAAGATTGGCTTAAAAGCATTTCTCTTTGATCCTTTACTTCTCTAGGAGGTTTTGGGGAGAAGCACTTTCAACCTGATGTGAGCATTATTCTTAGTGTAGAATCGACTCCAAGTTTGGTTAGGCCACAATGAAGTGTGTTGAAAGCCATTAGCAATTAAGAGCATGGTTCTGGGCTGATTTGCTTTATGGTATATTTCATGCTGCTCATGCACAGTAGGTAATACACATGGATTCAGCATAAATTTAATTTTGCACATTAAGTAAAGTGCAATAGATAAATTATGCCTGAAGAGGAGCCACCAGCTGCTGTAGCCACTTCAACTAATGTACCCCGGAGGTGCCTGAGCACATCAGTTGTGTCGAACCATTAATGCATCCTGGAATCTGCATGGATACATTTGCTGCGTCGAGTCAGGAGTTGCCTCCTGGCTTTCAGGGAGGGGCCAGGGAAGGGAACTGGTCCAGCTTCCTGGGGCTGAATTGCCCCTTGCCCCTGCTCTGGGCTCTTGAGCATGCTTTGCCATAGTTGGCCTCATTCAAGGGCTCAGTGGAAGGATCCGAGACAGGATTTTCTCACGACCTGGGGAAGTGAGAAGGATCAGCAGGGACCCCAAACATCCCCCCCCTGGCTTAGCTGAAGGACCCAGAGTGGGCATTCCTCTGAGGATCCAGAAATCAGAAAGGATGCATTACTGCAAAGATGGTTGAATTAGAGCTGCTGGGGGAACACTTACTTTCGAATTTCTTGGCATCCTTGGACCTCATTTCTCAACCTTAATGTTCACTTTATGGTCATTTTTTGGGTATTTAATATATCTACATCCCATACAGGGAATTGAAGCAGAACACTCTCAGAGCTTTAAGGAAGAAAACAGATCTCCAGTCTGTGGCAGGGTTCATTCCTGTGGCCGCGAGTGGTGATGACATGCCTTAAGTTATTTGAGATGAGTAAGCAGTTACAATTCTGTTGGAAATGTGGCTCTGAAGGTTTTCAGCCAAACGCTGATAATGGAAGTTTCATCCTCTCGGCCACCCCCTTCAGGGCCCCCTTGACTGCACCTGTTCCAGGCTTGTGCTCTTTCCCACGAGGTGGGGAGGAATGCCTTGTCAGCGCCTGTCATCGTGTTCTTGTGCCCATCGAAAGCACCCTGCTAGGACTGGCTTCTTTAAAAAAAAATTAAATTAATTTTTATTGGAGTATAATTGTTTTACAAGGTTGTGTTAGTTTCTACTGTGCAGCTAAGTGAATCAGCTGTACTTATACATACACCCTCTCTTTTCTGGATTTCCTTCCCATTTAGGTACCCACAGAGCACTGAGAAGCGTTCCCTGTGCCATGCAGTAGCTTGTCGTTAGTTATCTATTGTATACCTGGTTGTGTGTATGTCAATCCCATTCTCCAAATTCATCCCACCCCAACTACTCCCTCCGCAGTATCCATATGTTCATTCTTTATGTCTGTGTCTCAATGTCTGCTTTGGAAATGAGTTCATACTTATCTAGATTCCATGTGTGCGTGTGTTCTAAGCTGTATCCAACTGTTTGAGACACCATGGATTGTAGCCTGCCAGGCTCCTTTGTCCATGGGACTTTCCAGGCCAGAATACTGAAGTAGGTTGCCATTTCCTTCTCCAGAAAGAGAAGGGATCCCGACTAGGGATCAAACCCACATTTCTTGTGTCTCCTGCATTGACAAGCGGATTCTTTACCACTGTGCCACCTGGGAAGCCCCATATGGATTCCATGTATAAGTGATATTATACATTTTTTTTTTCTTTCTGACTTACATCACTCTGTAAGTGTTCAGGTTAGCTGTACCCTCCCTGGGTCCACTCTCCAAACCCCACTATCCAGCACCCAGCCCCTCTCTGCACCAGGAAACGCTCCATTCAGGCAGGGGTACACAGGTCAGTGGCATAGATCATGCGTGCAGCTCTTATTCTGTCCTGCCTTTCACAGACCTGCTGCTGCATTTCCCTCCAATCCATTAAAGGTCCCTTTCTGTCCTAGCTGATTTCCTGCTGTGAGTGGGCTTTTCTGAATTTGGGAACTTCTCCTTACCTTTAGCTCCCCACCGGAGGTCCTGGTCTCTTCTCATTTTCTTTTTTCCTTTCTGTCATCCTACCTGGCTGTGTGGGGATTTTTCTTCTCCTTTTCGGTGTCCCAGGTCTTCTGCTAGTGTTCAGCAGGTGGTCTGTGAGAACTGTTCCGTCTGCAGGTGTATTCTTGGTATACCTGTGAGGAGAGGCAGCTTCCGCATCCTTCTATTCCGTCATTTTGACTCCTCCAGGACTTGCTTTCTCTTCACAGTCCTTTTCCCATATCCTTTCCTGGGTTGAATGAGCTCTATTGGCTGCTGCTGCGTCTTTGAAAAGGAAACCCAGACCCACCATCAAAGAGTAGTGACAGGAACAACTTACCTCAAATCTGACTCCAGGCTAAGTCCTGCATTATCTGAGTTCTCACAGAAATCCTCTTATCATTTTCATTTTGCAGAGGAACAACCTGAGGTTTTGAAACTCAAGTTACTTGCCCAAGGGCAGATGCTATGGGCAAAAAGCAGAGCCAATGTTCAAACCCAGAGACCTAGATTTAGGAGCTGTGTGCTTTAGCACTTTAGGCACTTTACACTGCCTTTAAATGGTGATTTTCTTTTTTCCTGCAAGATAGCATAGATTTTCTTGAAAATTTGATTTTATAGACAAGGTAAGTCACTTTGCCTTTAAATGGAAACTGTCTCTTGAAAAGATACTGAAGATATTCTTCATGTAGGATGTCTATTCCTGATGAATGTTTTCATGTTCCTGAGGAGGAGCCTGAGACAGACTGGACAGAGACTCCTATTAGCCAATATTTACGTGACTGATTTATAGAGATCAACCTTACTTTTGAGGTTTCCACTGTTCCTTCTAGAAGAAGAACATAGCTCACAAGAATAATGGATTGCTGGACCTTCTTTGCAGTCCTTCCTTGGGTCCAGTTGGAGGAGAGGGACCTAGGAGAGATCCTCCTGTTGCCCGTCAGGGTCCTTTGACTCTTTAATCAATAGAAATTGATGAAACCAGATAAGAAATTCAGGCAAGGCTTTAATGGAACTCACGTGGGCTTCCCTGGCGGCTCAGACAGTAAAGAATCTGCCTGCAGTGCAGGAGACCCAGTTCCATCCCTGAGTTGGGAAGATCCCTGGAGAAGGGAATGGCAACCCACTCCAGTGTTCTTGGCTGGGAAATTCGATGGACAGAGGAGCTTGGTCAGCTATAGTCCATAGGGTCGCAAAGACTCAGACAGGACTGAGTGACTAACACTATGCTACAGCAAGAGGGAGCAAAAACAAGAAGCAGATTCCCTTACTCACTCCCTGAGTGGGCTGAGCTGGTTTCTTAACTGGAGTGAGGGTAGGGGTGGATCGGTGGGTCAGGCCGGAGGGGTGGCTTAGGTGGTCTGCCCACCCGCCTTGGTGGTCCTGTGTGCAGGGATCATGTGTGGTACTCTGCTTTTGCTCTGGGTACTTCAGAAGCAGCAGTTAGTTTTTGGCCTTTTTATCTCTTATTGTTCATAATTGCCTTCAATGTATATGACTGAAGTTATTTTTATAGTTTCTTTTTGTTCTGTTACTTGAGGAGACATTTGTCCAGGAGCAAGTGCAAGCACTCTAGTAGAGGGTCCCAGGCGGTCCCAGCCATTCTCACCTCTAGTGGTGCATGGGAGCTTACTTGTACCAGCTTCCAGAACCCTGTGTGCACTCTTCCCAATTCCACCTGCAGTGGCATCCCATTAATAGCTTGAAGTTGCATGTGGTAGGAATCTTTATACTACAGAAATTTGTAATCACTACAAATTGGGGCTTTTTGTTTTTGTGTTTTAGACAGTAAGTTGTGAGACCTTTACCAGGACACTGCTGGGCACATGCGCTGGGCACTTGGGGGAACTTCAGGACTCTTCTAGATACTCAGTAGTTCTTATTCCATTAGCTCTCCAGTCCAGAACTCATAAAAGGAGAAGTAATTTTCATCAGCAGCACAAATTCTTTATAACAAATAAATAAAGCATTATTCATGCATTGAGTTTTACCAGTGTTGAATTTAGGCATTATTTACTAGGACAAACAGAAGGTGTTATAATACTGCTAACAATGTTTACATCTAACCTTGAAAGTGGGGTATGGTAGTAGAATACTCCAAACATTTGTCTAAATACACCCATATCCTACACAGGAAAGAGAAACGCTAAGAATTTAATGAAGAAAAAGGATGTATATCCTTTAGTAGAGATTCTTGTTGTAGACACAGATACTCTTCACTAGTGACTATTTCCACCTTGGATCCAGTTTGCACTGAGTAGGATCACAATATCGTTAAAATGGGTATTAGATTTTCAGGATTCCACTTAACTTTACCCCAAATTACCTAATGGGGTACAGACACATTCTACCCAGCTGCATTTGAGTTGTCTGTCTTACTTGTACTTCATTCAGTGTTCTATAGTTGCAGGCAAGAGCTGCTCATTTAAGCAGAAAAGAAATTTACTGGATAATCTTTATTTTTTAAATTTACTTATTTTTAACATTTTAAGAGTGTAGTTGACTTATAATGTTGCATTAGTTTCAGGTATATAGCAGAGTGAATCAGTTATACAGATAACATAATCACTTTATTTATTAATTTTTTTAGATTCTTTCCCCAAATAGGCCATTAGAGTATTGAATAGAGTTCCCTGTGCTATACAGTAGGTTCTTACTGTTAACTATTTCATATGCAGCAATGTGTATATGGGGCTGCCCTGGTAGCTCAGCTGGTAAAGAATCTGCTCACAATGCAGGAGACTCTAATTTGATCCCTGGGTTGGGAAGATCCCCTGGAGAAGGGGTAGGCTGCCCCTTTGAGTATTCTTGGACTACCCTGGTGGCTCAGATGGTAAAGAATTCACCTGCAATGCAGGAGACCCGGCTTTGATCCCTGGGTTGGGGAAATCCCCCGGAGAAGGGAAGGTCTACCCACTTCCGAATTCTTGCCTGGAGAATCCCCATGGACAGAGGAGCCTGGTGGGTTACAGTCCATGAGGTCTCAAAGAGTCGGACATGACTGAGTGATCTTCACTTCCCTTCAGTGTGTGTATGTCAATCTCAATCTCCCAGTTTATCCCTCCCCCTCCTTTTTCCCAGGTAACCATAAGTGGATGGTCTTTAAATGGCTCACAGGACTGATGGGGACGTAGAAGAAGCAGGTTATGAGAAGAATTGGATTAAGGCATTACCATGAACCAGTCACTCTCTTGGCAGCACACACCCACTTGGAAGGACTCAGTCACTAACTTTTCCCTCTCCTGTGGTTGCCTATCTGTTTAAGATCCAATGTTGCTGGGAACCAGGAGGGCCAGGGACAGAGCACCTGCATACTAATAGGGAATAGGCAATTCCCCAGGAAAAAATCAGGATGTGCTATCAAAGTACTGAAAACCAGATGCAGTGTGATTTACCTTGGGCTCCAAAGTGATCACACAACAGTCAATGGAGAAGACTAGAAACCAGGGTCTGGTTCACAAATGAATAATTTATAAAAGATTTTAAACTTCCATGGTAAAGTTCCGAGAATCTGCTATTCATGAGTCATATAATCATGAGCAGGTTTCTGTTTTTACCTTGAAATTTGAGTCTAAAGTCAAATTTGTGCTTCATTTATAGAATTCCACTCGCTTATATCCAATCCATTCATGAGTCCATTTACATCTTTACCCTAGTGTTTGCTTTTTTGCTTTATGCTGCTTCTAATTTATGTTCTGTAGCTACATCTTATATATGCTCCTAAGCTGCCTAGAATCCTTTTTACAACAAGGCAATATATAAATAAATAGATAGATGCAATCATTTCCTAGGATGATTCTTTTCTAATTTTAATATCCAATTGGTCTCATTCAGAAAATTGTATATTCAGGTGAACAGAAGGTATTCTCTTAAATTCAAATATAGTATGAGAGTCACCTTGTCTTGACTGATACTTACTCAAAACACAGAGCTGCTTTTTAAATCTCTTACTTAAATTCACGTGCAGAGGAAAGCAATACCATGGAAGTAAGAGGAATGGTAATTATTTCCCTGGAGAACAATAATTTTGCAATAAATTTCAAAAACAGCACGATTTAGCAAATTAAGCTTAGAGCCAAGGATATTAAATAGAGTTAACTTTGTAGAAATAAATTCTGATACTACAGGCTTCAAACATTACTTTCAATGTGTTCATTAAAAAAAAAAAAAAAAAAGCTAGTGAAGGGGCCCTTAAGGTTGTGGTGTGGGATGTTGGATTTTGGCTTTAAAGGCTGGGGAGTGAAACCTTTTTCACACCAGGCAAGATATAATGAATATATGTGTGTATGAGCACTTTCTTTTGCTATTTCTAGAGTGCTGAGTAAGCAGTTTTGATAGCAACATCCCCTTCAAAGGAAACTTGTGCTTTGCAGCCATACTTCTGTGCTTTGGCAACTCCACATGGAAAACAGTATTTCTTTGATCCTATATTTAGTGCTGATATTGTTTATGTTTAAATGTTAAAAATAACTCTTTAAAGCCACATGCCCTATGGTTAATAATAAAAGCACATTCTCACCTTTTGGAAGAGTTTACAAGAAATCTTGGGCCACCTTCTGTAGCCATGTAGTAAACTATAACGTCTGCAAGGGCTTGAGTTGAGTGATAATTTGTTATGAGAAAATCTTCCCTTTCAACTCTCTCTTCAGTGTATGTGCTCTAGCCCATTGAATTACTACTTGGACCAGTCTTTTCTTCTTTGGACCAGTCTTTGCTTAAGAGAATCAAAGCATCAGTCTTAAAAGAAAGAAAGACATACAGCGATAACACACATTTCCTATCTATCATCTATCTATCTATCATCTGTCCGTCTCTCCAGCCATCTATCTAATAGATATTGTCTTTTTCTCTGCTTTCATCAGGAGGAACAGTTCATAAATGGAAAGACAAAAGTTGAGCCTCTGTTGCTTGAGTTAGAAGCATTCCTCCCAAAGTACTGATGCTGATCTATTGTTAGAATACACTGCATTCTCTCATTAATATTAACCATTTCCTGGAAGGGATCTTTCTCTTCGACTCGCTCTGTTTTAGGAAACTGTTATTTTTATAGTGGGGTTGCTAAGTCACCATCAAAGAATTCTAAGATCTGTGAAGCACGAACATATAAGAAATCGACATTATCTGTTCTTTTGCAGATAGTGTGAAGTACTTTTTAAAAGATGTGGAGAAATGTGATTGGATACATCTAAGATGAAATAAACTGTACCCTAGAAATTAAAAGCACTTTGCTGAAGAATTAACCACACTGTTATCAATGTTTCTCTGCTACAGTACATACAGGTCATTACTACTGAAGTGTGTAGGGGTGTGTGTGTGTGTATGTGTGTGTGTGTGTGTGTCTTGATAAGGATAACACATCCTCTAGTTATACCTAAGATATTCTTATAGAAGAAAACTGAGACTATAAGTGGCCGCCTCAATCCAATCAATAATTTAAGTTTTTTCTCAATCTATTTACTGGTTGATAGGCTAGCTGACTGCTAGGTGGGGATGGAAAAGCCTCTTGCTCTTTAGTTTCTGTTTTTTGGTGTGTGTGTCTGTGTGTGCATGTGTGTGTGTGAAGCCTAAAAGGTGACTGTGTAGCTTAGTAATCAGAGATGAACTATGCATAACGGTGTCTGATCGAATGCTTTCTTTGATTGCTACTGATGAACCAAATCTCTTTAGTCTAACCTTGGCTTCCAAACCCCAAATTACTCTGAACTGGCTTCTATAACGCCACGTGTGGCAAATCTGTGATCTTGCCAAACCACCTGAAAAGAATTATTTTCCTTGCACACATACACAAAATAATTGTCAGTTCTTTAAAGTTCAGATTGTAGAGGTTTTGAATAATTAAAACCTTTTCTGCACCTTGGTAGCACTCCCAAAGGTTAAATACATTTCTGCTCTTGCCTCTACAGGATAATTATGGGAAAGTGAATGAGTTTCTTCTCTGAAAAGACATGGAAACCAAGTAGTTATTTGTGCCTGCAAATCCTTTTGGGTAAAGAACCAGCGAGATAATAAATTGTTTTGCTAAAAACAGGAAGTTTGGCAAAGATGCAAAAGTACAGCTAAACTTTGGCCAGGCAACCCAAAACATTGTGTTCTTCTTTGAAACTATTTCCAGCAAGGGAAAAAAAAATGTGGAGTGCCTTGAATACATAGTTTAAGAAACAGTGAAGGCATCTGGCAACGTGAACTTCTTGCCAAGCTTGTGGTTGTGCTGTGCTTGCTGATGGGAAGATATGCCAGTTTTCAATGACTTATGTCATGCACAGCTGGAAACCCACGCATAAATAAGACCTCGAGTGTTGTGAAGTCCAAGAAGATTTGAGAAAATATCCTCGCTTTTCACTCCCTTCATCCAAACTGTAGAAACTATTAAATGAAAGGAATTACTTGGAGTTTAGATCGGAAAGGGCCAGCTACGGATTTCTCAGGGAAACCTGTTTCATGGCAGGAGTGTTCAATCAGTTAAGACATTCTGGAAGTTGTTAGTTTGTTTTTCTTTTTTCCCTCCCCCTCCCCTTCCTCAGATTCTTCATACTCATGCTTGCCAACTTTATTAATATGATTGTGATTATGTGGCATCTGTTTTGGACAGACCTGATAGGATTGTAATTTCCACTTCAGTCCATCAGGCTGGAAAGACTTCAAAATGTGGGCCAGAAAAAATAAAGAAATTAACCCAAGACGTCTGGAAAGGAGAGTATTGTGCTCCTGTCAGATGGAGCGGCAGGGAAGCCTGGGACATCTTGATTGGAGGAGAATGTGCTGCAGAAACAGTGCTCCCCTGGCTGGTGGGGCCCTGTCCAGCTGGCAGCAGCCAGGAGGCTCTTTTTATTCTCTGTCTACACTGGGTGATTTGGCTGGTGGTTTTGATTTTAGGATTCAAGGAGAGGAACTCTGAATTTTAGTTTTTACCACTTATTTAGAACTAGAGGCAATGGTCCATCTCCCTGAGTTTCCTTTTTTTTTGAGCAGGAGGCAGAGGGTCCCGTAAGGTTGAGCAAAGAGAGTGAACACCTCAGGCTCCCAACTGGGAGCACCTGGGCTCAGGGAGCAGGGGTGGGCATCGAGGAAAATAGCCCCTTCCTTTTTCCTTCTGAAATAGGCCTTCTCTGGTCTCTCTTCTCTCTCTGTCTACTCCCTGAGGGTTGGTTTTTTTTACCTCTGAGGTGCCTCTTGATTTTTAGTGATTGCAAATTGTTTTCTTCTGGGGGTAAACTGAAGTGGCCAACAATCTACTGTAGCCCTTGGAGCAGGGATATGGGCCTCAAGCTCTGGCTCTGCAGCTGGTGACCAAGATGACCTTTTCTCTCTAAACTGTGGTTTCTTAATCTGTGGATGAGTCACTATAACGGTACCTACCGCCATGACCTGTGGAGATGAGGAAATAGGTGAAGGTAAGCAGGGCATGGACTGCTGTCCTGGGTTGCATTGATCCACCCGTGATCAACATATGATTGCTATGGGAATGAACAGAGCCCACGGTGTTATTCATCCACCCAGGAGTCAGCTGGAAACGTTTTGGTTTTCTCAGAAGGAATTTGTTCTTTTTAGGAAAAAATGCTCCAGCCCTCAGATTGTTATATTAAAAAATACAGAAATACATAGACTTTATTTGTTGATTCAATGTTTATTTTAGACTTTGAAGTGAAGAAAAGAAACAAATAAAACTACCCTTTCATTTACCACTTAGAAATAACCATTATTTGAATGTTTACATAATTCCTTTGTCTTTTTGTCTAAGATTCTATTTGGAATTATTAAACTGGGACAATATTATATAAACATTTTACCATGATTTTTAAACATTTTCCACTTCATTAAATATAAGTTTTTAAATGCCTTAAAATGTTATTTTAAAGTGCTTTATAAATATTCCATTATATGGATATTCTTATTGGAGTTAAGGTTTTTGCTTTTTTTTTATCATCATGATGTATATCTTTATCTACATTTGTATATTTCCTTAGAATAGAATTGGAAAAAAAAAGTCTTTCTGAGAACTCTTAATAGATGTCAGTTATTCAAAGAAATATACAACTCTTTGAAATTGTGAGGGGTTTGTTTTCCTTAGAAAGATTATAGGAAGAAAGAGATCTTACCCCAACATGAAGAAGGGAATCCTTGTCAAACAGACTGGGAGGTGAAGTGATTTCTTGCAGAATTGATGAGCCGGAGCCTCTGCCTCTCCTGTAAACAAACAAAATAAACACACACACACACTATATATATGCAGTATATATACACACATATATACATGTATATACTCTATTTATACTCTCTATACACTCTCAGTACAGTTCAATTGCTCAGTCGTGTCTGACTGCAACCCCATGGACTGTAGCACACCAAGCTGCCCTGTCCATCACCAACTCCCGAGCTTGCTCAAACTCCTGTCCATCAAGTTGGTGATACCATCCAAGCATCTCATCCTCTGTCATCCTGTTCTCCTCCTGCCTTCAGTTTTTCCCAGCATCAGAGTCTTTTCCATTGACTCATTTCTTTGCATCAGGTGGCCAAAGTATTGGAGCTTCAACTTCACCATCAGTCCTTCCAGTGAATATTCAGGACTGATTTCCTTTAGGATTGACTGGTTTGATCTCTATTTGTACAGGTATATGTTTATGTATACATGTATATTGAACAAGGAGAGAAAAGAAAACTCTGCTTTTCTCCCACCCTACTCACCTGGGATTGCTTCTGATCTCCAGTGAGGAGGGAGGGAGGCTGGAAATGGGGGAATTGGCCACAGGCAGAAGTAGTGATTGTGTGCACAAGGATCACTACCTGGGAGAGCAGGGCAGAGGAGACAGCCTTTCTCCCCACTTCTGCATGGAACCTGGCTCCACGCTGGTCCCTTGAGGACTGACTGCTTAGGCAGCTTCAGCAGGCAGCACCCTGCCTAGGTCTGATTTTTCCAGGTTAGCACTGACAACAGTGAAAATTGTGAAGCTTGCTCCGGGAGCTTTGCCAGAGGAGTTCCCCAAAAGAAGGGTGCCTGATCCATAGGAAGCTCACAGAGAAGATGCCCACGGTGATACTCCTGACAGAGCTTTGTGAGTGTTCACAAGGTGCCTGCCTCTGGGGAAAAGGTGGTCCCAGAAACAAAATCTGTTATTGTGACTGCAGTAACAGGACTTCCCGTTTGAGCATCAAGGGCTTTTTTTTTTTTTTTTTTTTTTTTTTTTTTTTTTTTTTTTTTTTAGTGTAACTGCTCTTGTGACTCTGTTTGTGCTCATAGCCTAGTCAAGCCTGGGGTGGCTGGCTTTCTTATATGGAGTGCTCCACTCAATGAGATGGAAAAAAAAAAAACCCAAACTGAAAAAAGAAAGGAAATTGTGATGAAAGGGAACAAATGAAGCTGTACAAATCTCAAGTTTTAAGAAATGGAAGCCTGGAGCTGAGAAGGATACTCAGAACTGCTGAGTATGTGGGCAGGAAGGAACAGCAGAGGTCCTCTACCATTTCAACGTCCTCAGTTTTCTGAGAGGCATCAGTGGGCCACAAGGACTTGTCCCTTCCTCCAGGTCACTCTTGTGGGTGGTCTGAGTCAAAGCAGAGGTCTGCAGACGCTTCCCTCAGAGGCCCTCCCTCAGCCTCCTCTGCCTCTCTGGTCAGTGCCTTGGAGCACAGGGGCTGCTATGAATGAGGGGCCAGTGCTCATCACTTGTTCCCTGTCATGGTCCCTTTGGGCTCCTGATGAGATGGTTGGATGGTATCATCAACTCAAGGGACATGAATTTGAGCAAATTCAGGGAGATAGTGAAGGACAGGGAAGCCTGGCACTCTGCAGTCCATGGGGACTCAGAGTCATACACAACTGAGTGACTAATGAACAGCAACAGAATGTCATTGGCTAGCTTCAGTAACAGAGGTTTCTTTCTCAGGGTTCTGGAGGACAGAAGTCTGAGATCAGGTGCTAGCACAGCCTTGCCCTAGTGAGAGCCCCCTTCCAGGCTGTGGACTGCCCCATTCTCACTGGGTCCCCACGGGGCAGAATGAGAGAGAGAAGATGCAGGCATTCTCTCCAGTCTTCTTTTAAGGGCACTAATCCCATTCCTGAGGGTTCCTTCTCATGACGTTGTTTAATTCTAATCATCTCCCAAAGGCCCCACCTTATACTGTGGAGTGGGGTTTAACATATGGATTTGTGGAGTGTGCAGACAGTCAGTCCATAGCATTCCCCATAGAAAGCACACAGGAACGGGCTCCAGCATTAGGTCAGTGCTGCTGGCTTCTACCGTCTTGATGCTGCACCTCAGACTATTGAGATCAACATCTCTGTGGGTGAGACTCTGACCAGTCGCCTTGGGATGGCAGGATCCAGCCCCCGTGTGAGAGGAGTGGCCCATCAGTGTCACCACAGGTCCCAGGATCTGCTGTCACCTGGCATCAGGAGCTGTGTCACCTGCCAAACTGGCCTGTTGCTTACATGGTGACCAAAGCCAGGGGATGGACTAACTGACTTCTGGAGTCCCTCCCAGCTTTAGAACCGGAAAGTCTAAGTATAAAGAAACAGACACTGTGTTAGAATAGCCTTATTTAAGCACCCTTTTCCCTATCTTGTGATATTTCTTGGCCCTACAGTTCCTACCACAAAGATTCCCATGAGCTCCTCACCTTTCTTGAATGAAAGAGAAACTGCATCAGGTTGCCTTGAAATCTCTGGTGGGCCTCACCGCAGTCTAATGTTTGCGATCTCGTGTTTGCAGCGATGACTAAGACAAAGTCCTGACTCAGGCCATGTGCTCCCCGCCCCTCCAGACCCTGCATGCTCCCCACAACCTCCCAAGACCCGTTGTGGAAACACCAGCATCATGCTGATGAAGTCACGCCCCAGGGGGTTTTGGTCTTGGAGCAACATTACGGCTGAAAGAACACAGTCCATGCAATCAGAGGTAATTTCAAAATAAATCTAGCCCTCCACTTGCACTTCTCAGATGCCCTGTGTGGACGGTAAGAGGGCCCCCTGCACTCTTCTCTTCTCCCTTGAACACTGTTCCCTCGCCTCAGGCCCGCTGCTGCCTGCAAGGCTTTCCAGACTCTCCCCAAGGTCCTCTAGCCTCTGCCTCACCCACTTCTGGGGTCCCTTCCTCCTGCTCCTTTGGAAACCAATCTCTACCTGGAGAGTTTCCCAGGTGGTGCTAGTGGTAAAAAACCCATCTGCCAATGCAGGAGACATAAGACAAAACTGAAGTGACTTAGCAAGCATGCACTCACTCTGTTTGGAAGCCCAAGAGCGTCCCCCCAGAAGGCAGGTGGCAGAACTGACCCAGAGGCTGAAGGAGGCAAATAGTAAAGCTCAGAATCACCCTGAGCAGCAAAGGGAGGAAAAAGGCAGGGAGCTCAGGCACTGATGCTTGTTATTGGTTGTTCACACAAAAGTAGCGGGCGAGGTTGTTGGAGCCGAAAGTTGCTGAGAGTCGGGGTGCTTACTACGAGGGGGTTGAAGACGGAGCCAGGAGGTGCTGGCCTTGGCTGCCTGGAAGCGGAGAGCTGGCTTGGGTGACTTCTTGAGGCTCTTCCCTGCTGGGAACTCTTCATCCTCTGGCTTTTCACGCACGGAAAGGCTATTTGGCAGCAGCTCACCTTGGGCTCTGTAAGTCATGTACTGCTGCCTTCAAACACAGCTGGCTGTAAAAGCCGGGTTTCATTAGGCTCACTGACTACGGGACTACGTGAAGATTTTAGAAACAGAGGCCGAGTGAAACTGGTTTAGTGTTTCCTTGGAGTTTTCCTGAACAGAGGGCAGAGAAGGGGGAGGTGTTATTTATTGCTCACATTTTCTTTTTCTTTTACTGTAGCACTTGGGGTCAAGGCTGAGGGGTTCCAGAGAAAGCTCTATTGACGTGATGCAATTTTATGGGCAGAACATTTCATTCTTCTCCTCTGTGCATGCAGAGAGTATCCGGTAGCATGAGGCAGGGCCAGAAGATAGCTCGGAGCCCTCTCTGGAGTAACGCAGCACAGAGGGAGCTGTGTGGAGAGTCATCAACCACGCTGCATCTAGAGAAGGAAAGGAGCTACCAGACGGGGGGCAGGAGAGTACATTCTGATATGAAAAAGGGGGACTGAGCTACCACTGCCGATTTCATCCATCCCGTGTGTTTGGAGCAGTTTCACATTGCCCAGGACTTGTTTGCCACCCGCCCCGCCCCACTGATAGCAACCTCAGTGCCAGGGTAGGAATCCCAGTGCTTGGAAAGCAAGGAGGCCCAAAGCCAGTGACCACAGGGGCTTGGTGGGAGCAGGAAACATTTATCCTACAAAAGCCTGTTCTCTACTTGGCAAGTCTTTCAGTGAAATGGGAGAAAAGACGGGCTGTGGAGCCAGAATTACTTGGGCTTACATGATGCATTAACTTTGTGAGTTCAAGCCTCTTAAATTTTTGCCTCTGTACCAAAAGCATATTAATACTTGTCCCCACTTTATCCAGCCATTTGAGGATTAAATGAGATAACATTTGTAGCAGACCTGGCACAGTGCCTGGCTTGCAGTAGTTGCATAATAAATGCCATTTCTCTCCTTCCTCAGACACATGTGTGCACACCTGGAATAATACTTCAAGTGAGTTTTTTTCAAAGGATCAATTAGTTTTGTTCTAAAGCACCAGCACCTAGCAGGCAGGGATAATGAGCGTATTTGAGTTCTTTCCAGAATATGGGTGAATGTGTAAACTCCAAGTCAATATTTGAATTGGTGCTGGTGTCTTCGTGGTGGAGCACTAAGGATGTGGAAGGCTTGTTCCTGCCCTCCCTGAGTGTACAGTGAAGCTGGGAACATAAGGTACAAACACTGTCAACATTTCGAGATAAAGATTAAAAAAAAAAAAAGTGCCCTATCCCTGATGGGTTTGGTTATTCAGGCTCCCAAACACACAATCCGTCATAGCTAGTTCCCACAGTCGTTCTGTGTGGGGACAAGTTCAGCTTCTCTTTCCCCAGGTGGTTCAGTGGCTGTTGGAAATACCACCTCTGTATCCTTCTTCCTAAACCCCCCACACCACCGTTGCTTCAGGCTCTGTTCTGGTTCCCCATCTGCTCTCAGATTCAGAGCAGCTGATTCCTGAGGAAGCTGGGGCTGAGGGATCCACTCAGCCTGGGTGCCAGCTCTTCCAATGAGAACAGCCATTTCTCCTCTGCTCCAAGTGGAAGATTTGACATGAGCGCCTGTTTCACCTAGCCTTAGACAACAGTGATTACCAGCTTCCACTTTGGAATCAGAATGCATGGGTTCAAATTCTACTTCCATCACCTCCTAACTATGGCTTTGTGCAAATTAACAATTAAGCTTCAATTTCCATGTGTGGAAAACTGGGGCTTGTAAGTTAGTACCCTTCTCTTTTTGAAGACTAAACGAGATGACTCAAATGTAGCATAGCACATAGCAGGTTATCAGGAAGTGTTTGCTATTGTTTATCTAATGACGACAGTTCTGGGATGTGAAATGTGTGCTACATTCATCTTTCTTTGTCATATTTCTCCAAAGCCTGGGCCCATGGTCCTCTCTCACCTGATCTTCCTCCCAGACTCTCTGTGTCCCAGGATGGGACATAAAAGCTTCAATTCAGCTCCTCATTTGGGAAAGCTGCTTTCCTCTTTCTGGGATCACTTCCTTTCAAACCAAGGCTTTGCCACATGTCTTAAATCCCTGTGCTAGTATAAGACTGTTAATCTTGGCATCTAGTGAAATACTCAAAGAACTCAGCATCAGTTCTTCCAAATAGCCTGGGGTCTTTCACACAGCTAGGAAACTAGAAGTCTGCTTGACACCTCTGAAGTCCAAGAAAGGATGTTAAGATCAAGCACCGTAGAGATGCTTTCAAAAACCAACGACGGAAGCCATTTTCACAAGAACAGTGCAAATAATAAATGCTCTTTTGTGTAGAGAAAGAGCTTTGACTCTGTGTAAGGTGGGCACTAGTGTAACAATCTAGGTTTTGAATTTTGTCATCCATGACCTCAGAGGAGTCACTCTTGGTTGGAATTTTCCATAAAATGGAGATACCTGGGATGGTCATATTGATTAGTGAAAGAGAAAGTGAAAGTTGCTCAGTCATGTCCGACTCTTTGTGACCCCCATGGACTGTATAGTCCATGGAATCTCTAGGCCAGGATGCTGGAGTGGGTAGCCCATCCTTTCTCCAGTGGATCTTCCCAACCCAGGAATCAAACTCAGGTCTCCTGCATTGCAGGCGGATTCTTTAGCTCGGACGGTAAAGAGTCTGCCTACAGTGTGGGAGACCTGGGTTTGATCCCTGGGTTGAGAAGATCCCCTGGAGAAGGAAGTGGCAACCCACTCCAGCAGTCATGCCTGGAAAATCCCATGGACTGAGGAGCCTGGTGGGCTACAGTCCATGAGGTTTCAAAGAGCCGAACACGACTGACCGACTTCTCTTCACTTCTTTATCAACTGAGCTATCAGGGAAGCCTCAGAGGAATCTTCAAAAATGAGCTGCCAGGCAGCTTTTGGTACTGAACTCTAGATGAGGAAGAATAGGAGATGGGGGTTGGAAGAGTTTGGTAATTTCATGGGGGCTCTAAGTGTCAGTTAGAGAAAGGGCAGAGAGCCCTGGAGAAAGAGGACAAAGTGGAGAAGATGAAATGGAAAGCAGAGGAGTAAGAGGACAGAAGGGAGGGGAAAGAAACATAAGAAAATGATGATGCCTTTTTAAGGTAGTGAAGAAGGGTACACACAGACTGCATAAGAAGGCATGCTCTGGTCTCTGAGATTACGCAGCTTCAATCAACAGCAAAGCTCAATGAACATCTTGAGAGCATCTTGTCCCAAGTGTTTGATTCTTAGCAGTAGAATTTAAAGCTACACAAGAGCACATAGATGAGATGTTGTGGGACTTGGAAATGACATCACAGACATCCAATTTAGGCCCATGCTCTTTGGACCCTCAAACTTTAATTTGATGAAAAAGAGTTTCCCTGATACTCCACTATTATCTCATCCTTGACCCACAGTGGCACTTTTTGGAATGACTTCCATAGGTTTCATTCTGCCATATTGTAAGACAAGACTGATTGGCTTAAAGAAAGTGATTTAAAAATATATCATTGATTTAGGAAAATCTTTTAAGGTCTATGACATTTCATGGCTCAGCAAGGTCAATTTTTGCTCCAGTGTCTCCAGAGAACTCTTCTCTCTAAAGGTTTGATTGATTTATTTTAAATAGAAATATCATTCCTTCTTGTACCCTGTAAGCCATCTTGGTTTTAAATTTAGTTCTTGAAGGTCTCCAAACTCAGTGGACTCATAAGAAAAATCATCAATCTCTCTTCTTCTATAATTCCCTTTGATGGCCTCAATCTTTCAGGTGCTCCCAAAGCCCTGTTAAGAAGGAGGGTGGCATTGCTCCAAGGAGCGAGTGGGCACTTGCTTAGGCCCTTTAGAGTAACCTCTACCTTTTGTACTTTTCCAGGCAAGAGAGAAGGTAAGAGGCTACCTTACCTAGTATCTGGCCTCTAGCATGATGCTAAACCTAATATAGAAATACTGAATACAAACAACTAAGAGCTTTATTGACCACTAGTTTAAGTCACAGCCGATTAGCAAACCAAGGATGATGATGCTAAGTGATGGATTTTATATTCAGAGTTTGATTTCCTTTAAAGTTCCTGGGCCTTTGCCTGTCCAGTCCTCTGTAGTCCCTCTATACTCCCTTATTCTTCTCTGAGATGCCCACAACCAGGGCATCTTGAAAACAGGAAGTCCTCCCAGACTTTGTACAGCACCAGTCGCATGGGAGACCAAAGCTCCATCCACTACAATCATGATCTCGTTGTGATTTTGATTTACTTGACCCATAACCAGAGTTCCTTCTGCCCAGAAGAGGGAAACCAACACTACCTATTTCTCATGTGATTTTGGATGTGTCCTTGAACCCTTGGGGAATTAGTGTTTGCTTGTTTCTGAGAGTTGGGGTGATTGATGGGATTTGATGATGTCATGTATGATAGGGCTTTAGAAATTGTAAAATGCTAAGTCAAGGGAAGGTCTGACCCTAAATTGAATGGCCTCTGAGGCAAAAGCACTACTAGAGGCCATACTCCAGATGTCTACATGTTTGAAAGTCATAGAAACTGGTAAGGAAAAAGTTCCATCTTTCTGCTTTCATATAAATTAAAGAAGCATGGTTTACACTGAGAATTTTTGGATTCCTTGGACTTCTTGACCCCTTCCCACATTCCCTCTCTTTTTCTTTCCACCCCGCGGTTACCCTACAGCAAAAGAGTTTGTGTCGGTATCTGAGTTCACTGGTTCCAAGCCCTTAACTTCCCCTCCAAGCAGCTGCTTCTTGGCTAACTCCATGGCTTAGAGGTGTGCTAAGGCTCAGAAGAAGGAATTAACAGCGGTTCTGTGAGGCAACCCACTCCAGTACTCTTGCCTGGAGAATCCCATGGACGGAGAAGCCTGGTGGGCTACCGTCCACAGGGTCGCAGAGTCAGACACGACTGAGCGACTTAACTTTCACATTCTAATTTTCTGTGTATCATGCCTGTGATGAGCCACGGGGCCTCTTCTTCTCTTTATTTCTGTCCCTTCCCCTTTCCTCTCTACAGCCCACCCCTCCTCTTCTCCCATCTTCCCTGCTTCCCTTCCCTTTGATCATGATCTAAATTTGTCAAAATGCAAGGGCCATTGCTCTGAGTCCCAAGAAGTCAATTTATTGAAATCATTATAGCATTTTCCTAGCACAGATGATCATATACCAAAAACATTTAATGGCTGAAGAATGAATTTTGTCTTTGTGATTTTATTTTTTCATACTTCTGGAATTCCCCAAACAAGTTTATATTCTCTGACCTTTCCTTTCTTTCCCTAGTTTTTGTTTCTATTTTAAATAAGCTGTTGTTGAGTAATACAACTGAGACCTCTTATAGTCTCAATGCAAAATACTAACCACTGATGTGTGAGTAATAGTACCATTGCTATCAGTTATTATGTTGAGTTAATAAAGTACCCTGAGAATATACACAAGGTTTGGGGAATGCAATTTTAAATATACCTGGAGACTACTTATTCCCTTATCAAATATTTAAGTGGCTTCCTCTCACAGCGTGATGGTTTAAGATCCAAAAGGTACAGGAAGATAGTAATATAAGAAAGTATTGATCTGATACAAGTGAATCTTTGACTATTACACAGGAAATTAACACCACAGTTAGCAAAAGTTGGAAGGCTGGTTTTAAACTAGAGGTCACAGCTTCGGATATGAAAAAAGATCATTTGGAATTGATCTTTTTAGATGCTCTGCCTTAGTAATATCAGTCCCTTGCCTACTTGCATGGTATCTGGATGCTTACCATAAAAATTAGGCCTAACTTGGAATAGCAGAAACCATGGCATGACTCACGAAGTTTCCCATGGAAGCCCTGTGGCAAATTCATAACCCTGGTTTTGAGCGGGTGAGCATGGTGAATTGTGGGTCTAAGGAGGAGCATCAAGGACAAACCCACCCAGGACTAGAGGAAATCCTGTATGAGAGCCTCTGGATACCAAGCAGATGACTTTTAAAGGAAAGAGTTGTAATATCTCTCAGCAAATACTGTCATCCAGCCTTGTAAGAGTCAGTCAAGGCTGAAATGAAACCAGAAATGGCTTGGTGGGTTACCACCCAGGCTCCCCACCAGCTGATTGATATTAAACATTCCATCAATAGGACTCAAGGTTTTAATATCTGTTAATTCCATTTATCTTTTCTGGTCAAAACTCTTGAAACCAAGATGGACATTTTGATGCCACTGCTTTGTTACAGCTGTATTGTCAACAAGAACCTCTCAAGACACCAATAAGATAGCCAACTCTTGTAGAATAATTTTATTTGGCCCTATGCTGTTAGTAAGGGCTTTAACTTCAATGGGGTTTGGAATGTAGATTTGAGCTGATTTCCTGTGGACCCTATGGGATCAGAGACCCAACTAACATCAGTTCCACACTTGTTAATAAGGAGAAAGAAAAGAGTGAAATTTGATTGATTTCTAGGAAGCAATATAACAGAGTTCCAAAATCACTGCAGATGGTGATTGTAGCCATGAAATTAAAAGACGCTTACTCCTTGGAAGAAAAGTTATGACCAACCTAGATAGCATATTCAAAAGCAGAGACATTACTTTGCCGACTAAGGTCCGTCTAGTCAAGGCTGTGGTTTTCCCAGTGGTCATGTATGGATGTGAGAGTTGGACTGTGAAGAAACCTGAGCACCGAAGAATTGATGCTTTTGAACTGTGGTGTTGGAGAAGACTCTTGAGAGTCCCTTGGACTGCAAGGAGATCCAACCAGTCCATTCTGAAGGAGATCAGCCCTGGGATTTCTTTGGAAGGAATGATGATAAAGCTGAAACTCCAGTACTTTGGCCACCTCATGCAAAGAGTTGAGTCACTGGAAAAGACTTTGATGCTGGGAGGGATTGGGGGCAGGAGAAGAAGGGGAAGACAGAGGATGAGATGGCTGGATGGCATCACTGTCTTGATGAACGTGAATCTGAGTGAACTCTGGGAGTTGGTGATGGACAGGGAGGCCTGGCGTGCTGCGATTCATGGGATCGCAAATAGTTGGACACGACTGAGTGACTGAACTGAACTGAACTGAACTGAATTGAGGGGCCCTGAGTTTGAGATCCAAGGAAACAAAAGGATTCCCCAAAGTGTCTGCAATCCAAAGAGTGCAAGAGAAGGAAGTGATTGGTTCATCTGTGTAAGGATTCAGAACGCTGTTCCTGGTCTGGCAAAAGGAAGTGACGGATGCAGGCAGAGAACAGCAGACGTGTCTGTCCTTTACCAAAGCCATGGCTGTTGGTTGCATCATGGGCTGGAAGAGCTCCAGAAGCAGGCTGGTCTCTGCCACTGAGCCGCCAGCTCTCCCCACCTCCCCCATAACCTGGAGCTTTCGGATTGTATGTCCAGGGAACCTCGTCATATGGGCCTGAAGTTTTCAGTTCTACAAATCTGATCTCTCCCCAAGGCTTACCTTGATGTTGATTCCAAGTCTAGTGTATGGGGCTGTCGATGATGTAAGAGACAAATGCTTGCAAGCTGAACTTGAATCCTTTGGGAGGCTGTGGCAGAGGTCTAGGGGGCTGAGTGGATGGAGAGGGGAAAAGTCTCTGGGATGTGTTCCTGCAGACCTGAAAGCATGTGTTGGTTGCTTTTCAAGATCGCCTCTTCATGCAAAATGTGGTTTCCTCAAATGCAAAATGTGGGATAACAGTCATGGGTGCTTACAGAGATGCAGACAGTGAACAGACATGTGGACACAGTTGAGGAAGGAGAGGGTGAGACAAATAGGGAGAGTTGCATTGACACATATACCTTACCATATGTAAAATAGTTAGCTAGTGGGAATTTGCTGTATGACACAGGGAGCCCAAACCTGGCGCCCTGTGACAGCTTAGAGGGGTGGGATGCGGTGGGAGATGGAAGGGAGGGTCAAGAGGGAGGGGGTATATATATACCTATGGCTGATTCATGCTGATGTATGGCAGAAACCAACATGATATTTTAAAGCAATTATCCTCCAATTAAAGATAAACAAATTAAAAAAATAATCTTAGGTGCTATGGTGAATCTTAGAGGGTCAGTGGTAACAAATAAATTTTCAGACTCTCACTATCCATGGTATATTGTAACACTGAATTTCAAAGAATTATGGCAATGACGACCCTGTATGCAAGACAGGAAAAAAGACACAGATGTGTATAACGGACTTTTGGACTCAGAGGGAGAGGGAGAGGGTGGGATGATTTGGGAGAATGGCATTCTAACATGTATACTATCATGTAAGAATTGAATTGCCAGTCTATGTCTGACGCAGGATACAGCATGCTTGGGGCTGGTGCATGGGGATGACCCAGAGAGATGTTATGGGGAGGGAGGTGGGAGGGGGGTTCATGTTTGGGAACGCATGTAAGAATTAAAGATTTTAAAATTTAAAAAATAAAAAAATTAAAAAATTTAAAAAAATTCAATTCATTTAAATAATGTAAGTAAAAGTCATTGTGTTGCACTTAAAATACTGAAAATAGTCTCTACACTATCTTTTAAAAATGTACAATTATTATGGTGATACTTATTAAAAATGACCATTTTTGTGCACTTAATGATGTTCACTGACTATCTGCCTTGATTCAGCCTTAGCACAGGGATGCCTAGAGTTTTACTTTCACAGGCTGGCAAGATTAAATATGAATAACAGCAACAACAGAGCCAAAAACAACAGTATGGTAAATATGTGGCTGCCTACTCACTTCAGTTGTGTGCAACTCTTTGTGACCGTATGGACTGTAGCCCACCAGGCTCCTCTGCCCATGGAATTCTTCAGGTAGGAGTACTGGGATGGGTTGCCATGCCCTCCCCCAGGGGATCTTCCCAATCCAGGGGTTGAATACCGGTCCCCTGTGTTGCAGGCAGATTCCTTACCACTGAGCCACCAGGGAAGCCCGTGGTAAATATAGTAAAAATAAAAGGGGACTGACATCAGATTTGGAACTTTAAAACTTTTCATTTATTTTCTAATTGCATAAGGAGTAGCTAAACACATTCTTCTCATTAAAAATTGTCTAATAATAGGTTAATTTCAGGTGTACAGCAAAGTGATTCAGTTTCTGGAAATCAACCATACTTCAATTTTAAAAAGTCAAACAATATAGATAAAGCAAATGTCTCTTGTGACGTCCAGCTAAATCTCAGCATCTTCCACAAAGGCAACCACTGTTGTCAGCTTGCTATGGATTCTTCTAAATCTTTCTCTATACATTACATATATAAATAGGTCTACATAAAGTACTTATTTTGGATGCTTCATTTAGATAGCTGGTGTTATACAGTACACTTTTCTTTCAGCTTTCTTGTCTTAACTTTGGTGATTTTTCTATCTCAGTACAGCACTATTTCTTTCTTTCTTTCTTTTTTTTTTTTTTTTTTATTTTTTTTACTGTTGTACCTAATTCTGTAATGGGAATGGACATTGCTTATCTGTGCCTCTTACTAGACTATCTCAGTTTCCCATACGCACAAAGATATGTTGGCCGCTTACCATGTTTTTCTAAGTAAAGGTTTCAATAGAAAGCAAATTTGCATTTACTCTTCCAATTACTTCTTAAATTATAAAAGAGCAATCACACACTTTAAAAGAAGCAAAATTACAGGTTAAAAAAAAATGAATATCTCTAAGAAAAGACAAAAGGAACCTTAACATGTTCTCAGTCTAGATCAGGGATGAGCCTAGTGCCAGACTATGATCTGGAGGACTTCTGGTTGAGCCTAACCTCAAAAACAAATGAGTCTTCTTCCATCGCATAATTCTTCCAAAGATACCGAGGAACGCCGACAGCTGAGGATGTCGGGGTATGGTGACTGATTTCCCTTCTCTGTGGAGTCGCTTGCTGGGCCCGCCTCCCATTCCCGCAGGAGACACCCATCGGGAGAATGAATTATGGACCAGTCTTCACGTGTGACCGGGGAGGGCTTGTTCATGCCAATGAGTTCTGATCTCTTCTTGCTCTCAGGAACTACTGACTTCTAAGCGTGAGGCGTCTTCCTCAATTGTGATTGGTGTTCCTAGGAGTCTGGCAGATGAACTTAGGAGGCGCAAATGGATAAACTTTCTTCACAGTCCATGGGGTCACAAAGAGTCAGACATGACTGAGTGACTTTTTCCTTTCACTATATACATATATATAGCAAGACACATGGGTTGATTGAAAGAAAAATATTTGAAATTGGATCTGCATGTATTGATAGAAAAATAAATCAGCAGCGTTAAAGTAAAGTAAGTTCTCTGGTAATCTCCTCAGCGTTTTTTGAATCCCAGTCTCCTCACTTTTCAAATGGATTCAGTAACACCTACCTCTCTGTAGGCCTTAGGAAGTGTCTGGCACATACAGGATGTGAGTAAATGAGACTTGGTTTCCCTTTTTTCACTTTCTTCTCTATCACCCCTAAGATTCCCATCTCTAGGTCCTAATCTGGAGTCTCATTCTGACAGAGTTTAAAACTTCTGTTCACCAGAGTCTGACTAAGGTGTTACCTGTCAACAATTGCATCTGCTTTCAGACTGTGCACATTCTTGGAACTCTCGAATCTTCTACGCATAAAGGAATGGCTCTCTTAGCGATAAAACTGCAGTCCCAGAGATGAAATTCTCTAGGAGGGAGATACTTATAGGCAGGAAAAGGATACCATGCAGATTATTCGGGCCTGAACGGGGTACATATTTGGCAATATATTTGCCATATTCCAGTGAAGAGTTGTCAATTCCTCTGGGCCACGGTGTTTGCTTTCTGACATACCAGGCCAAGATAAAAATCTATCAAAATCTGAAAAGAAATGTTTGTTGTGAAAAAAAGAAAAATGAAACCAGCTATAGCTACTCATCTAGAAATAATCTGAGGGAAGTAAAAGCTCCCGGTTCAGTTTTGAAACTGGGTTTTATTTTCCAGTGGACTGGAATGCACAAAGAATCCTGGCTTGCAGGAATCTCCCACGGGCCTCCCCAGGATCCTTTGTGAAAATGTAAGTTATACTCATTCTCACTCAGAGTGAGAGCGTTGTGTATTGTCTGGAAACAATTAGAGGTATTTTTCCATCTTGATCTGACAACCTCAGACACATAGGCAATTGGGGGGTGGGGCGGGGGGTGGCAGTGGTTTGAAGTCCAAGTTCTACTATTAACTATTTAAACAGTTAAAGTATTAAAACTAATTAAGTTGCATATGCTTGGAGCCTGAAAGGGTGGCTGCTGATGGAATAGGGAGCCTCAGAAAGGTTTAAAAGTCACCAGGAAGAAAAATCCTGGAGCTCTGGAAAATATTTTGTCACTGATAATGATTTTCCAAGAACCTTCAGGAAAATAGTGTGACAATAAAAGGCCATTCAGGAGAACACATGAACTTACATCTGAGGCTGCCTGGGGACCTGAGTGACTGCAGGTGAGCCTGGCATAGCCTGGTTTAAGGTATGACAGCAGACAGTGCCCCCTGACCAGGCTGGACAGGGGGATGCCAGAGAAGGAGGCTGCAGAGTGATAAGTCTTTTTGTCCAGATGTGCCAGTCTCCTTAAGACTGTATTTGGATTATTAGAAAGAGAAATTATGCTGGTTTACCTATTGGTTTGTTTTGAAAGAAGGCTGGAGTGGAAAGAGTTCAGGGAGGGGTCAGGGCAGTTGGAGAAGGGGCTGGGGGGACAGGGTCAGTGTGGATAAGAGGTCCGTTAGAACCTGGGGCTGCCTCAGCCAGCCAGTTTTGTGAAACACCTTTTAAACCTTATTTTAAAACTGAAGCTAGAGGCAAATGTTCCCACCTTTCCCCTGTTTGTCAGCAAAGTCCAAATTGCCAAGCGCTGTGGAGGACAATTGTGTCAACAGCACAAGGCTTTGCGTCTGCCAAATGGTAATCAGCAAAGAGGCCTCACATTTGTGTAGAGATCTCACACTCTGCAGCGTGTTTTCACAGCTCTGGTTTAGTGGATCCTTATGGCAAACTCGAAGGGACGCAGGAGGGTGTCACCATTTCAAAGATGGGAACCTGGGGGCTGGGAGAGGGGAGGATCTCGTACAATATCACAGAGCTAGTGAGCGGTGGGGTGAGCATTCACACCTGGTACTCCAGTTGCACTCGGTCCCCCGCCATCCCCACGCCAGGTGTGTCTGCTGGGCTGCCTCCAGCCCAGAGCTTGGGATATGCAGTGAGCTCAGGGAGGCGGGGGCAGGCGGAGGTGGAACAGTATCCTGTTAGCACACAGCCGTCTATTTATTTTCCTGCCTTTCCTCCCCTTCCCTTTCCTGCTCTGCATGTGCCTGCAGCCTCCAGGTGGAACAGAGCAAGAAGGACAGGCCTTCAGCCCTAGGGCAGAAGCAGAGTATACACGCGATGAAGTGAGATGCCTGGGATCCTAAGGCTAGTCCTGGGTAAGGCAGCATGTTTCAACTGGGCTTCAGAATTACCTTTCTAAAGTATAAAATTCAACAGAAAATCTCTGCAGATCCATCAGTAAGAAGGCATCTCATTGTCTCCACTGAGACAATGAATTAAGACAATCACTTAAGACCTTAAGAATCCTTGAGAATATACCCTCTTTAAAAATACCAGCTTCTTGTTTTTAAGGATAGAATGAATATTTTTCTTGTGCAATAAGAAGGAAAGTAGCAATAAAGAGTCAACGTAGTAATGACATTGATTCTATGCCGAAGAAAGCTAGTCAGTCTTTTCTTAGAAGATGGATTTATACCTAGTCACAGAATCTCTTAACTTTGACTAGAGATGAAGCTTGAAGTTCATAATATTTGTGCCTGTGATTTGGGGTCAGGTTGATAACAGACCCAGGTCTCTGTTATCCACAATTCTGGAACTGGTAACGCTACCCATGTTGGCCCCATGGATATCTGGATGATGGTAAGCAGAGCAGGCTTCTGAGAAGAGAAATGCAGGAGTGCCCAAGACCAGATTCTGAAGCTGAAGTGAGGGAATTCCCTGGCAGTCCAGTGGTTAGGATTCTGTCCTTTCACTGCAGCAGGCACAGGTTCGATCTCTGGTTGGGGAACTAAGATCCCCCAAGTCACATGGCATGCCCAAAAAAGAAAAGGAAGGAAACTATTGAAGCTCAGGTGATTAGCACATTTTTTTCCTGTTCTTTGATTCTGCACATTTTTATGCTCATTTTATGTAGAACTGAGTTAACATTTCTGACACATTTTCTCATTTCCTTGACAAATTTGGGATTGGCCCACAGAAAAGAAAGGAGGGTTCAGAGATTGACAACAAAAGCAGCGTAAAACCCACAAGACACGGGCATGGGAACCACAGATATTCATCATTCCTGAGCCGTTTGTCTAGTGGCAAGTAGACAAAGGTTTTGAAGTCAACACCACATTTTGCTACCCTTTGTAATATGTGAACATCCAAAGGAGTCAGTCAAATTAGATTTGGCACACACTTTTTGGGGAAATAGGAAATGTTTAATATTACTGAAAAATTATTTTTATCTAAATGACAATAAATATGTCAGACTCTCTTGTTTTTTCATTGTGAAAAATAGATAACATAAGATTTACCATCATAACCATTCGTAAGTATACACTTCAGTTCCCCAAGGGTTGCACTACACCAGGCTTCCTTGTCCTTCACCATCTCCTGGAGCTTGCTCAAACTCATGTCCATTGAGGTGGTGATGCCATTCATGTATATTCACATTATTGTGCCCCAAGTGTCAGAACTCTTTCCTTTTGCACAAATGAAGCTCTTATGGCCCACAACTCCTCATCTTCCCCTCTCTCCAGCTTCTGGCAACCACCATTCTACTTTCTATTTCTATGAATTGGACTGCTCTCAGTATCTCATGTAAGTGGAATCATACTATGTTTGTCTTTTGGGACTAATATTTCACTTAGCAGAGTGTCCTCAAGGTTCATCCATGCTATGGCATGGAACAGGATTGCCTTCCTATTTTGTGCGTGGGTACTCAGTTGTGTCCAGACTCTCTTGATACCCCATGGACTGTAGCCTGCCAGGCTCCTCTGTCCATAGGATTTCCCAGGCAAAAATGCTGGAGTGAATTGCCATTTCCTTTTCCAGGGGATCTTCCCAACCCAATTTCAGATCAAATCTGAATTGGTAGGTGGACTCTTTACCACTGAGCCACATGGGAAGCCCACCTTCATTTTTAAGGATGAAGAATATCCCATCGTGTATATAAACCACATTTTGTTTATCCATTTATCCCCTGATGGACACTTGGGTTGCTTCCACCTCTTGGCTGTTGTGGATAGTGGTGCTATGAACTTGGGTGTGCAAGTGTCTCTTTGAGACCCTACTTTTATTATTTCTTAAAGAGGTAATTCTTCTCCTAGTCATAAAACATGACTATCAAAAATAACTTTAAAATGAGCCTCTTTTTATTTGCTTTATTTAACTTTTATTTAATATATTTACAGAGATCTAAGTTTTCTGTAGAACAAATGCTTTTGTGCAGGAGCCCAATAGGTGGGTTGCGGATATTCCAGGACTGCCAATCTTGATCTCCGTCTCTGAACAAGGATCTCATTCTTAGCCATGACTGACTTGTCTTTCTTTTTTTCTTCCCCCTCTGTGCAGAAGTTTTAAGCATGAGCACTTCATTCTTTCCTTTCCACGTGCCTCTGCTTCCACC
Organism: Capra hircus; assembly: GCF_001704415.2. Lineage (NCBI taxonomy): Eukaryota > Metazoa > Chordata > Mammalia > Artiodactyla > Bovidae > Capra > Capra hircus. The sequence goes on along the minus strand of NC_030818.1, from coordinate 64,297,651 downwards.
CTATGACCTTCTTTTCCCTAAACAGAGAGAAGTCCTGACCTGTCCAGGGCCCACCCCCATCCTTACCTGGAGGGGACCACCCCCCGCCTCACCTCATTGGTTATCATTATTATGTCACCCAGATCAATCACTGGGCACTCGCACTGTTGTAACTGTCGCTTTGATCATTCGTTACACTTTGTTAGTCCTCATCAGATCCAGGCCCCTCTAATCGGAAACAGCGGCCTTCCAAAAGCCAGGCAACCGGGTGACCAGGGGCAATTACCACATTGTTTGGTTTTTAAATTAGTCCCTTCTTGGTGCTCTGATCACCATCAGGAGGCTGGTGATTCAGAAAACCAGGGGGTGCCCACTGCTCGTGCTGCCCCAGCTGGCCTGGATTCCCAAGTCCTGCTGGTGGATCCAAGTTGAGGGAGACCCCAGTGAGCTGAAAAACAGTCCGTGACCCAGAGGCACAGCCTCCTCATGAAAGGGAGTCCTTGCCGGGTATACTCACCCACGGGCGTTTACACAGAAGACAGTCCCCGCAGTAATTTACTTCCTCTGTCAGGAGCTAGGGGACCCTACCAGGGGAACCCAGACCCACAGCAGCAGAGCCCAGGGCTCAGCAGAATTCCGTTCTCTCTTTGCCTCCACCCAGGAAGCTGCCTGACCTGGCAGTGAGGTGGGCAGAGGCAGGTATCTCTTGGGTTTCCATATAACTGAGTTGGAGTTCCAGCCTCCAGCTCAAATGCCTGGGGCTGACCCTACAGAAAGGTGTGAGGGGGGTCATTTGGCAAGAAATTAAAGGTCAACCTATGCATCTGTTAGTGCATCATTTTCTTTAATGCCAATTAAGTTTATTTCCCCAAACTTCAAGCATTTATGTACTACTTTCATGATTTTTTGCCATGCACAAGATTTTAAAAATAAAATCCTTTTATTTTAAATAATTATTTCAAAGGAACTATTTTACACTTTGAATAGAAAGCAAGTATTTCTTGTCTTCCTTTCAGCAATGACCTTTAAAAATGTCATTTATTCCCCCTCCTGCTCTCTCCATGGGACCCTAGCCCCACCAGTTAGCCCACAGGTGAATACTTTTCTTCCCATTGCTGGTCCCAGTATAGCGTCTGTCATGATTATGGTGAGACAGCTTGGTGGCCTTTGAATAGTACACATTGGGTGTGGTGGATTACTGTTGTTAATGGGAAATTGCAGTGTATTCCTGGTAAAGATTTCTCATAGGTAGGTGTAGTAATGCCTTGTCTTGGAGAAATGACTCTGATGGCTCACTGACAGGTTGTGTGGAATAATAGGGGTCTTTGGGGTCACGGCATTTCCTTACCTCTCCTTAGCTCATCTTGGACCATATCTTTCTTGGGCCTGATGGACACTCAGCAGAGCTGATGTCCATCCTGCTCATCCTCTTTCTACAGACTCTGCCCACTCTCCCCTGGAACATTCATCAGCTCTCATATTTTATTAGCCAGAAGAGTGGCATTCTTCTATAACAAAGCTTTTACTCCCAAGGTGTCCACTTGAGGACCTTCAAACTGTGTCCCACCACATCTCTTAGATTTCACATGGTGCAAGTGTGGTCAGAATTGGAGAATTCTTAAGCTACTGTTGATGAACCCTTGGGTGGAGGGACTTAAATTCCTTAACAGCAAATTTTATAGGAAGCACATAAGAGGAAATGCATACAGCTCCTGCTTTCCCTCCTCCGTCTCAAAATCTTCAGTTATCAGGAGGGACACAGCTCAAGCATGCCTTTTGATTTAAGGTAAAAAGGAGATATTTTGTTTTTCACTAAGGCAGAATATATCTTAATGTAGTAATTGAATTTAGTTCTATTTAGTCTAGTTTGATGGGGGTAGATCTAGAGTGGGGAGGGAAGAATTGACATTGTTTAATACTTAACAGATGGATAGAAAACAAAAAGTTTAGGAGATAAGAAAGTCAGAAGGTTACCAGCTGCTGTTGGGATAGAGTAAAATGGAATTTATTTGAAAGGTTAAGCTTGTGTCTGTTAACACATGTCTCTCTTTCTATTACACTTTAAATTTACAAATTATTCAGAGGGAGAACCACGATGTTGGCTAAATCTTGACTGGATTGCTGTGTTCAGAAAAGGCATCTTTGTGTTTCATGTGAGCTGTAGCTTATCGTGGAAGATGCTTCTGCTCTGAATGGTGGAGAATTTGGAGTAGTAATTTGTTAGCACATTAATTTCATGAAATAGGTGTTTTTCCCTTCTTCTATTCTCAAATTTGGATGTCTGAATGCAGACATAGAGAATAGACTAATGGACAAGGGTGGGGGCCGGGAAGGAGAGGGTGAGAATGGAGAGAGAGCGTGGAAGCATATACACTACCATATGTAAGATAGGCAGCCAATGGAAATTTACTGCATGACTCGGGACTCAAACGGGGGCTCTGTAACCCACAGGGGGTGGGAAAAAGTGGGAGGTGGGAGGGAGCTTACGAGGGAGGGGACATATGCACACCTATAACTAATACATGTTGATACACGGCAGAAGTCAAACCAATATTGTAAAGCAATTATCCTTCAATTAAAAATAACTAAATTTTAAAAATTGGATGTCTGAAGATCATTAAACAACTATAGGAAGAGAAGTAAACTCCTCAACATTTGCGTTAATTTTCATGCCATGAGACAAGAAATTCTACTTCTAAGAGAGCTCATTAGGCAAGGGCCACACCTTTATACCCTGGAAAGGATAAATTCACCACTGAAAGTGGAGGGAATTACTCCATTCAAAGTTTCCTAATAGAAGCCTCTGGGCATCACGTACTCTTGCATTCTGTCTTATCTCTAACATAGAGTCAAGTCAAAATGACCACAGGTGCTGAGAGATGATGCAAGCCTGACAGGAGGGGCTTGGCATCTGAGGCTTCACAGAGTCTGGGACATTGACTTCCTCAGGGACGATAGTCAAAACTTAACTCACGGATTCAGTCTCCAAGTTTCTGGTGGAGACTCAGTTGCTTAACTATGTAGCAGGTGTTCTTTAAAAAACAGTGCACTAGTTAGTGCTTGAAAAGCAGATTCAAGATATACTAGGTACTATTAAGACGAACTTGAGGAAGGCTACTTTTATGCACACCTTCTGTAAAAGCCATTAGATAATTCTTTGGGTCAAAAGGACAATGCATTAGGATAAATAAGTAGGAAATAAGAGAAGTCCTTGAACAGAAAGTGGAACTCTTGACAGGAACTCCACGTGTGGTAGGATGGATTGGTTCTAGGGTTACATGGGATTGCCAAAGGAAAAGAGATTTGTGGTGAAGGCTGTATGATGGGGAAGGATGGGCAGGCTATTGATGAGAAACTGGCTAAACAACTGAAGCTCCAGAAACTTAAATATAAAACCAAACATGATATTTCCTTAAAGCATTAGCTTTTTCTGTCTTGGAAGCAAGACATTCTCAATGAACAATGATTAATATTTTTTGGGTGTCTGCTACATATTTATTACTATGTTAGGATTTGTGAGAAAAACTAAAGGGTAAGAGATAAGAGTCCCAGACCTCAAGGAGTTTATAACTCATTAGCAGAGTCAAGGGTTAGATACAGTAGGAGACTCTAAGAAGGAATACAATCAAGCAGTGTAATGAAGGGCAAATGCTAAGTTTTGTGGGAAAGGTCCACCAGTGAAGGGCAGGGCTCTTATTATTAGAGACTTTGGGATAATTGCCGAAGGCTTTACAGGGAGGTGCTGTTTGATCTAGGTCTTGAAGGGTTTTATTGCTCACAAATTTTAGATGGGTAACCCACTTCAAGCTATTTCCATTTCAGATCAATATTGTTATTTCTCTCTTTCTTTGCAGATTCTTTTACTGTTTCCCTCTTACATGTTTGTATTTTTCAAGTTTTGTATTTGGCCAAATGCTTTTCTACTCAGAAAACCAAACACTATCAATATAATGAGTTGAAAACTTGAATAAGAACAGGAAATGAATCGGTAACACACAAAAATGTGAGTGTAGTATAGGGTACAATAAAGATTATGAAACTTGTGAGAAATGAAGAGCTTATATAATCTTATATAAGCATGCATGCATGCTAAGTCGCTTCATTCAGGTCCAACACTTTGTGACCCCATGGACTGTAGCCTGCCAGGCTCCTCTCTGTCCATGGGACTCTCCAAGCAAGAATACTGGAGTGGGTTGCCATGCTCTCCTCCAGGGGATTTTCCTGACCCGGGGATTGAACCCATGTCTCTTATGTATCCCACACTGGCAGGTGGGTTCTTTACCACTAGGACCCCAACAGTATTCTTGCCTGGAGAATTCCCATGGACAGAGAAGCCTGGCAGGGTATAGTACATGGGGTCGCAAAGAGCCAGACAGAACTTAATGCCTAAACTACCACTATATATGTTGCTTTTGCTCAATAAATTACTTCTACTAGTGGGAATTTGGTTTGCCAGTGGGTGGGCTATGATCCATCTACTGACTTCTAAACTTTGCTAAACCTGAGCTCTTTTCCTGAGTTTCAGTTTTATCATTCTGAGTATCTTATGGTCACCCACATGGAAGTCCCTGTGCATGGAATGTCTTAAGCCAAGGGTTGACCCCTGTGGACCAAACCCAACACATACTCCCACCCTGTTCCACTGAAACACAGCCACACTCTTTTATGTATTATCTATGGCTGCAGAGTTGAACAGTAGTGACAGAGAGCACATGGTCAGCAAAACCTAAAACATTTAGGATCTGATCATTTTTAGAAAAAGTTTCCCAAACTCTGCTTTAAACCAACATGCTCCCAAATGAACTCACTCTTTTCTCCCCCAAACCCACCATCCATTTACTCTGGAGTCCCTCTCATTCCTTCCTCTACCTCACCTCCCTCATTTAAGATGCCCCGAGACCTGACATTGCTCATACTTCTGCCCCCTCAACATTTCTCCCACCACAGCCCTGACCCAGCCCTTCCTAGTCTCACCCATCTTAGATCAGGCAACTCTACCTGAACACCTGTTATATTTTTGTAAAAACAAATCTGGTCATGTTACTTCCTACCTAGAGTCCTTCAATGACACCCATTTCCTCCTGAATGAAACGCTTGTTCCCAGTAAGACAATGATGCGATACCCTTGCTCACTCACATCCCTTCCTACATATTTAACATCCTGTCTTCCATTCTCTCACTTGTTCTCCTGAGTCTATCTTGCTCATGTCTTAATATTTATCATTTATTTGAATGAATTATCCTCTGCTTCATGCCTCTGAGAGATGTACATACTGTTCTCCTTGTAACTCTTGGTTTCAAATCTAAGAAACTTAATTGTCAAAATTCAACCTGAGCATCACTTCTGTTGTAGCACTGTCCCACCCATGATCTTTCGTCCCTTTGCTCTGCACCCCCAGTCTACCAGAGATAGGATCCTTTCTTCTGATTCTGTAGTATGTTTTTTATAACTTGTTAGAGCATATCTCAAATTACATTTATTTCTAGTTATATTTTGTTCTCTCCCTCTCTACTTTAGGTGTGAACTCCCTGAGGAATCCTATGTTATATATTTATATCCCTAGTAGCTATAATAAAGCTTGCCAAAGATTAGATGCTCCACGAATGTTCAGTGAATTCCTGAAGCTTATTACAAGTGACCAAGTCTTTAATAAACAAGGTCTAATCCTTTGTTGAAACACAGGACATTTGCTGGAGGACCACCAACTTTGGACATAAATTGTAAATACAGGTTTATGATTGATTAAATGATGGGTTAACTCAGATGCAGGGAGGCTGTTTGGAAATGAAAATCATGCATGTTTTCACCCTTAAAATCTTTCCATGGAAAAAACCAAAAACAAAAACCTTCCATGGCTTCCCGCTAAGAATAAAGCTCAAAATCTTAGGTTCAGCAGTCCAGCCTCTTACCACCTCTCTCTTGGTTCACTGCATTCTGGGAATACTGACCTTTCTTCTCCAATTCCTCAAATGCATCACCCTTTTCTGCCTTGTGGTTCTGCACATGCTTTCTGTCTTCTAGAAAGACTCCCTTATTCTTCTCCTGACCCAATCCTGTTCCCTCTGCCTTTCACAGTCCCGAAGTCACATCCTCTGAGGAGCTTCTCCAGTCTAGTTTCTGTTTATCGTGTCTAGTCTTTTCCATTAAAGCATCGCTATGTATAATAATGTGCCTGTTTATAATTTATAATGGTGTGCCTGTTTCTTGGGTGGTGTGCTTAACATCTGTCACCATTCCATGCAGATGGAAAGCTCCAAAGGCAGAAGTCATATTCGTTTTATTCACTACTGGTATTGCCTGGCACAAATGGGGCGCCCCATAAGGGTTTTCTAAATAAACAATAATTGAAAAAGGGTATATTCTGGTTATTTTTGAATAGAGAGGTGATTATATCTATCAGCAGTATGTAGGATAGACTGGAGTGAGGAGTCACAGGAGTAGGGAGAAGCATTAGGAAGCCCTTGTGTCTATGTGAGGCAATGCATTTCTGAACAACTGTGATGAAATACGGATGGGAAGGAAGAGGCAAAATTACCACTGTTTTCAGATTCCATTCCACCAGAAAAACTCAGAGAAAAACCTCTAAGAATGAATAAGAAAGGTAAAGAGGTTGGCCACTTTCAAAAATATGTGTACTAAAATCATAGCTTTCTTACACACCAGTAACAACTAGTTTTAAAAGATGTAATGGAAGATAGCAAGCAAAAATGTTTTTAATTACCAATAAACTAAATAAATACAGGAATGATATATTGTGAAATTACATAGAAAACTTCAATAAATCTTCAAATTACCAAATTCTTTTATGAGAAACCTCAACCTTATTAAAGGTGAATTACACCTGTAACTATAAATGTAAGGCAACAACAACAATAACAATTCTTTTCCAAATTCTTAATGGGAATTTTATAAAATTTGATAAAGATGACTTTGAAGTTCATCAGAATGAATAAATGAGAATAGCAAAAACACTATTAACAATAATTTTAAGCTATAATAATTAAAACAGTATAGGATGCAAGAATAGCCAAAGAAACTATTGAACCAAGTGGAAAATCCAAAAATATATCTAACTACTTATAAAAGCTGTTAAGGTGAGAACCGAGATACTTTAAATCATTGAGACAAGAATAAATTATTCAGTAAATGATTCTGATACACTGTAAAAGCAATGGGAAAATTGAAACCTCTACCCATACCGAAAATCATTTTAAAAAATATTTAAATAATATGGTATATCATATATGCTATATATTATATGTATTTATCAAGCCATTAAGATATTATGAGAAAACATCATGTAATCTTTTGGGGGAAAGTATCTTTCATAACAACATTAAAGGCAGAAATTTTACAGGAAAAGGCTAATATATTTAAGTACATAAACATTGAAAATTTCTTTGTTAGAAGACAATATTAAGTTTAACATTTTAAATGGTCAAGTTTCTCAAAAATGGATAATAGGAAGAGTCAGCGTTATATACACACAAACAAAAAAGGGAATACAGATGCCTTACAGCATAGGAAAAAGTTTAATTTCCCTAGTCATTAAAGAAATGCAAATGATATCAATAACAAGGTGTAATTTTCACCCAGCTACCTGGCAAAATTAACATTAAATGATAAATTACCATCCATTAGTATCCATACTACTGGGAGTGAGGTAAATAGCCAAAACTTCCTTAGAACATGTCAAAAGTTTTTAAAAACATATAGAAAGCATAAGCTTTTTGAATCATAAATTCCCATTTCTAGAACACTTTTCTCCCCAAATTAAAACTGTACTCAGAAAAAGAGATCAGATTTGTGGTTACCGGAAGTGAGGGGTGGGGGAAGGGAGAACTGGATGAGGGCAGTCAAAAGGCACAAACTTCCAGTTACAGGATAAGTCAGTCCTAGGGCTTGCCTGGTGGCTCAGATGGTAAAGAATCTGCCAGCAATGCAGGAGACCTGGGTTTGATCTCTTGGTTGGGAAGATCCCCTGGAGAAGAGAATGGCTACCCACTGCACTATTCTTGCCTGGAGAATCCCATGGACAGAAGACCCTGGTGGGCTATAGTCTATGGGGTCTCAAACAGTCTGACACGACTGAGTGACTGAGTATGTTATTTATGAAAGTTGTTAAGAAAGTAAATCCTAAGAGTTCTCATTGCAAGGAAAACTTGATGTCTTTAATTTTGTATCTATATGAAATGATGGATGTTCACTAAATTTATTGTGATCGCTTCATTATTCTGTACAGCTTAAACTTGGTGCTATATGTCAATTATATCTCAATAAAACTGGAAAACATTTTAAACTATATCCAAAGACTTCATGAATAAATTATTTTAAACCATTTATATTCACATTATTGGGCGGTGCGGATACAACTAGGATTGTATCAGCGTTAGACAGTGTGACAACTGGTTCCACCGACTACTGCCCGTCTATCTGCATTCCCACCATCCCCCCAGCAAAAAAGGCTGTACATATAGACATACCTTCCCACAGTCATTTTCTTCTACACACTCATGCATAAATTCTCTCTTTATTCCCCCTTGCAGTCTCAGCTTGTCTCTAACAAGCACACACTAGATTTTCTTCTTTTAATATTCCTTTTCTTTCCTACATCCTCCTAGGCTAAACCATCAGCTGTCTTTTCAAAAAAGCTAGGCACACAAGTATTTGAATGTAAATGTTTATAGAAGCTTTATTCATAAATTCCTCCAAATGGAAACAACTCACATGTTCACAAATGGGTAAATAAGTACTACAAATACATCAGTGTATGTGTGCCCATAACATGGAATTGCATGTGTGAATATGAAAGAATTGGTATGTGGACCAACATGGATGTATCTGGAAAGTATTACACTGAATGAAAGAAGTCAGATTCAAAGAGTTGAATACTGTATGCTTCCACCTATATGATGTTGCAAAAAGGCAAAAATAAGGAACTGCAAAACAGGTTAGTTGGTTCTGGGGCTGAGGAGAGGGGATTGACTAGACAGGAACATAAAGAAAATTCTGAGGGTGATTTAAATACTCTATATCTCTATGGGTACATGTACATGTTTTTCAAAATTCAGTAACCTATATATCAAGAAAGGATGCATTTTACTGAATGGCAATTAACCTGAATAAACTGAAAACTTCTGGCAGATTGGTTTTCAATTTTCTACGAACACACACACACCCCACAATACATACACACATACACACACTCACAGAAAGCAAGAGAAGACACAAGAGAAGGGGAGAAGAAAAGAGACTATTAAGATGGAAAAGGAAGGGAGATTTTTTTGTTCAGATTCTTTGGTAAAGCAATATAATTCCTAGTTGACCATAAGAGAAATACGGTGCTTAACTGCCTAAAGTTGTCAGCTACGTGTCAAGAACATATTAGCAGAATAAAAGATCTCTCATGAAATTTGAGAGGGTCCCCAAAATAAGAGTAAATCAAGTATATTTAAAATAAAAATTATACCATTATAAAATAAAACAAAATATCGATGCCTCTCTTCACTTACAACAACCCTATTCTGAATTCCTTCCAGACCAGAAGGCTTGTGCTTTGCTGTATAGCTATCTTAGGATAAAAACTGGTAACTCAGACCTCCCCCCTTGCCAGTCATAACCTGAAAGCCAAGGAGTCAGCAGTGGGTAACTGTTTCCAGCACCACCGTCTTCAGAGACACAGCCATTATCCAGTTCAGGTCATGGTCAATGAAATAGAGGGAGTGACTTGTGTTTTTGTCATCTAGAGAGTGTGAGTAAAATCAATACACAGGATTACATTGGAAATCTACATTTGGCATGAGATTTATTTTCCAATCAGAATGGGGAGCCCACTTGCAAAATATTTGGGCCAGGTAGTATGTGTGGGACCAAAGACAGCATGGAAAATCCTGGTCTTGAGGCAAATAATGGTAATGTAGCTCACAGAAGGAGGCTGGCTAAATTATGGGAAAAGTGACTTCTGGAAGGCCAAGTCTAACTGTGTAAAATCCATCCCTGCTCAATCCCATCTCCCCCTGCCCCCACTCTGGGAAACCCCAAGCCTATCTTTTGAATGCTCACATTAGTGTTCTGGCTTCTTGCCCGAGAACTTGAAAATGAAAGGATAAAAAGTGAGCTTGATGTTCTCTGCTAGGCACAAGTAAGTCCTCTGTCTTCTCCAACACAGGCCCGGATCTCCACTGGGGATTAAAGAGTAAGAATTCAGTATTTTTAGTAGAATGATTTGAGGGCAGCATCATATGGGTTTAGTGGGAACCAAAGGATAGGGGCCCCCTTTGGTCCCTGGGGTCTGTTTCCCAGACTTTGGCCATGCTGTTTTCACATATGGGAAAATCAGGTAGAGTTTTCTTTCCAGTCTTAACATCCTCTGGTTAAACCATATGCTTGCATTTCTCAGCCACTTCTGTTCAAATATGTTTTCCTAATGAGGCATTATATTCCTATAAAATCAAGCTGTTTTCCCTCCAAAAGAATATTTTGTTTAAAAAAACTTCCAAAACCCTATTAGTGTGTGGACAATAACATTACATTATTTTAAAAAATAGTCTATGATGATACTGCCAAATACTGGCAATAATAAACTGCCAACTACAATTGTATCGCCAACTACAATTTATTTGTGTTCCCCAAACATATCTTTGGAACATGTTTTCCCACAGAATTTACTACATGTGATAGGTTTCCAGGCTAGCCCTCACAATTGTGCCTAATTAAATGAAAAAAAAAAAAGTTTGTAATACTGTTGTAGTAGTTATAATAGTTAAAGAAAAATAAAACCAAAAGCTTTGGAAATTATTAAGATAAAATGACAGTGCAAGAGAACAAAGCCCAAAAAGAGTACAGAAAAAAGCCCCCAATAATTAAACACATGAAAACAAACAAAGATCATAGTTACAGAGAACAGATTGATGGTTTTCAGAGAAGAGGGGGTTGGGCAAAATGGGTGAAGGGGATTAAGAAGTACAAACTTTCAGTTATAAAGTAAGTAAGTCCCAGAGATGTAATGTATAGCCATGGGTAATACAGTGAATAATACTGCCTTAACTTTCTAAGGTGACAGATGGTAGCTAAGTTTGTTGTGGTGACCGCCTCACAATGCATACACACATTGAATCACTATGCTGTACACCTGAAACTAAACTATTGATTGTCAACTATACCTCTGTTAAAACGTAACAAAAAATCGAAAAGTCATTTATCTCAAATATGGGTAAGTCAAGAAAAAGTGAGTGGACTGGACAAAAGTTTTTGCCTTGAGTTATAGGAAGATTTTGAGGGGGATTTCCAGGCACTTTGAGGGCTTGAAAAATTTACATTTTTTTTTTTAGATTACATTCTTATCAAGATGAACAGATTTTATTATCCTTGGTGTTGCAATTTGCTAATATTAGGCTTCATTTGGGGTGTGAAGTGGATAGGAAGAGAAAACTGAGGAGCAGTGCTTTTCGTGAGGCAAGAGAAGACTGGATGTTTTGCAGTCCCCTTTCTCTATGGGAGAAACGACGTCCCTTTCCACCCTCCCTACACATTTCCCCCTGGCAACCCGTTTTTCATCTGCGGAGAGACCACGTATATCTCATGACTCCCATCAAGTTGTCCCACATACTAAGTAAGTGATATTTGTCCAACACGTACAATCACTTCCCTAAGATTTCCTTCCCAATCCCACACACCTCCAGAAAACAAAAAGAAAAGAAGCCCTCCTTTTAATAAGAGCATCCCTCTCACCTCCCTAGTCACCTGGGCCAAGAGTACTAAGGGTTCTTCACCCCGGAGCCCGTATGTGACCAGCCCTCACATCCTCTCAAATGTGCCTACCCACTGCTTCTCAGTTTGTTCCCTCTGTCCCACTCCTGGCACTGCAGCAAGAATTCAGTTATTACAATAACTGCTCTCCCCGCCAGCCAACTTCCTGTTGCAGTCCATTTTCCAGACAGCCAACAAAGCGATCATTGCTCTGTTCAAAATCCTTCAGGGCTGCTCAAAGGGACATTGCATGCCTCAGAATAAGTGCAGGGGTGGAGGGAGGTGGTTGCAAGAGAGTGCTGGATAAAATGCAAGCTCCCGGGCCCTGCCCTGGGACCAGCAATCTGAATTTTTGAAGGAAGGGAATCTGATAAGACCTAGAAATTTGCATTATAAGGAAGTTGAGGTGGATAAAGAAAATGTGGTACATATATGTAATGAAGTACTACTCAGTCATAAAAAGAAATGAAATTGTGCCATTTGTAGAGATGTGGATGGACCTAGAGTTATACAGAGTGAAGTAAGTCAAAAAGAGAAAAACAGATATAGTAATGCATATATATACATAGAATCTAGAAAATGGTATTATCTTATTTGTAAAGCAGAAATAGAGACATCGATGTAGAGAACAAAGTGTGTGGATAACAAGGAGGGAGTGGGGGGTGAGATGAATTGGGAGGTTGGGATATACACTACTAATACTACATATAAAATAGATAACTAGTGAGACCCTACTATATAGCACAGGGAACTTAGTGCTCTGTGGTGACCTAAAAGAGAAGGAAATCTAAAAATGAGGGCATATATGTATATTTACAGCTGACTGACTTTGTTGCATAGTATAAACGAACGCAACATTGTAAAGCAGCAGCTGCTGCTGCTGCTGCTAAGTTGCTTCAGTCGTGTCTGACTCTGTGTGACCCCATAGATGGCAGCTCATCAGGCTCCACCGTCCCTGGGATTCTCCAGGCAAGAACACTGGAGTGGGTTGCCATTTCCTTCTCCGTGTAAAGCAGCTAGACTCCAATAAAAATTAATTAAAAAACAAGTAAGTTGAGATAATTTTTCCAGTGCACTTAGGCTTGAAAATCATGGATTTAGGAGAAGACACCCATTCCTTGGAACAGAGTGAAAGGTCATCTGCGCCCTTCAGTTGGCCCACTTGGAAGCCTCATCTCATTTCAGGCACTCCTCTGTCTCCTCCACGGAGCGCCATCTCCCAGACTCCTTTGCAAGCTTCTCTGCCCTGCCTGGAATGCCCCCTCTGGTCCCCATTTCCTTGGTGAGCATGATTCACCTTTCAATTTCCAGCAGGAGCTGGTAAACTGAAGGTTTACCAAGGTTTCTGAGGGTGCTCATGGCAATTCTTAGGGTGCATTTCAGTAGCGATTTTCTATGTCTCCTTTGGTTACCATTAAAGGTATCCCCAGAAACCGTCCCCTAATCCTCATTTAAGAATAGAACCAACTATTCCATTAAAAATAGGACATAAAAATAAGCTCATGCTTGCCCCAAATGACACTTATACCAGGCCCATGTCTAAGCCACACAGAAACAGGCTTTTTTTTTTTTTTTTTAATGGCTGTGTTAAATGAAAGACTCTCAAAAAGCAAGAATAATCATTATTATTTGTTCCAAAATCCAAATGTATATTTTCCATCCTTTTTATTTACAATATAAAGTGCTTTTCTCAGTAAATCAACAAATATGAGTATTCATGTCACCAAGTGCTGATGATTAAAAATAATTACTTTAATGGTAGCTGGCCCGATGCCAAGCACGATCAGGTTTTGCATTTCAAGCATGATCATGGATAATTTACATCTCCTTTTGCACCAGTACCCCACTATTCTTAATGGATTCTATTTTAGTTTTTATGAATTAGTAGAAATTTAGTGCCTAATATTATAGTCCACCATTTGCTTTTAGAATCCACCAAACTATCTTTTTTTTTTTTTTTAAGTAGGATGGTTCGACATCACATAATTCTTCAAGTTACTTATTTAAAATGTTTAGGTTTCTGCTTTCTGTCAATTCTGAATGGAGACACAGGAATGGGGTAAAATAGGAGGGGAAAAACAGAGCCAGGTGTCAGGCCTCCTGGGGCCTCTTCCTTACTCAGGACACTCTTTGAGGCCATGTTGGCAAGCAGTCTCTTTCACAAAGCACAGGACCCCTCCAAAGGGGTCCTGAGGGCCTGGAGGAGGGGCCAGGTCCCCTCCTGAGGGCCTGGAGTCTTTACCACACAGGAGGCTGCCTCTCAGTGTGAGAGAAGATGGGGCTGTCTTCCTCCCTTTCTTTTTCTTATTCCTTTGAGCTTTCATAAGTAATGAAAATATGTCACAAGAGGGTTACAAAGAACTGTAGCAAGTTTTTAAATGTTGGTATTTGTGCTCAGTTTCTGTCCTGTCTGACTCTTTGCTACCTATTGGACTGTAGCCTGCCAGGCTCCTCTGTCTGCGGGATTTCCCAGGCCAGAATACTGGAGTGGGTTGCCATGCCCTCCTCCAGGGGATTTCCTGACCCAGGGATCCAACCTCTATCTGCTGCACTGGCAGGCGGATTCTTTACCACTGCACCACCTGAGAAGCCTGTTTTAAATGTTTACATTGGACAAATTAACACTTTCGCCAAAAATGTAATGTAATTGCATTATTCAGAAGATGATTATAGGATTCATTAACAAGAACTGTATTAATATGTGGTATCCTAAAGGCAATGTGGCCCAGTAATAGGAATACAGTTTAAATCTGTATAATGCTTTTCAATCCTGTGTATTTATCTCTGTGACACTAATAGGAATACAGTTTAAATCTGTATAATGCTTTTCAATCCTATCTATTTATCTCTGTGACACTAAATGGACAAATGACAGCAACGAGTCATTTGAATTTAATGTCAAAAGTAAAGATTCGATGCTCCAAGTGAATGCAAGTTCTGTCAAATGGCCCTTTTGGTTTCCCCACTAGATAGATTTGTAAATATGTGTCAAGTAAATGCACTTCAAAATGTATTCACTGCTGGTAAGATCAGGGGAGAGAGAGATGCATGCTCCAGAATTTGGTTCAAAAGATAAGCAGAGAAGACTCAGAAATGTTACCAGGTCAAGAGGAGGCTCTACTGATGCTAGGGAGAGGGAGCAGAAGGGTTACATGAGCAAAGATCCTCCAGGTATACAAGCCTGGTGCAACCTATCGCAAACATTGAGTGTAACTAGAGTCGTGCTAGCCAATGGCAAGCAGGGAGAAGACAGGGCTTTATTTGCTTATTCTGATATATGTGTTACCTGAACCAGTGTCTTTGACAGTGGGGAAATGAACAGTAGGTTGGATTGTGACTTCGTTTGTAATATCTCCTTTGACCATCCTTAGGAAGACTCATGATGATGCTAAAGGAAAGAATATTGGCACCATTTTGAAGGATGACTTGATTCTAATTCAAACTGTTCAGTTCAGTTTAGTTGCTCAGTTGTGTCTGACTCTTTGTGACCCTGTGGACTGCAGCATGCCAGGCTTCCCGGTCCATCACCTACTCCCAGAGCCTATTCAAACTCATGTCCATTGAGTTGGTGATGCCATCCAACCACCTCATCCTCTGTCGTCCCCTTTTCCTCCCACTTTCAATCTTGCCCAGCATCAGGGTCTTTTCAAATGATTCAGTTTTTCACATCAGGTGGCCAAAGTATTGGAGTTTCAGCTTCAGCATCAGTCCTTCCAATGAATACTCAAGATTAATCTCCTTTAGAATGGACTGGTTGGGTCTCCTTGCTGTCCAAGGGACTCTCAAGAGTCTTTTCAACACTAAAGTTCAAAAACATCAGCTCTTTGGTGCTCAGCTTTCTTTATAGTCCAACTCTCACATCCATACATGACCACTGGAAAAACCATAGCTTTGACTAGATGGACCTTTGGTGGCAAAGTAATGTTTCTGCTTTTTAACACGTTGTCTAGGTTGGTCATAACTTTTCTTCCAAGGAGTAAGCGTCTTTTAATTTCATGGTTGCAATCACCATCTACAGTGATTTTGGAGCCCCCCAAAATAAATTCAGCCACTGTTTCCATTGTTTCCCCAACTATTTGCATGAAGTGATAGGACCAGATGCCATGATCTTCGTTTTCTCAATGCTGAGTTTTAAGCCAACTTTTTAATTCTCCTCTTTCACTTTCATCAAGAGGCTCTTTAGTTCCTCTTCACTTTCTGCCATAAGGGTGGTGTCATCTGCATATCTGAGGTTCTTGATGTTTCTCCCAGTAATATTGATTCCAGTTTGTGCTTCATCCAGCAGAGTGTTTCTCATGATATACTATGCATATAAGTTAAATAAGCAGGGTAACAAATTACAGCCTTGATGTACTCCTTACCCAATTTGGAACCAGTCTGTTGTTCCATGTGCAGTTCTAACTGTTGCTTCCTGACCTGCATACAGATTTCTCAGGAGGCAGGTCAGCTGGTCTGGTATTCCCATCTCTTTCAGAATTTTCCACAGTTTATTGTGATCCACACAGTCAAAGGCTTTGGCATAGTCAATAAAGCAGAAGTAGATGTTCTTCTGGAACTCTCTTGCTTTTTTGATGATCCAATGGATGTTGGCAATTTGATCTCTGGTTCCTCTGCCTTTTCTAAATCCAGCTTGAACATCTGGAAGTTCACGGTTCACATACTGTTGAAGCCTGGCTTGGAGAATTTTGAGCATTACTTTGCTAGCATGTGAGATGAGGGCAATTGTGCAGTAGTTGGAGCATTCTTTGGCATTGCCTTTCTTTGGGATTGGAATGAAAACTGACCTTTTCCAGTCCTGTGGCCACTGCTGAGTTTTCCAAATTTGCTGGCATATTTCATCTTTTAGGATCTGAAATAGCTCAACTGGAATTCCATCACCTCTACTAGCTTTGTTCGTAGTGATGCTTCCTAAGGCCCACTTGACTTCACATTCCAGGATGTCTGGCTCTAGGTGAGTGATCACACCATTGTGATTATCTGGGACATGAGGATCTTTTCTGTACAGTTCTTCTGTGTATTCTTGCCATCTCTTCTTAATATCTTCTGCTTCTGTTAGTTCCATACCATTTTTGTCCTTCATTGTGCACGTCTTTGTGTGAAATGTTCCCTTGGTATCTCTAATTTTCCTGAAAAGATCTCTAGTCTTTCCCATTCTACTGTTCTCCTCTATTTCTTTGCACTGATCACTGAAGAAGGCTTTCTTATTTTTCCTTGCTATTGAACTCAGGATTCAAATGGATATATGTTTCCTTTTCTCCTTTGACTTTTGCTTCTCTTCTTTTCACAGCTATTTGTAAGGCCTCCTCAGGCCACCATTTTCCCTTTTTGCATTTCCTTTTCTTGGGGACGGTCTTGATCACTGCCTCCTGTACAAAGTCACGAACCTCCATTCATAGTTATTTAGGAACTCTGTGTATCAGATCTAATCCTCTGAATCCATTTGTCACTTCGGGATTGGATTTAGGTCATAACTGAATGGTCTAGTGGTTTTCCCTACTTTCTTCATTTTAAGTCTGAATTTGGCAATAAGGAGTTCATGATCTGAGCCACAGTCAGCTCCTGGTCTTGTTTTTGCTGACTGTATAGAGCGTCTCCATCTTTGGCTGCAAAGAATATAATCAGTCTGATTTTGGTGTTGACCGCCTGGGGATGTCCATGTGTACAGTCTTTTCTTGTGTTGTTGGAAGAGGGTGTTTGCTACGACCAGAGTGTTCTCTTGGCAAAATTCTATTAGTCTGTGCCTAATAGACTGTTAATGTGCAAATATGCTTGTTACTTCAGGTATTTCTTGACTTCCTACTTTTGCATTCTAGTCCCCTATAATGAAAAGGATATCTTTTGGGGGTGTTAATTCTAGAAGGTCTTGTAGGTCTTCATAGAAACATTCAGCTTCTTCAGCATTACTGGTCAGGGCATAAACTTGGATTACTGTGATATTGAATGGTTTGCCTTGGAAACAAACAGAGATCATCCTGTCATTTTTGAGATTGCATCCAAGTACTACATTCAAACTGTGGGACTGGACATGTATTTTATAATAGTAGGAAGAAATGACTGAAGATGTTCCATCTGCTTTGGGAAGATAAACCAATGCATGACAGCTTACTAAGTTGGACAGAAGGAGAAGAAGCCTTTTACCACAGTAATTACCCAAAAATGGCTTCTGAGTTGGCTCAGTGGGTAAAGAATTTGTTGCAATAAGGGACACACAGGACATGTGGGTTTGATCCCTGGGTTGGGAAGATCCTCTGGAGGAGAGCATGGCAACCTGCTCCAGTATTCTTGCCTGGAGAACCCCATGGACAGAGGAGCCTGGTGGGCTGCAGTCCACAGGGTCGTAAAAAGTCAGACATGACTGAAGCAACTGAGCACACACCCCAAAACAGAAAAAGTTACCCTGTCCCTGAAGATCAATGGGTTCTCCCACTTTGCATGGCCTAGAATGAATCTCTTGGTATGAAAATGGCCTTGGACAGTGACACTCCTCGTCCCCCAGCCTAGCCCAGTTGCAGGGCTGGTGACCTCTCTCCATTTGGACAGTCAAATATGTAGGAAAGAGCCCTTCCATTCATGCCAGTCAACGTGAGACAAATGTAGAGACCCAAGCCAAAGCCAGCCACCTATACCTTCTACCAAGGCATCTGCACCATCTATATAAACCTCTCTGTGCATGCTCAATTGTGTCCAACTCTGTGCGACCCCATGGACTGTAGCCCTCCTGGCTCCTGGGTCCATGGGACTCTCCAGGCAGGAATACTGGAGTGGGTTGCCATGCTTTCCTCCAAAGGGGATTGGAACAGGGACAATCAGACATCACAACCCACAAGCCCCTTTTCTCTAGTTCCATGTGATCCTAAGCCCGCATCCCTGGTGGTTTTTCAGCTATTCCCTGTAGTTGTGAAATAGCACCTGGCTCGGTGGCTCAAGGATGAGGACGCAGAGAGTGACCATCCCTCCTGCACATGCGCGAGAGTGGGTCAGTGAAGGTTCCTGAACTCGCTGCTGCAGCCTCCTTCCGAAGGAAGAAGTGACTCAGGGTGATCTGATGGTGCATGGACAATAATTCTACTCTTTGGCCTCCTCCCTTGCTCTGTGAGTGTGTGTGTGTGTGTGTGTGTGTGTGTGCCTGGCACACCACAGGACTTGCTCTTGGAGCCAACACTACTGCTGACTATACACACCCCTTCAGTTCACAACTGGGCTCGGAAAGCCCGACCATCTGTGGTCCCCAAGCTCTGCCTCCTCAGAGCACCTTTCCCCAGCTCACCAGGACTAACTCGACATTTCCTAAAATCTCCCTCTCCTATGCCTTTTGGTCTGGTTGGATCCAGGCTGACAGAGTATTGCTGATCCAAAGGTCAGCTTTCAGGTTACCCGGTTAATGATAGGAAAAGGAGTTATCAAGGCTGTATATTGTCACCCTGCTTATTTAACTTCTATGCAGAGTACATCATGGGAAACGCTGGCTGGAAGAAGCACTAGCTGGAATTGAGATTGCCAGGAGAAATATCAATAACCTTAGATATGCAGATGACACCACATTTATGGCACAAAGTGAAGAGGAACTAAAAAGCCTCTTGATGATAGCGAAAGAGGAGAGTGAAAAAGTTGGCTTAAAACTCAACATTCAGAAAACGAAGATCATGGCATCTGGTCCCATCACTTCACGGCAAATATATGGGGAAACAGTGGAAACAATGTCCGACTTTATTTTTCTGGGCTCCAAAATCACTGCAGATGGTGATTGCAGCCATGAAATTAAAAGATGCTTACTCCTTGGAAGAAAAGTTATGACCAACCTAGACAGCATATTAAAAAGCAGAGACATTAGTTTGCCAACAAAGCTCTGTCTAGTCAAAGCTCTGTTTTTTCCAGTAGTCATGTGTGGATGTGAGTGTTGGACTATAAAGAAAGCTGAGCGCCGAAGAACTGATGCTTTTGAACTGTGGTGTTGAAGAAGACTTGAGAGCCCCTTGGGCTGCAAGGAGACCCAACCAGTCCATCCTAAAGGAGATCAGTCCCAGGTGTTCATTGGAAGGACTGATGTCGAAGCTGAAACTCCAATACTTTGGCCACCTGATGCAAAGAGCTGACTCATTTGAAAAGACCCTGATGCTGGGAAAGATTGAGGGCAGGAGGAGAAGGGGATGACAGAGGACGAGATGGTTGGATGGCATCACCGACACAATGGACATGGGTTTGGGTGGACTCTGGGAGTTGGTGATGGACAGGAAGGCCTGGCGTGCTGCGGTTCATGGGGTCGCAAGAGTCAGAGATGACTGAGAGACTGAACTGAACTGAAAGAAAGGAAACCACAAACTGACTTGGTAAGCAAGTGTGAATACACAGTGGCAGATAAGAGCAGGGTTGTGAGCACCCTGAAACCTACCATGACTTAACGTAGGTCAGTGTCAATAACCTTGGGCATAAAATGGTTAACTTTTATGATGTATGAGGCATCCAATTAAAGTGGATGGTTCAACATGCTTTATTGTGGTTCCAGCCAACTTTTAATTGAGAAAAACACACGGAGATTGGGGTAGCAACTGAAACTCATTCCTCTTCGGTGTAAAAGAGATCCTTGAGATCACTCAGACTTCCTAGGAGTGCCAGTTTTGCCAGAAATTCATTGTCCTTTGGGTACTTTGCAACGGGGAGAAGCTTGTGGTCTGAACAGTCAAGTATAACAAATACATGTTCATTGGAAGAGAACTGACCATGTTTCATTTTTAATAGTCTAGCTTATCAGTAACTACAATTATTAATCTATTAACTTATTAGTAATTATAATTATTAATCTATTTTAAAGTATATTCAGATTCAAAAATGTAGTTAAGTTTTGGGCTTGCACCAAGGGGCACCTTCCAGGACTGCTGCTGCCAGTGCCCCCATCCCCAAAGTCAGCCACCAGTGTCCCACATCTCCACAGGAGACTCGCCAACACCAGCAGGTAGTTCATCAAGTAGGACTTTCCTGTCCAGTACAGCCCTGCAGTGGCCACCACCACCACAGGCTGAGATATCTGGTCAAGAATCTTCAGTGCTTTTGCATTTACTGTCAACTTATTGTTCTGGTTTCTCACCAGACAGATGGAGTCCATTATGGTGGGTCCAGATGCCATGGGAAGCTGTAACCCAGAGGAACAACTCAGCAGAACCGAAGATCTGGACGTCATTTCTCATGGTGCACATCAGCCTTCTGGTTGTGGAGCTCCTATATCAATTCTCTATGATTTGTATGTTTCTAAAAGTGGATTGGGAGCAGAGATGGGAGAGTAAAATGACCTTTTATTGCTGTGTTATGTGAAAATTAATAAAGTGAAGCAATTCATATGGTGTTAGCAGGCTAGAAAGAAGAGCTCTCATGCAGTACAACTGGAGGTCCATTACAAGAAGAATTGTCAATTACAGGCCCCAAGGAAAAATTTTTCAACAAAGGAGTCATTGGTAACAGTCCCCAATAGGAAAAGGTATACGTTGCATCTCTTAAAAGAATTGACTACCCCAACAACTCACTTAATGAGAAAGTCATCACCCTGATCCCTTACTTTTCTCCAACGGACTTGCTCTCAAAATAATCTTTCCCAGCTCCTTTTTTTTTTCTCTGTAAAATAATGTTTTTCTTTCTTTGTTGGTCTTGCCCATGGATTTTTCTATAGCTTGCTTCTCCCAAATTACAGTTCCTCTGATACTCCTGAGTAAACTCACTTTTACTTGAAAAAAAAAAAAAAAGATATAGTTAAGTTCTACTGATAGGTAATGTATTTGCCAATTGTTTATTCCTTGCTTGATAATATTGTTGTTTTATATACGCCAGTATGGAGCATCTTTCAGCCCATCATTCATATCCAAGTTAAATCAAAACCTTTTCCAGAGGTATTTCTCTTAAACTTCAATTATGGCAATAGCTTCCTATAGGTTCAGACACTGGTTCCTGATCCTGGTAATATAAAAGGAATCCAAAGTCTGTATATCATATTGCTCAGAATCATCCTGAGTTTAGTGTTGGCTGTTGCCTTGCTTCTCTGACTTTCCCTAAACAAACCATACTTGGCTACTTCCCCTTACTCCTGTCCCCAGGTATGTCCTGTTTGTGTGACAGTTCCTGACAAGGGTCATCTGCTAACATTTGGCTCTGGTTGTTAATCTGGTGTCTGAGCCCCTAACCTACCCTGCAGAGAAGTAACAGACTGTTTGAGGGACTCTTTCAGTGATTATCTGGGTACTTACCTCTTTGATGAATTGTACTCTTTTCCAATTTCCCTTATGCCCATCTGAAAATTCCAGTTTTCTGGATATCCACACTGGGTGTGACAGAGATAGAAAATATGTCAACTGATGTGATGTTACTGATTCCCCACCTGCCCACCTCTCATCTTTGCCCTTGGAAAATTTAACTTAATTATACTGATGAATTTACATAACATGTTCCTGTAGTAATCATCACTTTTACAGCTTTCTTTGGGAAGTCTCTTTACCCTGCTTTAATTTTCTTGGTAACATTTACAACTACCTGACACTAAACTTTATATTTATTATCCATTCCTACCATGAGATATAAGTTTCATGAGAGTAGGATTACAACTTTGCTGGCATGTAGCTTTCAGGCAATATTTATAAAATTTTTCAATAAATGTTGAGTGGATAAATTAGCCATATGGAAGGAGAGTTTGTAACACCGAGGAGACAATATTGCTGATTATCAATATAATGTGCCTTCTACAGGAATCTTTAGGACTAAGATGTCTAGGATGTTTTGTTATGATATTAGCAGGTGGATGAGACATTGTGCCATATTGTTTAAGAGCACAGATTCTAGATTCAGACTGCCTAGACTTGAATCTGGTTTCAACTCTTACCATCTGGCTCAAAATTTTTTGCAACTTACTTAATCTGTGACTCAATTTTGCCTTTTTAGAATGGGGGTTATAACAGTGCCCTTTAAGGGCTCTCATAGGGTTGTGGCGAAGATGAAATAAAATAATACATCTAAAGTTCTGGCAATAGTGACTTGCTCATAGTAAGCACACAATACGTGCTATGTATTGTAAGTTGAACGTGATTATGAACAACAGAAAACTCAGTTCAAGTTGACTTCGTTGACAATGATAAAGGAAATTGACTGGTTCATGTAACTGGTTCAAAACTGCTTCAGAGGCGAAATGTGATTCAAGCATGTATTGATAAAGGTTGCTCATATTTTTCTGCAATCCACTCTATTCTACCCTTTTCTCTTTGAAGATGTTTTTCTTCATGGCTGGAAGGTATTGCAATAATTTTTGACTTTTACCAAAACATAGTGTGCTACTAAAAGACAGAGAGGTCCTCTTTAGATAAGCGTGGAAGGTTGGGGAAGTTCCTGCCTATAAGCAATATCTCTGAGAGTCTGCTGACGTCTCCTTGGGAAAACTGTATTGTGTGCTCATCTTGACCCAATCACTGGGACCTCCGGAATTGGATATATTGATTGGCACAAGCTAATCATGTGTAACTTCTTAGACTGGAGATGGGGTCAGCTTGTACTGAAACCCAGTCAAAGTTGGGGCACTATTAATTTAAAAAAGGGAAAATGGATGCCCAAAACAGCCAACATATTTTATTGATGAATAAACCATAGAGAACTTCTCCAATCCCACTGGTGATATAAAATAGGCAGAAGGAGAAGAAATTTCATCACCATCACCATAACTTTCACAAAACATTTATTTTGGAGAAATAGTTTACCAATACACTGTAATAGACAGTGTTATTCAAACTCATGGCTTGCTAAAATTTTTTTTCACTCCAATTTCTCCCTAGTCAACAGTCCCTCTACCATAAAGATACATTCTGTTATTTTATATTTTCTGAACTCTTTTGAATGTCTTAGTGCACAATATGAATGAGAAAACTTAATCCCTTATAATCCTGGTTTGTATTTTTTTCATTTTTTATTGCAAGATATATATATATACACATATTACCATTTTAACCATTTTAAATGTACAATTTAATAGTATTAAGTACATTCACAGTGTTGTGCAAAGACGAGCACTATCCATTACTAGAAACTTTTCATAATCCCAAACAATTCCTCTGTATCAACTAAATAATAACTCCATCTCCCACCTTGCCCTCAGTCCCTGGTAACCTATATTCTACTTTATGTCTCTATGAATACCTATTCTAGGTATCTCATAGAAATGGAATCATGTAATATTTGTCCTTTTGTGCATGGCTTAACTCACTTAGCATAATGTTTCTAAGGTTCATCTATATTGTAGCCTGTGCAGAATTTGGATTGTATTCTTAATTGTATAAAAGAAAAGCATCTTTTGCAGTTAATTCTCTTATGTGAAATAAAGAAAAATAGTGAGTGAATTTAAAGTGAGATGATGATAAATCTTATGTGATTTTATCCTTATAAATCTTATGTGACTGTTGATCTGCAGAGGATAATGGAAATATAATCCTCATTTTATCCTAGTGACAAAGGTTCATGAGACAGTGTCAAGTATCTAGTTTTGGAAAATGTTCAGGCCATTTCTTATTCTTGCTCTGTTGTTGTTTTGTTTAAATGATATGCACAAAAGACATTGCTTCCATTGTAACCTTCTGTATGAAACACTATTATTGACATCTGAGGATTAAGTTCTAATTGAAGTAAGATTTCAAATGGTCTATTATCTGTGATCCCTATATAATGATCACAAAGACATCCTAGAGCAGGCAATGAAACAGATAAATATGTTGAAAAGACAGCTAACAGCTCCATTTAGCTCACCCACGCTTGCCAAACTTGACACACACAATTTATCCCAGACTGATGGAAAGGGAGCATAAAATATAGCCAGACTGTAATACTGTATGCTTCTCAGATGGTGTTTCCTTGGGCTGAAAATCAGGTGTCTCATATGCCCAGATATTGTATTCAGATATCTGTGGATGGGCTTTTTGCCCAAACTCATCATAGTTTTAATGTGTTACTTTGGAACTTCCTTGAGAGCAAGGTTAATGGTGAGTCTCTCATCTGTGTAACATCTTGGATGAAACAAGTGCTCCAGCACAAAGAAAGAGTTGAGAATGTCCACAAAACCCAAGCTAACCCTTAGGGGAGAAGTGAGAAGTGACTCCAGCAAATATTTAACAAATAATAATAACTTGACATTATTCTTGTAAATGATAGGAAGTAGAAGCTTTGCTGTAAAAGTGACTCTAGCAATTTTTTTTTAAGTCTCTGGATTTTTAAAGATCTTACTCCATAGTTTTGCCAGAAGAACATGCCAAAGGGAATCTGCTCCAGGAATTTGAATCTGTTCTGAAAAGTGATTCAGTAGCCTGGATTCCAATGGCCTAAACACAAAACCTGGGCAAGCCTTAGACTGTGGTTTCATATAGGGTGGGAACTAGGCCATAGCTGTGGTATTATCCATTTTTATTAGGAACCACACCCCTCTTGCACGTGTGTCTCACTTTCTGATTCTTGTTCAACCAGCCACTCGCTTCATCTGGGCTAAAGTGAACCCCAAAATATATAGAAACACTCTACTAGAAAGAAGCCAGTGAAGGAAACTTCTTGTGGACATGGATTTCATGGGAAATAACCTGCTGCTTCTCACCATCTGTGTCCCCAGCAAGAGTTGAGAGTACAGATGAGGAGGTCAGAGAACATGGTGCCTCTGCACTCCAGCGTGGGTTTTGGTGGAATCATCCTGGCAGCCAAGGATGTTCTTGTTGCCATCATTTGTCCCCTTGCTTCTACTTCTCTGGTCCAAACATTTCATCTTCCAACCTCACCTGGAGGAGTCAGACTGGAGCTGCAATTTGCCATGTGAAAAACAGATGCAGATGGACTTAGAGTTTGTCATACAGAATGAATTAAGTCAGAAAGAGAAAAACAAATATCATACATTAACACATATATGTGGAACCTAGACAAATAATATAGATGAACCTATTTGCAGGGCAGGAATAGAGACACAGATATATAGAGTGGACGTGTAGACAGTTGGGGGAGGGGAGGGTGGGACAAATTGGGAACCTGCTGTATAATGCAGGGAGCTCAGCTTGGTGTTCTGTGATGATCTAGATGGGTGGGGTCGGGGAAGGGGAGGTCCAAGAGGGAGGGGATATTGGTATACATATAGCTGATCTATTGTACAGCAGAAACACAACACTGTAAAGCAATTATGCGCCGATATAAATAAATTAACTTTAAAAATAGCAATGAAAACACCCAGCAATTGCCAAACTTCCTCTTCAAGGAAACAGTTTTAACCAGTGTTAAGTCTTGGCTTTTGCTTTCCAAAACAGCATATGATGAAAAGGGTAACAGACACAGAGATGTTATGAACAGGCAATATACCATGTTAAAAGGGCATGACCCACAAATGACTAGGAAAAGTGACCATTTGGTATTACTTTCAAAGGGATCTGACTATTTGGTATGAGGACTTGCAGCAGGACCAGAATACACCAATTCTGCTCAGGGGTAGCAGCATTGGGTGACTTCCCTGATGGCTCAAATGGTAAAGCATCTGTCTACCGTGCAGGAGACCTGCATTTGATCCCTGGGTCGAGAAGATTCCCTGGAGAAGGAAATGGCAACCCACTCCAGTACTCTTGCCTAGAAGATCCCATGGACGGAGGAGCCTGGTGTCCATGGGGTCGCAAAGAGTCGGACACAACTGAGCGACTTCACTTTGATTTTGACTTTGAGACACAAGAGAGAAAAAAAAAGTTTTGCTCTCTTTTTTCCATTTGCTTTCCTGGAGGAAGCTCACCCGCCGTCTAATGCAATCGGTTTCACCTCTTTCTCGGAGAAGCACTGCTGCCTCTCCTCCTCTCTTGGCAGACTCACCCTTGCTGGGAATGAGGCTCTACTTTCTGAGCTCTGCAGCGCTCCAGGATGCCCTCAGGAGAGCTCTCCAGGACTGTCCAGTTGACTGGAAGAGTCCGCAGCATGTAACCAAGAGTCAGGGCAGAGTAGAAAGAGCAGGCTTCAGCTGAACAGAAGGGAGTGCCAACATTAGGAAGACAGTGTCTGGATTACAAACCAGAGAGGATACATCTTGCAGCCTGGAACCAGTCTATCCTTTCTCTACCTGGAAAATGACCCCTGAGTTGCCAAAACTCAGCTCAGAATCCTACTTCTCATATTCCCTTTCCAGACTCTCCTGGTCAGAGTTGGTGACACCTTTTCCCATTACAGCCACTCTCTCTTTCTCTTGCACTGCTTGTATGCTTTCTCTAGTCAGACTGTGCATCCTGAAGGAAAGCGGTCTTGGCCTATTTTGTTGTATGTTCTCCAAACCTGGAATCACAATAGTACTGATGACGATGATGAAAGCTAACACTCAGTATAGCACTATGTACCAGCCATTGTTCTAAGCTGTTCAAATACTTTCACTCATTAACTTTTATAACACTCTTATGAGGCAGCTTCTTTTATGCCACTCATTTTATAAATGACAAAACCAAAACCTCGAATGGTTAAATAGCACTCTAAAGATAAGGGAACAGGGACATGCAGCCTCTGAGTGTGGGGACTGCTGGCAGACAAACTCAAGCATTTTGACTCTATCCTTTCTCTACTGCCAGAGCAAATGGTAGGCATTCGACAATTTTCTCATGAATGAATGAACAGACCGGGGAAGGAACCTGAAAGAAGTGCCACCTACCGATGCTTAAGATGAATTTTTATCAGTCCTCGAGATACAAGAGACGAAGTCTTGTTCTCAAATCTTGGTTTAACAAAAAATTAATTTTTGGATTAAAACATTTCTAGAATTTTTTAACAAGTATGTCCCCCATCTCTGATTTTGATGTAGATGGCCTTTGGCTCAGGCTTTAGGAAACACTGCCTGGAATGAATAAGGTAAATGGAAACACTGTTTTTCTACATGGCTCATCATTCTTAATCATCACAGTCAAAGCTGTCAACTAAATGGTGAGCATATTTTGTAGGGGCTGGTAATGAAGGCTCAGAGCCACACTGGTTGGTCAATCTACTCTGTCACAGCCACAAGGACATGACCCAAGAAAGCCTCCATGACTGGAGAATCCAGTCCATATGCTCCTATTACAGGAAAGCTGCAACAGATAATAATATTTGGAGGGCAAATGATGTGGTGCACATATGAACACCACTAATGATCAAATTATCTAAGCCAAGTTGCCATTGATCTGAGTTCTACCTCTTCACAAATGGCATCTTCATAAAATGAAATGGCATTCCAAAGCTTCTGCCAAATGAGTAGCATTCTGGTTTTTGAATGTGGATGGTTAGAAAATCATCCAGCTCCCACAGGGCCCAGAAGAAAATTAGCTACATTTGAAAATATTATACCCAAGCCCACAGGCTCACAGCTCTGCTTTTCCTATCTGTTTTCTTCCCAGAGGATGTGCAGGGAGCATGTCAGAGAGGTCAGCATTCTCCACTAAGCCCTGGAAATAAACCATCCAGGGGTTACCTGTCAGGGGCAGGGAGGATTGGTGAGGTATGGGGTCTCTGCATAAGGAAACTTGCAGGTTGATTTCCTGAGATGCTGGCAGGTGGGTAGAATTCTGCCATAAATATTTCTTAGAAAACTAAGAATCCAGTTTGTTTCTGCTCAAATAGGCAAAATGTCACTGAGCTCCAATGTATCAATACCAAGGAAAGCAGGTGAGTGGAACATGACCTTTTTTATTCTTCTACCATGTGTGTATATCACCAGTGCTCTTGGCCCATTCACACATGCTCGTATAATCATTCTTAAATGACCCCATTGTGTTGAAAGATTGGTTAAGGTTCTGGTGAGATGATGAAATGAAATCTGTGCTGCCTAGGGGGAAAACACTAAGGAAACACAAATTTTAAATGTGGATGGTGTGTGTGCATACATTTTTGTGCTGACTGTGTGTTGGAACAACGTGACTTTTGCTATCGGGATGACTGGCAACATGCCAGTAATATCTGAGATATAATATTGCTAGAGGATTATTGCAAAATGCAGATGTGCAAGCAGGAATCTTTGATAAATGATATGCACATCCACACATCAGCAGAGTTTTTATTCTTTTCACTCCCAAGTCCTCACCAATGAGGCAGGCTGATGGGATATGGTGATAGGGGATCAAAGGTGTTTGGGGGATGGCCATCCTCTGACCTTTGCAAAGTAGACAAACACTCAGAGTTTCACAGAGACATAACAACATACGGTGACATGGAGACTTTGGTAACCAGACACAGATGTAAACAACCAAAACTGTGCCCAACCTTGTCCCCTTGATTAATGGTGGCTTCATCCTTTTTCTTCCTCCAAATGAATTGATAGTCCTAGGTCTATGAGAATCAGTAGGCTTCCTAAGAAAGATCTTACTTATCATTGACATTTTGGGACCATAAAGGAAATGGCAACCACTCCAGTGTTCTTGCCAGGGAAATCCCATGGACAGGAGCCTGGTGGGCTACAGTCCATGGGGTCACTAGAGTCGGACATGACTTAGTGACTAAACTACCAGTCTAACCCTCACAGTTAAGATAGCTAAGTGGCCTATTCAAAATTCAAATTCAGGTGGATGACTGCCAACCCCGGAAGCTGAGCATTAAGGCTCCAGGTCCTTCTACAGCTGGCTCCTGCCCTGCCCCACCATTGTCTCCTCCTGGTTATTTAACCTTGACACGTTTATTTGGATGATGATTTTTCTAAGTTGCATCACCTACCTCCTCTGGTCTGGAAGAAAGTAGTCAGAAAACACATCTTATAATATTCGCTGAATGCAATGAATGAATGACTGAGTCACATACCAATGATCTTTACCATTTTTAGTGTATTTTTGTATCAGCGTATTCTTTTTTTGAAAAAAATACAAACTATCATTTACATTTCTGTTTTTTACACACTGCAGTCAGCAAAAGCATCTTCTACGGCACCATCACAGTAACTCATCCTTAACAACAGCAAAGTCTACATTCAAAGGCACTCACATCCAGTTTTCCATTCCAAGGGTCTGCTTCTCAGGAGGGCCAATTACAAATGGCAAGTAAATATAAATATTTATATAGAGACCTTAAAATCCATTTTCTCCGAAGGTAGTCTTTCTGATTGGATTATTACTTATGGCTGTGGCTGCAATCAATCACAAATGATGTGAAACCTTTCATCTTTCTCATGCTGTACACACACACATACAAGCACACACACACACACAGCACAAAACATGCCTATGTGCTTTCTATTCCTTCTGCTTCTCTTCTTCTTGAAACATATGTATTGTTTGACTGTTACACCACAAGACTGTCTCCTGCTGCTGTTTCGGATGCCTGTCTGGTGCTCCTGGTTGTTAGTTGCCGGTGCTGGCTACTCGATCATCCAGGGCCTTTCTGGATTTCCCTCACTCGTGGATAGGTGTGCAAAGGCACAGTTTTAAGATGGAAAGCGAATGCAGGCAGTTTTTCTTCCTCTGAGTTCACAGAAGCCAATTCTGAATTGAACTGGAAAGTCTTTAGCTGCCTCTTTTGATTGCTATTGGTCCAGGGCATTGGGAGTGCTGTCCCCAAATGAGCACAACAATACTGTGGGTAAGACTGTATGGAGAGTGGGCCCCTGGAGAGGAAGACATCTGGTTCCCCCTCCTCCCAGCCAAAGTGCTGCCCTGTGTTAACAGTGCGTGGAGGGGGGGGTGGGGTGGGGGGGGCAAAGTATTCAAGCAAAAGGGAGGTTTATGTGCTTAGTCGCTCAGTCGTGTCTGACTCTTTGCGACCCCATGGACTGTAGCTTGCCAGACACCTTTCCTCATGGGATTCTCCAGGCAAGAATATTAGAGTAGGTAGTCATTCCCTTCTCCAGGGGATCTGCCCGATCCA
The DNA here is from genome assembly GCF_001704415.2 of Capra hircus. Lineage (NCBI taxonomy): Eukaryota > Metazoa > Chordata > Mammalia > Artiodactyla > Bovidae > Capra > Capra hircus. The sequence goes on along the minus strand of NC_030818.1, from coordinate 64,267,095 downwards.
GGGATGGGACCCCAGTCTCCTGTACTGCAGTCGAATTGTTTACCGTATGAGTTACCAGGGAAGCCCATTTGTTAATACTGTTTTGACCAGAATTGCCTGATTGGTGGAAAGTGATTTTGTGGCCTGAAAGCCTCCTTTGCCAGGATGATGCCTTTTATCTAATCTGAGTCAGATGCACTATCTGAGGATGTGATTGTAAATCCTGCATAAGGCTGATCAGAAAAACCAATAGGAAAACAAAACAAAACCTGCAGTCCCTATGGATTCCAAGAAAAATAACCCAAGAGCTAGATTTGAAACATTACAAATATTTTAAGTTAATCGTCTTGGTCTCTATAACCATATGTCATGTACTGTATGATTACAAGTGGGTCTGCAACTCTGAAAATCTATGCTCATCTCTGTGGTGATATCACATCAGTTTTCACTTATCTGTCGACAAGCGAGCATTCTCAATATCCCAGTGCAGGTTCTGATATAGAAAGCAGAGTGCAGAACGGGAGAAATATGTGGTCAGGGGCCCAGTGGTTCTGATGTGGTACAGCTCAGCATGCAGGGGAGCCGAGGCCTGATGAAATCTGAGCTCTTCCTACTCGGCTTCCTTGAAGTGCTTCCTCCGAACCATCTCAAAAGATCCGTGAACCAAAAAGAGATGGCCTTGACTCCCACCTACCTCTGCTTTGAAAATGTAAACCTAAGGGGTCCCAACTGGCTCAGCTCTGGGGGCCTGCTTCTGGGTTTCCTTACTTTCTTTTGATGCCAAGTGTGATAAAAGAAATGGTAAAAGGACACAGCGTTGTTTGATAGGCTAGCATATTCAGGTCAGGACAAGCAGTTTGTGAAATACTCTGCCCGCCCCTCGGAGGCACCATCTCCACCCTCAGCAGAGGCCTCGGGACGCTTTAGGTGCACAACTTTAGCTAATTTCACTGCTGGTCTTGACTCTTTTGCCTGGAGAGGACAGATGTGGCAATCGTTGCTCCTGTCTTGATGAGCCAGTGCCCTGAGAACATTTCCTAACCCAGCTCCACCCTCCCCAAGAATGAGTTTCACCTACAAAGTTCTGTGAAGAGGCCCCAGAGGAGTCCTGGAAAACCACTCACATGGAAGGGATTCTGGCCTGCTGACGGGAGCGGATTCCGGCCTGTTGACGGGAGACCACAGGGAAGGAACAGATGGATAGAAACACTCCTTTATCTTGATGGATGACAGACAGATGCCTTTTAAAAATAAACATACATTTTTGATGCCTCCTTTCCTATCCCTTGTCCCAGGGACACACATAATCTTTTTTTTTCTGTTTTATACACCACTACCATGACTACCAGTATAATCACATGTCATGTAACCAGGTCCAAACTGGAATTCTACTGTGCCCATGTGAGAGCTGATGGCCCCAGATGTGTTGTTTGACCTCCCATGCCTCAGTTTCCTTAGATGGTAAGAAGAAATACTGACAGCTCCCTCATCTGGGAGGTTGCTGGAATTGGTAGGGATGACATTCCCTCCCTGGAATCCTGCCCAGTGCCTGGAGCTCCGTAAAGGTAAACAGCAGTGGGAAGGACTTGCTGCCCCAGTGAGTCCTAAACGCTACCCTCATGACCTTTCACTTTTCAGAAGGCTTCACATTCATAAAACATCCCTCTGTCTTCACATCAGAAGGGATTTCTGCCTCCTGGGATATAATACTCACCATATCCCCTCAAATGCCTGTTTCTCCGCCTGACATCCAGACACTCGGGATATCTCCTTCCATCTCCCTTCCATCTCTCCTGCTTCACTTAAAAGGTAGCTAGATGAACATGGCACAGAGCTGGAAGCACTTTCCTCAGCAGGACAGCTCTCTCTCCGGATGTCTGTGCAGCCGTCTAAACGGAGTCTTCACAGATTGAGCGCCACCGAGGAGCGTTCCCAGCAACCACTCAGCTGCTTCCCTCTTTGGGGTCTGGGGTCTGTGTTCCCTGAACGAAGATCCCTGTGACTTCACAGATTGGAATAACACCTATTTCAAATATATTATTTGATGAAAGCAGATGTCAGCAGATACTGCCTATGTAATTGATATTTGATTTATTCAAGATTTATGCATGCTGTGCCTTAGATTTATTAATGATAATCCCCGGCTCTTGTGTTTAATATAGTGGAACCAAAACATAATTTGCTGGGATCAGTCAGAAATGCATCAAAGTGATTAACTCTACATGCAAACCATTACCCAGTGACATCCCTACTGTGCACAGTGCAAAAGGAGGCAATAATACAGTAATTGGCTTCACTTATGCAAGTGAGATATTTGCTGTGATTGCTGGTAAAACTCGGTCCCTTTCATCTCTTATTCTGCATCTCTGTATCCCTTGTCATCCTTTGATACTCCTTTCCCAGGCAGGATTCGGCTGAAACGAGTTGGTATGCACCACATGGACATACATGAGACCCCACCCCAGCAGTTATGTGTGAAGGCAGGCCCAGAATCTGACTAAAACAGGCAGGAGTGTAACTGCCCTACTCAGGAGGCCCCCTGCGGGGTGTTGCCTCTGGTGGGGATGAGGGGCCACCTCCCTCTTCCAGGGGAAGGCCAGCAAATGGAAATCACATCCCACCGTCACTCTCTAGCCACACCTGTCACCCTTATCAACACCCAGACAGGCTGCAAAACCACGGCCGTTTTGGAGTGGACATTTGGGACTATGCAAATAATCGCTAAGATAACTTTTTTTGGGGGGGCATGCCTACTCATTTATGTTGGTTTTCTGTTTTGTTTCAGCTAATTAAAACTTAATTGGATGGACAACCCTTTATTATAAGACTACACCCTTCCCACTACTTTGTTTTAAAATATCTTTTCTCATATAAATTATTGATGATAGTAGATGAGAGCAGTTTTGATTTTAAAAATTCAAAAGTAAAAATAATATATGTAGGGGGGCAAAATATTCAAAGCCTATGAAAATGTGTGAAGTGAAAAATAGAAATTCCCCTTCTTGGTTCTATCCTCTGTCCTTCTCCCCAAAAGTAGTCATTGTCATAGCTTCTAGAGTAGCTTTCTAGAAAATGTAAGCCTAGTATACCTACTTAAATATACTCACAAAAAATATATGTCTAGTATATCTATGTAAATTTGCTCATGTGAAAATGTAGACCTCATATACCTATGCTTTTCATTTAATACTGTATCTCAGAGATGTTTTCTCGTTTGTACCTGGAGAGCTACCTGATCATCTTCCATGGGTATCTATGGTCATTTTTAATTGTTTAAAGCGCTGCCTGGCCTGGCAGTGCTATACAATAAGGCTGATACTTGGATATCATTGCAATATTCCTGCTTTGGACTTGGGGGTGCAATTCAGAATGAAGTAGCACCTTGTGGGGATTTACAGCAAGACCAAAACACACCTGCATCCTACATTTTACAGCAAAACTTGTAAATGGCTCTTGATTTCTCTGTTGTCTGGAATGTGCCATCCGTCTTCAGGGCATCTGGTGGAACAGATTAGTACATCAGCCTGGCATCTTGATGGGTGAGGGTGGCTCTGACTCCTACGCCTAATGCCAGGTTTAGATCAGGCTTTTAAGCATGTTCAGTAACATGTCGGTAAATGTGGCTTATACAATATATTTCATGAATCTAACAGAGTTCCCCAGTCCCTGGGCCACAGATGGGTACTGGTCCATGACCTGTTAGGAACCAGGCAGGATGTGAGCAGCGGGTGAAACCAAAACCACCCCTCCACACCAAGTCCATGAAAAAATTGTCTTCCATGAAATTGGTGCCCAGTGCCAAAAACGTTGGGGACCACTGATCTAATGTCATTCATAGTTAATTTAAAATTAAGTACCAAGCTGCTTTCTTTGGCTCCTTCATGGAACAACACTAATTGTTCTGTATCAATTTTTCTTGATTCCTAAACAGTATTAGAGGTATCATTAGAATACACAGGGACAGCTCACAGGGGCATTCTTTTGCATTTTTAATGCCATCAGGGAATTGCCCTGAGAATCAAATAGGTATCTTTTGATGATTTCCAGCTCATCTTTTTCCATCCTTCTGAACAATGCCCCAAGTTCTGAAGAGTGTTCTGCCTGGGCTGGGCCGGCTGATGCACTTTCCAGGCCTTGGCCGCTAAGTGCACTCTCTGAAGCTCCACCTGGCTGCTGAGCATGGACACAGCTATCTCCTCTCTGGACTGGTTTCTCTTAATTGCTACAGAAGCTATTCCTACTTCAGCAATCCAAGTGATCTATTTTTCCTGTCCTAAAAGTTAATTGATTCCTGCTTCCGAGTGCCAGGGATGATGAAGAGCTATGTCTTCCCTGGGCAGCAGTCAACTAGGCGAGGTCCAGCTTGACCCACTTACAAAGGCTGCTGCAGCCACAGCTCAGCCTGGCCTGAGGACCCTTGGCCTGAAGTCTGAAAGAAATCAGCAAGGGGTTAGAAGCAGCCTGAGGGAGTGATCTCCAATGTGAAGTATGGCTGTCAGTCTTCAGAGTGTAAATCTTCAGATTCTCAGGAAACAAAGGGATAGGCAGGCCATTTGAAAGCTGATAACTGTTATGGTGGGCTGAATCTTGAGCAAGGCTCACTTGGGCTTCCCCGGTGGCTCAGTGTCAAAAGAAGCCACCTGCAGTGCAGGCTCACAGGAGACTCTGGTTCTATTCCTGGGTTGGGAAGATCCCCTGGAGAAATTATTCTTCCCTGGAGAATCCCATGGACAGAGGAGCCTGGCAGGCTACAGTCCTTGGGGTCGCAAATAGTTGGACACGACTGATGCAACTTAGCACGCACCTGGGTGCAACTTCCAACTACATGTGCTTCTTCTAACAAAGAGACTTCAGAAATGACATTTAACCACTCTCAGTGACTTCAGAAACCTAAACAATGTTCCGGTGGACTTCTGAAACTCACCAGGTCACCACCTGCTCACCATCTACTGCCATGATCTTCAGGTTCACTACCCTCAAAATTCTTTCTGTGTCCCGTGAGCTACTGATATTGACAATCCCAAAGGGGTTATTCTGCTGGTGTTTATTAAATGCAGGTTCAACACCTAGACCACAGGAGTAAAATGAGGAAACAAATGGAGACGCTGAAGCAGCAAATGTTTAATTAACATCAAAGTACCAGGGGAAAGGCTGGCTGGCTACTTAAATTTCGAAAAACGTCAGCTCCCGTCCTGGAAGTGAGTCCTCTCCTTCCTCAGAGCAGTGCTGACATTCAAGTTATTGAGATGACAAATGATGCTGAGCTTGGGAGATTTAGGCTTATGAAACCTCCTTTATATCTTAATCCAGTCGCTCAGTTGTGTCTGACTCTGTGACCCCATGGACTGCAGCATGCCAGGCTTCCCTGTCCTTCACTATCTTCTTGATTTTGCTCAAACTCATGTCCATTGAGTCAGTGATGCCATCCAACCATCCCATCCTCTGTCATCCCCTTCTCCTCCTTGACTTTAATCTTTCCCAGCATCAGGATCTTTTCCAATGAGTCGGCTCTTCACATCAAGTGGCCAAAGTATCAGAGCTTCAGCTTTACTTTTCTTGGCTTTTCTTAGCCACTCTTAAAGTTGAGGCAAACTAGTAATTTGGGGATTATTCATGACATTCTATTGGGTTTGCATGATACCAGGATATCACAATGAAAAGATGTTCAAGGTTCTCCTTTATTACCAAGTCACAGATATTTGTAGAAGGATAGGGTCTGAAGAGAGCTTAGAAACCTTCCAATTATAGTGTCTTGGCTTTCAAGCATATTTGGGATGGGTATGGGACATGTTTTATCAAATAAATTTCCATGCAAGTAACCAATCAATACAATTGATAAAAATGAAGTTACTCTCATGGGGGGAGGAAAAGAAAATTCCCCTCTGGGCAACTCAGGAATGAGAGACACCTTTGAAAACCACATCTATCTAATTTTATTTTCACTTAATAGAAGAGGACTATAAAGCAAAGCTATCTGAAAGCATGGTTTCCTGATCATGGCACCAGCCTCATCTGGGAATTTTTTAGTTATTCAGATTCTCAGGTCCATCCCAGACCTACTGGCGGTGGAGTCCAGGCATTTGTTCCTTTACAATTCATTGAGATTATTCCAATGCATGTTCACTCAAGTTTAAGAAATAAGAGCCTTTAAGTGAATACTGCAAGCTCACTGAATGAGATTCACTTTGTTAAGTGGCAAGGCATCTACAACTCTCCCTCAGATTCCAGGGTGTGCATGCTATCTTGTGAATGGTTCTCTTCCATTCCATACACTTTGCTGTTGTTCAGTCATTAAGTCATGTCCAACTCTTTGCAACCCCATGAACTGCAGCATGCCAGGCTTCCTTGTCCTTCACCATCTCCCAGAGCTTTCTCAAATTCATGTTCATTGAGTTGGTCATGCCATCCAGCCATCTCATCCTTTGTTGCCCCCTTCTCCTCCTATCTCAATATTTCCCAACATCAGGGTCTTTTCCAATGAGTCCGTTTTTCTCATCAGATGGCCAAATTATTGGAGATTCAGCTTCAGCATCAGTACTTCCAGTGAATATTCAGGGTTGATTTCCTTTAGTATTGACCAATTTGATCACCATACTGTCCAAGGGACTCTCTAGAGTCTTCTTCAGCACTACAATGTGAAAGCATCTAATCTTCAGTGCTCAGCTGTTTTTATAGTGCTCAACTCTCACATTCGTACATGACTACTGAAAAAACCATAGCTTTGACTATATAGACCTTTGTCGGCAAAGTGATGTCTCTGCTTTTTAGTACATTGTCTAGGTTTGCCATAGCTTTTCTTCCAAGGAGTAAGTGTCTTTTAATTTCGTGGCTGCTTCACCATCTACAGTGATTTTGGAAACCAAGAAAATAAAATCTACCACTGTTTCCATTTCTCCCCCAACTATTAGCTATGAAGTGATGGGACTAGATGCCACGATCTTAGTTTTCTGAATGTTGAGTTTCAAGCCAACTTTTTCACTCTCCTCTTTTACCCTCATCAAGAGAGTGAAAGTTACTCTTCACTTTCTGCCATTAGAGTGGTATCATCTGCGTACATTTTAGGAACATCAAACAGAGCTGTGTGTCTATTGTACTTTGGAAACTATTCAGTGATTCTCTTAGACAAATGGCTTATAATTGAGAGATATTGATCACCAGCACAGATTAATTTAAATGGATTTGACCAATAGCCCAAATTGTTGCAAGGGTTTACACCCACATACATACTATTCTACAGAAAATATAACCTGTCAGTTATAAAGACTGAACACATCTTGAATTTAAAGAGTGATTTTTAAGATATGTTTCCCATGCACTGAGATTTAATAATGCCCTATCCTCACATCTTCCCCCTTCTCATTTTAGGAGTGAAAAAATGAAGAACAGCAATGTTTGGCAAGCTTGCCTAGGCCACATACCTCCATAGTGGTACAATAAATATTTAAAATCATGTTCTCCTGATACTTGAGTGAGAGTGAGTGAAATTCACTCAGCTGTGTCCAGCTCTTTGTGACCCCATGGACTATAGCCTGCCAGGCTCCACTGTCCATGGAATTCTCCAGGCAAGAATATTGGAGTGGGTAGCCATTTTCTTCTCCAGGGAATCTTCCCAACCCAAGGATCAAACCTGGGTCTCCTGCATTGCAGGCAGATTCTTTACCATCTGAACCACCAGGGAAACCTTCCTGATACTCAGTTTACTATTTTCTCTGACATTCCTCTCTGGAGGTATACTGGACAATTTTCCAAGATGTAGATATTCAACCAGATCAGTTTCCTCTAAGGATTTTATATTCCTGTCTCTTCTGTTGCTTATACTTGATCCTAGTAAACTTCATAAAGGACCTGAAATTGTTGAATCCTAACTTCAGTAGTTAGTTAAGAAGCTCCCTGCCCCAGCCTGGTGATGGGCGAGATGAGAGGTGTCATAACTAAAGCAACTACTCCCTTCTGATCCTACTGGTGGGCATCTGTTTCTAGTTGTAACTGACCAACCACTCCCTTTTCAGGGAAACTAATAACATCTTAACATATGGTCTTGAATCTGGGCCACCTAATGACTTTGCATGGAGATTAATTGAAGGTGTTAATGGCATCATTCCCAGCCAGGAATGTCAAAATACTGGCTTGGCCTCCTGTGTACATGTTTTAAGAGGATTTGCTATTGATACTGAACTGGATTAACTTTAAATGTAAAGAAAAATACTGTAACTTCAGCAACCACCTGTGAAGCAAGTTTCTGTCGCTGAGGAGTCTGGATTAGTGCTCTAAGCAGGGTGCAGGATAATGAATTTGACATCCCATTTTGACTCCCTGGGAAAAATTCCCAGGTTACAATCTTCTTAAGTGGGGGTATTACAGAAAGCAAAATTCTGTTGAGGGTGAAAAATTCATTCTATGACCTTCTATAAGACTGTGCATGGAAAATGCCATTAGAGATTAGAGTTGATTTATGGATGTTCTGTGCTATTACCACCCCCTCCCCATCTCACCCAGGGAGGAGAAATGGGCAAAAGACCAGTGAAAAGAACTATAGTGTGAACCGTATTCCCTCAAGTATTTACACAGAAATGTATTCAACTTCCAGGAAGCTTTAAGCTTAGTTATCGTAATTATGTCATGCGTTGATCCTGGTACAACTGCCCTTCTATTGGTTCTATTTTCTTTTTTTAATTTCTATTTTAACCACCCTAGCACTTGTGTGCTTATGTATGTGTGTGTTTATTATGATTCACCTTAAAGGCTTCTTGAGGAATATAAATTATAAAGACATAAAAGTAAACATAGAATAATCTCCTTTCATGCATATATTTACAAACCCGTAGACTCTAAGGAAGAGTGAACTGGATTTTAAAAACATTTTGAGAATTGGTTTTACTGGGTTTTTCTTTGCCTAGTTTGTTCAAGTGATTTTGGCCGAAGGAATCATATAAAATACGTCAAAACCAGAACCACTGCTGGCTACACAACTGGCTAGAGAGTAAAAATTATTGACTCACACAGAGCACCACCAATTCAATTATGCCTCAGGGAACAGACCCTTGAAATTACAATTTCGCAAGTCTTTTTTGAGGAATTACTCAGTGCCTAGCTCTTGGAGTACTTCCTCTCTGTGCTCCTGCAGCACTGTACATATAGCTCTCTTACATCACTGTGTCGATCTGTGTGTATTTTCTCTCTTCCCATTTGTCCCGACTGGGAGCTTCCTGAGGGGAGACTTGTCTCTCACTTATTGCTTTTGTACCCAGTTTCCAACAGTGGCTGACATACAATAGGCAAGTAGTCAGGGACGTATTTTTGTGTATGAATAATTCTGAGAGATATGCAAAAAGGTCTGAGACACCATCTTGACTGCAAACAGGTTATCATATTTTTGTGGGTTTAATACTCATTGTCCTGAAACAAGCAGAATGGAATTCTTCCATAGTATTACTGACCACATTACACATTTGGTTTCATAAACTCACTGAAGTCAATAAGGTAGTTTTATCTAGGTCACACAGTAACACACATTTGTGCTTATGGAGAAACACTCTGTAGCACATGAAAAAGTTCTAAATGCTTAATTAATCAGTCTTACAAATTTAGCACATTTTGTGCTCATGTACTTGTGCCAACAAGATTCCACATGTGCATTTTTATCTTCTCCTAAATGAAAAAATTCCAAATTCTTTAAAAAAAAAGAAAGCTTAACCCCTTATATTCAGATGAAAGCAGTAAAGCATGGGAATGGGCTGGCTTTATCTAATTTCCCAAATTGAAGACAATGAAAAACAAACAAATGGATGACAAAAAGCAATGTATGTCTGATTTATTTGACTTTCTTATTGGTCAAACCATTCAGGGAATTCAGCTGGGCAGGCTGAAATTCCTTGAACATTTGACTTTAAATATTAAGCAGGATAGCACACCGTCCACCATGAACAGTTAAGTTCAGTCTCTCAGTTGTGTCCGACCCCGTGCTGCAACCTCATGGACTGAGGCACACCAGGCTTCCCTGTCCATCACTAACTCCTGGAGCTTACTCAAACTCATGTCCATCGAGCTGGTGATGCCATCCAACCATCTCATCCTCTGTTGTGCCCTTCTCCTCCTGCCTTCAATCTTTACTAGCATCAAGGTCTTTTCAAATGAGTCAGTTCTTTGCATCAGGTGGCCAAGGTATCGGAGTTTCAGCTTCAGCATTAGTCCTTCCAGTGAATATTCAGGACCGATTTCCTTTAGGACTGACTGGTTGGATCTCCTTGCTGTCCAAGGGATTCTCAAGAGTCTTCTCCAACACCACAGTTCAAAAGCATCAATTCTTTGGCACTCAGCTTTCTTTATAGTCCAACTCTCACATTCTTACATGACTACTGGAAAAACCATCGCTTTGACTAGATGGAGTTTTGTTGGCAAAGTAATGTCCCTACATTTTGATATGCTGTCTAGTTTGGTCATAGCTTTTCTTTCAAGGAGCAAGCATCTTTTAATTTCATGGCTGCAGTCACCATCTGCAGTGATTTTGGAGCCCAAGAAAACAAAGTCAGCCACTGTTTCCATTATTTCCCCATCTATTTGCCATGAAGTGATGGGACAGGATACCATGATCTTATTTTTCTGAATGTTGAGTATTAAGTCAACTTTTCACTCTCCTCTTTCACTTTCATCAAGAGGCTCTTTAGTTCTTCTTCACTTTCTGCCATCAGGGTGGTGTCATCTGCATATCTGAGGTTATTGATATTTCTCCTGGCAATCTTGATTCCAGCTTGTGCTTCATCCAGCCCGGCATTTCACATGATGTACTCCGCGTATAATTTAAATAAACAGGGTGACAATATACTGCCTTGACGTACTCCTTTCCTGATTTGGAACCAGCTTGCTGTTCATGTTCAGTTCTAACTCTTGCTTCTTGACTTGCATACAGATTTCTCAGGAGGCAGGTCAGGTGGTCTGGTATTCCCATTTCTTTCAGAATTTTCCACAGTTTGTGGTGATCCACACAGTCAAAGGCTTTGGCATAGTCAATAAAGCAGAAGTAGATGTTTTTCTGGAACTCTCATGCTTTTTTGATGATCCAAGGGATGTTGGCAATTTGATCTCTGGTTCCTCTGGCTTTTCTAAATCCAGCTTGAACATCTGGAAGTTCATGATTCACATACTGTTGAAGCCTGGCTTGGAGAATTTTGAGCATTACTTTGTTAGCATGTAAGATAAGTGCAATTGTGCGATAGTTTGAACATTCTTAGGCACTGCTTTTCTTTGGCATTTGGATGAAAACTGACCTTTTCTCGTCCTGTGGCCACTGCTGAGTTTTCCAAATTTGCTGGCATATTGAATGCAGCACTTAACAGCATCGTCTTTTACGACTTGAAATAGTTCAGATGGAGTTCCATCACCTCTCCTAAATTTGTTCGTAGTGATGCTTCCTAAGGCCCACTTAACTTTGCATTCTAGGATGTCTGGCTCTAGATGAGTGATCACGCCATTATGATTATCTGGGTCATAAAGATCTTTTTGTATAGTTCTTCTGTGTATTTTTTATTACCTCTTCTTAATATCTTCTTCTGTTAGGTCCATACCATTTCTGTCCTTAATTGTGCCCATCTTTGCACAAAATGGCCCCTTGGTATCTCTAAATGTTCCCTTGGTATCCACTGGGTAGCCCACAGCAAAGAAAGCCACACAAACCAAAAGGGAAGGAATGTTAAGCTGAACTGTCATTGACCTGCCAGACTCAGGTACCCATAAGCTGTGAACCACATGTAGAATTATGAAAAGATTATGTGGCCCTGGATGTCATAAATGCACTACAGACTGTTTCCCCTCACTAAAATAAAGTGATGGAGTGATGCCTCCGTGGAAAGAGCAATTAGTGGGAGTGATGGAGTGATGCCTCCATGGAAAGAGCAACTAGTGGTAGGGAATGAAGTTCCTTACCTTTCTTTCCCCATCCTCTCCCTCCCAATCCTTTCAAGTCTCCCATGGGTCCAGTTTGGGAATTCTTGCAGAGGCCAAAGTCCAGCAGTTTAACAGCTATTAAACACAGTAATAAAGTGAAGATGCACCCCTCAAATTGGGATCTTGGCAGCGTCAGAGGAATATGGCAAACCACATAGCTCTATCACTGACAGGAAATAATGGAAGGGATGAGGGAGGAGGTGTGGACAGACCAGACTGGGACTTGGAGACGATGACCCATGGAGCATACTAACCCACTCTGGTATTGCTATTTAGTACCTGTGAAGTCTACCATTATGCATTATTAAATTCATGTATTATTGAATCATGAATCCTTGTTCCCTGATAAGAAATGGAGATGATTTCTTAGTTTAAATGAAAGCCCTGCCTCCTTATTTAAATAAAACTGCATTACTGGATGCCCTAGCATGCTAATCAGAAAGCTGCATTAAACAGGTAGGACTATACGAATTAAAAAATAATGAAACAAGACTTTTCAGCCAGACATTGTTCCCTCGCCTGCTTTTCATGACAGCGGATTTCCTACTTGGAGTTGATAAGACAACGGCAAATGAAGATAACAACATGAGAGGGAAATCACTCACTCTAATGGGCTCCACCTGTGCAGACTTCGGCTCATTTACATGGCTGCAGAAAAATTAGAAATCATGCAGCAATTAGTCTGTTCTAGATTATGCAGTGTGTCAACTGATACCACTCAGGAGAGCACTAGCGCTAAAATGGTTTCAGAAGATAAATCTGCTCTCCTATACAAACAGTTTTAATTACCTGGAAAACGGCATTGCCTATTGAGAAATCTCCATTGTGAACCTGGGCTGCTCTCCTGCTATTGGAATCAGATGTCGGGAAATTCCAGTGTTTATGTAATTGACTCATATAATATTTGATGACTTGTTGAACTGAAATTGGGTCTTTTGGTTGGCTCCCCAATTGTTCATCAAAGGCCCCTTTAATGTTTCTGTTAGAGTTGGTCAGGGAAGGGAATTTAGATTTTTTTAAGTATGTCTGTTTACTGGTACCCTTTGCGTCTCGAACCTTAGCTCTTGTAAGTCTATACAAACCTGATAATTTTTCATAAGTCATTTCAAATATGAAGCTGGAGTCAACAGATCAAGCAAATATGAACAACTCCTTATGAATAAAATGTTAAAACCATTAAGGTTTTGGAGTCTTACTCGAGATAGGGGGAGAAACCCTTCTATTCATTTTTCCTATACTTTAGGAAGTATAACTTTCCTAAAAACCAAGGAAGTGTCTAGGGAACAGTTATGAAAATTCAGCTTTTGTATTTATATCATCATCAGTTCAGTCGCTCAGTCATGCCTGACTCTTTGCGACCCCATGAACCCCAGCATGCCAGGCTTCCCTGTCTATCACCAACTCCCCTGGTTTACCCAAGCTCATGTCCATTGAGTCAGTGATGCCATCCAACCATCTCATCCTCTCTCATCCCCTTCTCTTCCTGCCCTCAATCTTTCCCAGCATCAGGGTCTTTTCAAATCATTTAAAGATTTTACTTTGATTTGCTTATAGAAATGCTTATGTATTTACCCACTTTATTTATTCCTTTTTGTTTGTTTTTTAAATTGTTTTATTGGATTTGAAAGTAATGCATTAAAGTCTGAGGTTAATGGAGGCATTCTTCAAGAGAATGTTTTGGTCTTTGGGTAGCGATAACTTCTTGGGATGTTGGTAGAAAGTATTCTGTCTGTGCTTTTAGGGAAGACAGAGTTAAGGGCTCTTATGAAAAAGAGCAAGTAAACACTTAGCATTGTCCACTCGAGTTTGCTCCCAAAGCAAACCTAAAAAATGGCTTCTGGTTGGTGTATGGGAGTAGGAGCGAAGCGTGCCTTGAAAGGCAGGCTGTGTGTTCCTTCAGTGGTGAAAGCAGGGCCAACCTTACCTACAGGTAAAGAAGACAGTTCCCCTAATATAGATGGGATTTCAGTCAGCAAACCTCTACTGGCCAAGAGATTTTTTTCTAAACTTGCTCTCCAAGATTGAGTTCAAGATTCTAATAAAGATATGGAACAGCCAGGGACACTTCATATGGAACTTCATTGCTTTCCACCTTTTGTCCCAGAAGCTGTAGTGTAATGAGGGTTCTCTTGACAAAAGATTTGCAAAGACTATCAGTGTAACATATGTTCTGTAGCCCCTTCGTTAGTAACAAAATGAATATAGTATGCTAAGGCACTGAAATGTTCTGCAGTAAAGAAATTCATTGAACCCAGCATTTTCCAGACTGATCTGAAATAAGTCAAATGCTCCTCCACACCCTTTTGTAATGGAGTGCTCCTTTACATCCAGTATCCAAGAGAAGAAATTTGGGTCACACCCCTGCAGTCCAGGGGCAGGGGAAATGGCAAAAGCGGACTTTGCCTATGGACAGGAGGACACAGGACTTTATGGTCATAGTTTATGGCGCTAGAGAGCACAGAAGCCAACTTCACTGGCTGTGTGGATTTCTTTGGGTAATTTCAAGGGCAATTTCCTCCCATCTCAGCTCTTACATCCACAACATATACACACAGACACACGCACAGACACATGCACAGCCCCAGCCACACAATGTCCATCAAAGTCTAACACAGTTTTGCAACTTAGTTTCCTTACATGAGCCACTGGACACAAAAAAAATGGTTTTCAGTGTCTATTCTCTGATTCTCTCAAGGCTGGTAGGTAATCAGTACCATTCTAGGTGCCCAGGAGAGGAGTTAATTCATTACACTCAGTGAATATCTTATAGCATTAGTGTGCAATTCTCTCCTAGAACCAGAGCACAATGACACTCCAGCAATATTTTTAGGATAATCCATTCTTTTCTGGCAATACCTTTTCTTACTCCACCTTCCCTGAAAGAGAATGCAAAGTGCCATGTGATACTGCATCAAAGAATGATGGACTCTTTAATCTGGGAAGGATCTTGGAGATGGTGCATTAAAGGACCTGAGGACAGTAAGGCCCAGAGGGATGGCCTAGTTGTCCTGTGTGACACACTAAACCAAGACAACAGGATTATTGTTCTGGTCTTCAGAGACTCCAGTTTGTTCAACCACATCCCCGTGCTCTGCCATCACCCAGTGCCCCTCAGCAGAGGAGACAGCAGGCCCCATTCAAGAGTCCTGGCCACAGCATGTGAATTTATCACTTTGAAAAAGTAGGTCATACAGGACCCTGAAACTCAGAGAGACATGGACAGCACTGAGAATAACAAGAGATGGAAAGTCATCAGGGCAACTGGGAGTGTCCTGGAGAGAACAGGAATCTGGGTGTAAGGTGACTAAGTCAATACCGTCTAGAGCCATAGTCCTCTCATGGGTGTGCCAACTCGCCCCCTTCCACAGTGCCAACACAGCAGCGGTCATTCTGTTTCTAGAAGGATGCTAATAAAGAGAGGTGCCGGTGTGTACAGGGTCGGGAAGACTGAGCTCAGGATGGGGACTCCAGCTGGTCCTTCATATACCCAAGGACTGTCCTTACAGTCAAAGGGGGAATTCAGGATTAAAAAGCAACAACAACACAACTCAACTTTCTGCTTCTTGATGCATCTGCTTGATGAAATATGGAATATTTGCTAAAAAATAATGGTGATTCTTAAAAATACTAGAAATAAATTGGATTTAGAAATATTTTAAGTATAAGTACAGTGAAGAAATGAAACTATCTATGGATTTGATGATATAAAATATAAAAGATTTGTACATTAGGGAATGGAACAGAGTCAAAGGCAACCTGGTAAGGTGGGTTGGCCTCACTGTGATCGGCACATGATTCCACACTCTGTTTGAGGTAGGAGGAAAGGTACCTCGGGGTTTGAGAATAGGCAGCACTCACTGCATCAGCCCAACAGCATCCTGGAAAGGTGTGTTCTTGGCCATCACTGTTCTCTGCTCTTTATATCTCTTGAGGTCACAAATGTGTCCTCCCACAGTTCCTCTGAGCCACTGCTGATTACAGTTATGGGACGATCCCTACAGGTTGCAGTGGTGCTTACAGCACATTTCATAATATCAAAGAGTTTCCCCTTTTGCCTGCTAACTTTTATCATTTCCTGTCACTTTATTGAAGGCACTTGTAGTGACCTCATAATTTGCATTTAACACCCAGAATGACATTCTTTGTTTCTTTGCTGCAGGCCTGGTGCCAATTCTTGCATCCCTTTTATTAGTCATTATAAATCAAAGGGTCTACAAAATACAATAAATCATTGAGAAGACACAACAGATAAAACCACACTCTTGAGGTAGTGAGTACTCTGGAGTAGGAGTTGACTGAGGGAGTTCCCAGTATGGTTCCCAGAGTACATATCCCAGATGGTATATTCCACCATACCAGTTTCCATTGACTAAGAGCATAGTGGAGCCCTGGAACATGGAACAAAATTAACATATGGACTGTTAGCTCTGAGCCAAAGGAGGCTCAGTCCTTCATCTTCTTCTCTATCTCGGCTCACTCCCTTGGTGATCTCATCCTGAATTATGATTCTAAATACCAGAAAGCGTTGACTACTTGGAAATGTATGTCTCCAGCCCAGACTTCTCTCCTGAACTCTAGACTCATATATCCAACTGCCCACTTGACATCTCCACTCGGAAGTCTAATAAACATCACAGGCTGTCACCTTCCACATGAAACTCCTGATCTTCTCAGGCATGTACCCCTTCCCCATCTCAGAAAATGATAATCTCCGTCTTCCAGTTGCTCAGTTCTTTCTTTTTCTCATCCCCACCTCCGACTGAGTGGGAAATCCTGTTGACCATTATCTTCAAAATATATCCAGAATCTGACCACTTCCCACCACTTACAGGCAATTCTACTGGTCCAAGCCCCCATCATCAATCACCTGAGTGACTGCAGTGGTTTCTAACTGATCTATTTTCCTTTTGACAGCTGCAGTTTAGGCTCATCCTAGCAGCCAGAGCCTGTCATGTCAGACCTTTAACAAAGGCTTCACCTGACTCAGAGGAAAAGCTCAGATCCTCACAACAGCCAGGAGGCCTTACTAGTCTGCCACCCACATCTTACTTCTTTCACGTGATCTTGAAGTCACCTCTATTTTTCTCACTCTGGTAAAGCTATTCTGGGCTCCTTGAATGTATGTTTGGACACACCAGGCATGCTTCTGCCTTGGGAATTTTTAAAAATTTGTTTTCTCGTTTGCCTGGGTCATTCTTCCTCCAGATATGTTCACGACTCTCTCATTTCCCTTAAGTCTTTGCCTAAATGACACCTTCTCAGTGAGTCCTTCACAGACCATACTATGTAAAATTGTAAAACCTCATCCTGATATTCCTTACTTATTTTCTGACTTTATTTTCATCCATAGTCCCTATTCTATGTGATGTTACAACAATTTAATTATTTACCATCAATTTCTCTGCATCAAAATATAAAAACAATAAATGTAGAGATTTTGTCTCAATTTTCCATTGCTATACCCTAAAGTGCCTGGAACATAAAAGACAAACAAACAAACAAAAATGTTTGTTGAATGAATGAATAAAGGAAAGAAAAAAGATTTATATATTTTTTGTTTGTGCAAGATTAAATATTTGGGAAAGAAATATATTTATGATAAACTGTGCTGTACAATGCAGTTTGTAAGTACGATTGATGTCTGTGACATCTCTGAATCTCAATGCCTTTATGTAAAAGTTTCTTTTTCACTTGTACAAAGTTCACTGTGGGTGTGTACCGACTGGGTGGGTCTGCTGAATGGCTCTCTGACAGACAGTAACTCAAGAGATCCAGGTTATTTTCACCTGTCATTCTCTACATCCTCAGAATCCTTGACTTATACCAAATGGGAAAGTGAGGCAAATGGAGTTATTGAATGAAAGTTTGGACGAGATACTGTGTAGGATCAGTTTGAAAATGACATACATATTTTTGTTCACTTTCCTTTCACCAGCACTCAGGTTCATGGTCTCATCTAGATACAAGGATGATAAGGAGGGAATCGAGAAATATAGCTTAGCTGCAAGCCTGGGAAAGAGTAGAAGTAGATATTGGTGAACATTAGCAGTTTTTATGACATATTATTAAATCATATAAATTGATACAATAAACAATTGATAAGTCAATAAACAATAAGAAACCCTAAGTAGAGGAGAAAATCTAAAATTCTAAGGAACACATAAAATCATGTTTAATCTCAGTATAACAAATCAGTGCACAAATTTAAATAAGATAACATTTTAGGAAGTTCTTTTCTAGTTTGCTGAGAATTTATATAATGAATTTTGTAAAAAAAAATTTTTTTGTAAATTTTTTCCCTGCATTTATTGTGATGTATGTTTTCTTTCCTCCTTTAGCTTTTTAATGTTATTAATTACATGGCATGTCTTCCTCAGATAAAATACATTTAGATGTGATGTATTAACATTTAGGGGCTTCCCAGGTGGTGCCAGTAGGAAAGAACATGCTGTGCCAATGCAGAAGACATAAGAGATGCACATTCAGTCCCTGGGTTAGGAAGATCCCCTGGAGAAGGGCATGGCAACCCACTCCAGTATTCTTGCCTGGAGAGTCCCATGCACAGAGGAGCCTGGCGGGGTATAGCTTATAGGGTTGCAAAGAGTCAGACATAACTGAAGTGACTTAGCACCCACACATTATCCTTTCTGAATCTTGACTGATTAAATTTATTAATGCTTTGTTAAAGATTTTTGTGTCCACGGTTGTGAGATATTTGTCAGTGAATTTCTCTGATGTTAATGTTTCCATCAAATCTGAGTATTAAGGAAATTGAGAAGAGTTTCCTCATAGTCTACTTTCAAAAAGAGTTTGTATACATTTGACATTATTTCCTCCTTGAATGTTTGCTAGAATTCACCAGTGAAGTCATCCAAATTTTAAGTTTTCTTTAAGGTAGATTTTAATAGGGAATTAACTTTATAAAATAGACACAGATAAAATCTCATCTTTTACATCTTCTTGTTTTTTGATACATTGTGTTTCTCTTTTCAAGGAATATTCTTTTTCACCTAAATTCAAGATTCATTGGCATAACGTTGTTCATAATATTCACAGCTCCTTAATGGATCAAAGCCTTGTCATGGTGAAGGGGCTTGCATAGCTCAATGAAGCTATGAGTCATGCTATGTAGGGCCATCCAAGATGGATGGGTTATAGTGAAGAGTTCTGAAAAAATGTGGTCCATTGGAGAAGGAAATGGCAGTCCACTTCAGTAATCTTGCCTGGAAAACCCCATGGACAGTATGAAAAGGCAAAAGCATATGAAATGTCAAAAGCAACAGAATGATCTCAGTTCGTTTGCAAGGCAAATGGTTCAACATCACAGTAATCCAAGTATATGCCCCAACCATTAATGCCAAAGAAACTGAAGTTGACAGGTGCTATGAAAAATTGTAATACCTTCAGGAACTAACACCGAAAAGATGTCCTTTTCATCATAGGGGATTGGAATGCAAAAGTAGAAGTCAAGAGATACCTGGAAAAATAAGCAAGTTTGGCCTTGGAGTACAAAATGAAGCAGGGCAAAGGCTAACAGTTTTGTCAAGAGAACACGCTCATCATAGCAAACACCCTTTCATAACAACCTAAGAGATGACTCTACACATGAACATCACCAGATTGTCAACACCAAAGTCAGACTGATTATGTTCTTTGTAGCCAAAGATAGCAAAACTCTAAACAGTTATTAAAAACAAGACCTGGATCTGACTGTGGCTCAGATCATGAGCTCCTTATTTCAAAATTCAGGCTTATATTGAAGAAAAGATGGAAAACCACTAGGCCATTCAGTTATGACCTAAATCAAATCCCTTATGATTGTATGGTAGAGATGATGAATAGATTCAAGGGATTATAATCCCTGGTAGACAGAATGTCTGAAGAACTATGGATGGATGTTCACAACATAGTACAGGAGGCAGTGACCAAAACCATTCCAAAGAAAAAGAAATACAAGAAGTGAAAGTGAAAGTCTCTCAGTCATGTCTTACTCTTTGTGAACCCATGGACTATAACAGTCCAATGGAATTCTCCAGGCCAGAATACTAGAATGGGTAGCCGTTCCCTTCTCCAGGGGATCTTCCCAACCCAGGAATCAAACTGGACTCTCCTGCATTGCAGGCAGATTCTTTACCAACTGAGCTATCAGGGAAGCCCAAAGTGGTTGTCTGAGGAGGCTTTACAAATAGCCAAGGAAAGAAGAGACACAAAAGGCAAGGGAGAAAAGGAAAGATATACTCAACTGAATGCAGAGTTCCAGAGAATAGCAAGGAGAGATAAGCAGGTCTTCTTAAGTGAACAATGCAAAGAAATAGAGAAATGAGAAAGACTAGAGATTTCTTCAAGAAAATGGAAATATCAAGGGAATATTTTAGGCAAGGATGGGTACAATAAAGGACAGAAATGGTAAGGACCTAAGAGGAGCAAGAAGAGATTAAGAAGAGGTGGCAAGAATACACAGAAGAACTGTGCAAAAGAGATCTCAATGACCTGGATAACCATTATGGTGTGAGCACTCACCTAGAGCCAGACATCCTGGAGCATGAAGTCAAATGGGCTTTACTATGAACAAAGCTAGTGGATTCCAACTGAGCTATTTAAAATCCTAAAAGATGATGCTGTGAAAGTGCTGCTCTCAATAGGCCAGCAAATTTGAAAATTCAGCAGTTGCCACAGGACTGGAAAAGGCTGGTTTTCATTCCAATCCCAAAGAAAGGCAATGCCAAAGAATGTTCAAACTGCCACACAACTCCACTCATTTCACATGCTAGCAAAGTAATGCTGGAAATCCTTCATGCTAAGCTTCAACAGTATGTGAACCAAGAACTTCCAGATGCTCGAGCTGGATTTAGAAAAGGCAGAGGAAGCAAAGATGAAATTGTCAACATCCGCTGGATCATAGAAAAATCAAGAAAATTCCAGAGAAACACCTACTTCTGTTTCATTGATTATGCTAAAGCCTTTGGCTGTGTGGATCACAAGAAACTGTGGAAATTCTTAGAGATGGGAATACCAGACCACTTTACCTGTCTACTGAGAAACCTGTGTGTGGGTCAAGAAGCAACCATTAGAACCAGACATGGAAAAATGGACTGATTCAAAATTGGGGAAGGAGTACATCAGGGCTGTATATTGTCACCCTGCTTATTTAACTTGTATGCAGTTACATGTGAAATGCTAGGCTGGATGAATCACAACCTGGAATCAAGACTTCTGGGAGAAATATCAACAACCTCAGATATGCAGATGATATCACTCCAATGGCAAAAAGTGAAGAGGAACTAAAGAGTCTCTGGATGAGGGTGAATGAAGAAAGTAAAAAAATCGGCTTAAAATTCAATTAAATTAAGAAAACTAAGATCATGGCACCTGGTCCCATCATTTCATGGCAAATAGAAGAGGAAAAAGTGGAAGTAGTGACAGACTTTATTTTCTTGGGCTCCAAAATCACTGTGGACAGTGACTGCAGCCATGAAATTAAAATATGCTTGCTCCTTGGAAGGACAGCTATGACAAACTTAAACAGCATATTAAAAAGCAGAGACATCACTTTGCTGACAAAGGTCCACATAGTCAAGGCTACGGTTTTTCCAGTAGTCATGTACAGATGCGAGAATTGGACCATGAAGAAGGCTGAGTGCCGAAGAATTAATGCTTCTGAATTGTGGTGTTGGAGAAGACTTTTGAGAGTCTCTTGGACAGCAAGGAGAAGGAGATCAAACCAGTCAATCCTAAAGGAAATCAACCCTGAACATTCATTGGAAGGACTGATGCTGAAACTGAAGTTCCAATATTTTGTCCACCTGATGCAAAGAGCCAACTTATTAGAAAAGACTCTGATGCTGGAAAAGATTGAAGGCAAAAGGAGAAGGGGGTGACAGAGCGTGAGCTGGTTAGATAGCATCACTGATTCAATGGACATGAATCTGAGCAAACTCTGGGAGGTAGTGGAGAACAAAAGAGCCTGGCATTCTGCAGTCCAGGCCTGCAAAGAGTCAGGCCCAACTTAGTGACTGAACAACAAGAACAATATCCATATATTATACTTTTAATGTGAAATACTATCTTAAATCTCCATGTTCATGAATATGAAAATGGAACTTATGGTTTTCCTTTTTTAACAGATTTTTTTTCCCCTTTCTTAACAGATTTTTAAGATCAATTTTAGGATCACAGAAAATTGAGTGGAAACTATGGTTATACACAGGTTCCTCCATTCTTACCTCCCCACCAGAGTAGCTGGCACATTAGTTACAACTGATGAACCTACCTTGATATATCTTTATCCCCCAGAGTCCTTTAGCATACATTAGGTTCTCTTCTGGTGTTGTCCAGTATAGAATGGACATGCATCCATCATTATGACAACATAAAACAGTTTCACTGGGCTAAAACTCCTCTATGCTCTACCAATTCATCCCTCCTCCCCACTGCAACCACTGAATTTCTTTTTTTTTACTATCTCTAACTTTTTTTTTTTTTTTTTGGTCTTTTCCAGCGGTTCATAAAGTTAGAATCACACAGTATGTAGCTTTTTCAAATTGGCTTTTTTCAGTTAGCAACATGCATTTCAATCTTCTCCATATCTAGTCATGACTAAATAGTTCATATCTTTTTGGTACTGAATAATATTCCATCGTCTGGATGTAGCACAGTTTATTTATCCATTCACATACTGAAAGAAATCCTGGTTGCTTTTAGCTTTGGGAAATCATAAACTGTTTTAAATATCCATGTGCTGATTTTTGTGTAGACATACTTTTCAAATCCTATAGGGATATACCAAAAAGTGAGATTGCTAGACCATGTAGTAAGTATATGATTAGTTTTTGAAAGAAGCTGCCACTATCTTCCAAACTGGTGGTATCATTTTGCATGCCTACCAGCTATGAATGAAACTTCCTGTATCTCCATATCCTCACCAGGATACTGTGTTGTTAGTGTCCTGGATTCTGGACATTCTGTTTGTTCATTTGTTTAATTATTTATTAAATATATTTTGATTGGAGCATAGTCAATTTATATTATATTAATTTCAGGTATACAACATGGTGATTCAATATTTCTATAGATTATATTCCATTTAAAGTTACTATAAAATATTGCCTATATTCCCTGTACTGCACAATATATCCCATACCTTATTTATTTTATACCTAGTAGTCTGTACCTTTTAATCTCTTATCCCTCTCTTACCATTTCTCTCTTCCCACTGGTAACTACTAGTTTAATCTCTCTATCTGTAAGTCTGTTTTGTTCCGATATATTCATTCCTTTCATTCATTAGATTTCACATATAAGTGATAACGTAAAGTATTCGTCTTTCTCTGACTTATTTAATTAAGTATAATACCCTTCAGGTCCATCCCTGCTGTTGCAAATGGCAAAAGTTCATTCCTTTTTATGGGTGAGTAATATTCCAAAATCACATCTCTTTTATCCATTCAGCTGTTGACGGACGCTTAGGTTGATTTCATACCTCGGCCATTGTAAGCAATGCTGCTAGGAACATTGGGGTGCACACATCTTTTCAAATTAACATATTTGTTTTCTTTTCTTTAGATACAGACCCAGGAGTGGAATTGCTAGATCATATGGTAGTTCTATTTTCACTTTTTTGAGAAACCTCCATACTGTTTTCCACAGTGACTGCACCAAACTTCATTTCCACCAACAGTTCCCCTTTTCTCCATCCTCACCAACATGTGTTATTTGTGGTCTTTTTGATAATAGCCATTCTCACAGGTATGAGGTGATATCTCATTGTTGTCATGATTTGTATTTCCCTGATGATTAGTGATATTAAGCTTCTTTTCATGTGCTTGTTGGCCATTAAGTGTATTCTTTGGAAAAATGTCTGTTCCAGCCTTTAGCTCATTGTTTAATCAGGTAGGTAGTTAGTTTGATATTGAGTTGGATGAGCTATTTATATATTTTGGTCATATAATTTGCAATTATTTTCTCCCACTCTAGTATTCTTGCTTGGGAAATCCCATGGACAGAGGAGCCTAGCAGGCTACAGTACTTGGGATGGTGAGAGTTGGACACAACTTAGTGACTCAATACCAACCATATCAATGCTTTACAGTTTCCAAACAATGTAGGTCTTTCACCTCCTTGGCTAAATTTATTTATTTTTAGAAATTGTATTCTTTCTGATGTTATTTTTAAAGAGGATTATTTTCTTGCTTTCACTTTCTGATCATTATTAGTATATAGAAAAGCAACAGATTTCTGCATATTATTCTTGTATCTTGCAATTTCACTGAATTCATTTATTAGTTCTAATCTTTTTCCTCTTTGGGTGAAGACTTCATGGTTTTCTGTATAAAATATCCTGTCATCTGCAAATGGTGACAGTTATACTTCTTCCTTTCCAATTTGAATGCTGTTTATTTCTTTTTCTTGTTTCTTCCCTGTGGCCAGGTCTTCTGAAATTAATATTAAGTAGAAGTGGCAAGAGTGGATATTTTTGTCTTATTCTTCGAATATGATGTTAGCTTATGGGTTTGTACGTGGCCTTTTTATGTTGAAATATATTCCCTCTATACCAACTTTCATGAGAGTTTTATCATGAACAGACGATGGATTTTATCAAACACTTTTTCTGCATCTATTGAGACAATCAAGTGATTTTTAGTCTTCCTTTGGTTAATGTGGCATATCACTTCGATTAATTACAGATGGTAAACCATCCTTACATCCCTGAAATGAATCCTACTTTATCAGAATGCATGATCGTGTTAATGCATTTTTGAATTCCATTTGCTAATATTTTGTTGAGCAATTCCACATCTATGTTCACCAGGTACATTGTGATTTTCTTTTTTGGTGGCATCTTTGTGTGATTTTGGTCTCATTTACTCTTGTAAAATGAGTTTGGAAGTGCTCCCTCCTTTTCCATTTTTTGAAATAATTTGAGAAGGATAAGTATTAACTCTTCTTTAAATGTTTAGTGTAATTCACCTGGGAAGTCATCTGGTCTTGGGCTTTGATTTGGGGAATTGCTAATTCAATCTCTTTATAGCAATCAGTCTATTCATAGTGCTTCAAGATTCTTCGGTATCACCTAAACTGCTGTTGATTCCCTTTAGTGTATTTTTAAATATTATTTTAAGGCATTTAACAAATACTTTTGCTTACCTTTGGCTGTTCTGGGTCTTCGTTGCTGCATGGGCTTTTGTCTAGTTGGGGTGAGTAGGTGCTACTGTCTATTTGCTGTGTGGGGGCTACGCTCTAGTTGCTGTATGCGGGCTTCTCACTGCAGTGGCTTCCCTTGTTGTGCAGCACAGGCTCCAGAGTGCTAAGGCACGCCGACTTCAGTAGCTGCAGCACGTGGGCTCAGGAGTTGCAGCTCTCAGGCTCTGGAGCACAGGCTCAACGGTTGTTGGGCAAGGGCTTAGCTGCTCTGCGGCATGTGGGATATTCCCAGATCAGGGATGAAGCCGTGTCAACTGCATTGGCAGGTGGATTCTTTATCACTGAGCCACCAGGGAAGCCCCATTTTTAGGTAATTTTTTCCTTCAGTTATTGTATTCTTAAGTTTTGGTTCTTTCTTATGTTTTTGAAGTCTTTGGTGAAGTTCTCACTGAATCCCTGCATTCTTTCCTGCGCTTTTTGATGGTTCTGATGAACATTTCTTTGAACTTTTTATCAGGTAGATTACTTACCTCCATGTCATTAGGGTTTTCTTCTCTGGGATTTTATTTTATTCTTTTGTTTGGAACGTTTTCCTTTGTTTCACTTTGATGGGATGGCTGGAGCTGGAGTGGACATGGCTCAGGAGGAGTCCCAGGTGGAATCAAATAATGGGACTCACAGATACGTCCAACCTTGAAGAGGCCCTCAGCAGTTCCCTGTTTGGAGGGGCACTAGGGTTAGTAAACAGTTCTGTTTTGTTTTGTTTTGTTTTTTTCCCCATATGGTCCAGGTGCCCTTTAAACTGCTGGTGTTTTGCCGTGTCCCAGGGTGGGTGAGTCTACACTTGGGCTCCTTTGCAATATCCCTCCCTAGTGCAAAGCACTGCACTGCAAGTGGGATTCCCACAGGTACTGCGTCTCCCTGTCTTTCCTATCAGTTTCGATGTGGTCCTTCTATTTGCAGTAGTTGTTTAGTCAGCCTTCACATCTTCAGGAGGAATTGCTCTAAATGTAGGTGTAGATTTGGCGTGTTGGTGGGTGGAGGTCAGTTCAGGATCTCTTTATGCCAATATCTTGGAACCCTTTAAATTTCTCTTCCAAGTAAAATACTTCCCAGGTCTGGTCCAATTCTATATCTAAAATGAATTAGAGTCTTCTATATATAGAGAAATATACATGCTTTTTTTCTTATAAAAGTCTTGTTTTAAAATAGCACAGAGAATATTATATGGCTACTTTAACTTATTTCAACTTGAAATAAACTGAGTATCTACTATTTCACAGAAAAAAAATATCTAATTTTTCTATAGTGGTCTCACTTGTCATTTGTATATGCAGAAGTTATATTGTTAGATACAAATATACTCATTGTTGATATATCTTCCCTATTTATTGCTCATTTATCAGTATACAGTGTCTCTTTTGGAGATTTCATTAAGAGCTATTCTGTCCTGATATTGTAATTGATATTTTTCTATCCTAAGAAATGCCAAGGTTTATGCTAATTTTTACATTCACAATAATAAATCCATCATCATTTAAAAGAACAATATAAGTGCATAATATACTTTTCAGATCACTGTTATCTTCTTCATTGTCAAATTCCTGTGCAGAGTTTTTCATATTTCTCAGTTACTTTTCAAATTTCTCTCATAAATTTCCTTAAGTTTATGGTTCTTGGTAAAAAATATATTTAAAATTATATTTTACAAATGTATATTAAGGATGCCATTAAAATTGCTTCTAATTTCCTCTCCCTTAATTCTTGGATCCTCTGAATTATTGGAAAAGTCATTTCCATTCCAATAGGACTAAGAACAGTTAAACGTTGATAAAATGTTTGATGAAATATAAACAGAGAGAGAAGTTGGACAGATTTGTACAAGCTTATTTTTCCTTCATCAAAAATTTCTAGCTCCTAATTGAACAAACTAGCTCTTCCAGTCTTCACTATTACCAAAAAAATCCCAATCCACCTCCTTGAACAAATAGACATTCACATATTTCATTTTTTATCCCAGTTACCATGATTCAACTACAGCACTAATCCTACTGAGTTTTTAATGACATAAAATATAAAACTTTCTTATTACCCACCACATATACATGTGTTTTACTCTCCTGCTCTAATGAACAGATGGTATATATCACAATAATCTGAGTGTATGAATAAACAAATTAGAAGAAAATGTCTAATATTTCCAGTAAAATTGGTACTTTGGGAAGATGTGCTATGTTTCACACAACATGACATACATACTCTACATGGTTGTATCCATGGGCATATGCGCAAAATAGTTGAAAATCATGGAAAATACAAGATGAAGTACAAACTCCTTAATCTGCTAATTATGATCTATCATCTGACTGCCACCTACCAAGCCAGCTTTGCTCCCACCACTGCCCTATTTGCATCCTATATGACAGACATTTGAACTATTTGCTAGTCTTCAAATAACTGTCCCATGTCATACCTCTGTGCCTTTGTGTATGCCGTTCCCTCTGCCTTCCCTTTCAATGGACTTATTTTCCATCAGGTAAAATCTTATTCATCTCTCAAATCTCAGCTCAAATCATACCCGCTAATGAAAACGTGCCTTATTATGCCAAGAAGAAAAAAAGAATTCGGTTTCTACTCCTGTTGTTCTTTACACTAAATCCACAGTATGCCAATTATCTCACTCTATTTTAATAACCACTATTTTAAACAAAATATGTTTTTCATCATTATTCCCCATCACTTACCACCTAGCATGGTACATATTTATTACTGTATAAATGTTTGCTGAAAGAAGTATTTAGGGCCAGCCATTTAAAAGATACAATAATACCCTCTAAACACTACATTTCTAGGATTATATTTGATATTCCCTTAGTGGGACAAAGACTGGGCTTATAGAACTTTACATTGAACAGTTGTGAAAATTCTCATCCATATCAAGACCCCTTGAAGTCCCACAGTGCCTGTGACTATTCATCCTCACTGACCTCTCTCTTTTCTGAACTGTGAGCACATGAATCTCTAAAACCCAATTCCCCATTGAGAAAAACCTGACAGTCATGGTGTGAGAGAATAAATTTCTCAAAAGCTGCATCTTTACTCATTATTAAAATAAAACTCTTCTGGAGGTTGGGAAGAATGGAGATATTTCTATTTCAAATATCTATTTCAAATGTTGCATAAACCCAATGAGAGTAGTTTTGCTCATCCGCCACATGGTCTGTCTTTTGTCTTCTACTGAAAGGTCAGAAGATGAAGGGACCCTGGCTAGGACAGTCTGCTGGACAAGATATTTAAACCTGGGGAAGGTAATGAGACATACTAAAATACATACATGTAAAAGTGTGTGTGTCTGCCTATGTGGAAGTAGGTTTAAATTGTTTTTCCAGTTTTCATGTCTCTCGGTGGGATTATATTTGGAATAAAACAGACATAAGTTTACATGGTAACTTCATCATGTATTTGTCCCTTTAACATAAGCAAGTTAAGGTTAAACTCTTTAAGTTTCAATTTTATCAACTCTATAAATACCTTACACTCTCATCTCTAAGATCCTTACACACACACATAGACATAATTTCTCTTGTTGTAAACATGCACTGTAGTCTATAGATGCTCACTGTCTTAAAATGCATACAGTATGTCTTAAGAGAAATAATTTTGTTCCTGTTGTTGTTTAATTATTCAGTCACGTCTAACTCTTTGTGAGCTCATGGATTGTAGCATGCTAGCATGCCAGGCTCCTCTGTCCTCTACTATCTCCTGGAGTTTGCTCAAATTCATGACCACTGAGCTGGTGATGCTATCTAACCATCTCATCCTTTGCCACTCCCTTGTCCTTCTGCTTTCAATCTTTCCCAGCCTCAGAGTCTTTTCCAATGAGTTGGTTCTTCACATCAGGTGGCCCAAATATTGGAGAAATACTTTGGCATTCCCCAGTTATGACCAACCTAGATAGCATATTAAAAAGCAGAGACATTACTTTGTCAACAAAGGTCCGACTAGTCAAGGCTATGGTTTTTCCAGTGGTCATGTACGGATGTGAGAGTTGGACTGTGAAGAAAACTGAGCACCGAAGAACTGATGCTTTTGAACTGTGGTGTTGAAGAAGACTCTTGAGAGTCCCTTGGACTGCAAGGAGATCCAGCCAGTCCATTCTAAAGGAAATCAGTTCTGGGTGTTCATTGGAAGGACTAATGCTGAAGCTGAAACTCCAATACTTTGGTCTCCTCATGTGAGGAGTTGACTCATTGGAAAAGACTCTGATGCTAGGAGAGATTGGGGGCAGGAGGAGAAGGGGATGACAGAGGATGAGATGGCTGGATGGCATCACCGACTCGATGAACATGAGTCTGAGTGAACTCTGGGAGTTGGTGATGGACAGGGAGGCCTGGCGTGCTGTGATTCATGGGGTCGCAAAGAGTCGGACACGACTGAGTGACTGAACTGAACTGAAGGAAATTTAGCATGTGACTCACTGACTTACTATGGACTGCAAGGGGGAATGAAGCTAGAACCCATCATTTTGTCTCTCCATTTTCCCACCCTAAGAGAATTCTAAGGTAATAAGGTAACTAGCCTAATGCCCTGTATTTCAACTGAGAAAAAGGACTCAGCCAGGTGGATTGTGTTTCCCCAAATTAGAGTCAGACTAGTCCTGACACTTCTGACTTCTATCACCACACCTGTTTCACTGAAAACCAGAGGATATTAAATCTGGTTGCATGATTTACTCCTATTTGCCTCCCAGGTCCACTCTCCATTCTTGTCCATGGATGGAGGAGGAATGAACTTCGTGGATGGCTCCAAAAGGCTCTCTTAGCTTCTGACTTCTAGCTGGGGTCACTCAACCAGGATCACCAGCTGGGGGCAGAAGTGGGAAGGATAATGTGGTTGGGGTAGTCCTTCCCTGGGTGACTTCCTGTGGGGTTGCCTACAGTCAGCTACTTCCCTCCTAGGTCAGGCTGCCCTCTCTCTGGGTTCTGACGGCTGCTCCCACCCTTTTTTTCTCCCCTTCAGACTAGGCGTAAAACAGCACCCCGCTGTCCCCAGCCCAGGGTACTGGAATATCCCTTCTGGTTTCCTTCCATCCTGCTGGCACCTTTGTAAAAGTCTTTTTATTAAACCTTCTTCAAGTTACCTGATTTGAGCATGCCAGTGATTTCCTGTTGGGACTATAATCGATATGCCAAGGAGCTTTTAAGAAATACAGATGCCTGGGGGCTTCCAAAACTCCCCAGGTGATTCTAGCTGATAGAAGGGATTGCAAACTTCTGCACTAAATCACGATGATGATTTTTGTTGTTGTTGAATCACTAGGTGAATTACTCATACGTCTATACTCACACATGCATGCATATTCACGTTCACAGGGAGAATGGCAGAGCCTTCACCAAAAGTGAGGTAATCTTGGTTTTGCAGGCCACCAGTCAGGCTGACGTATGGATTGATAAATGTGCAAACACTTAGGATCCAGCAGCCTTGTAAACACATTCAAAATATTTACTTTCATGCTGTTCCTTTCTTCTTCTTCTAACACCCAAATGTCAATTTTAATGGAAGCCACATCTCCCCATATTGATTGGTTCATCTTGATTTTATTAAGGTTCAGTTTGGCTGCCCAGGAAGCTTTTCTAGTGTTTGAAACATTTATAAAAATGTATTTGGGAGGGGTACAGTGGGGGAGGTAGGTGGGGGGAGCAAAGAAAAAAAAATCACGTTTGCTTAAAGTAAAAGCACAGTTTGTTGCCCAGATTTCATTAATTCAATAAATAAAAATACAAGTAAGCTCCAACTTCAACAAGCTCAAATTTCCCTCCTAGCTGTGAAACCACAGTACCCTGATGGCTTCTAAATGTGGCAACACATGACCTTCCCATCCCAACCTCACCCGTGGGGAGAACATGATTTATGAGGTTGTCTGACCATCCCTGAAAAGGCTTTAAATATTTTATTTTCATAATAAGTGTAGCTCCTTCATTCAGTGGTAAATGATCGTGGGTTCTTAGAGAAAAGGGTGAGTTTCTGGGGGTGGGGGGGCGGTAAAGATCTCAACTTGGAAGAGATCCTCAAACAGCTCTGTGGCACCTTATGGTGTGTGAGCTAATTACTTGCCCTAAGTTGCCTAGTAAACCGTCTTTGTTTGGGAAGGTTAAGTTTCTTCTCTGTTCCAAAAAGTCAGAGCCAGACAGGGAAAGGAAAAAATGATGGTGTCTGTGGTGAGGCTGGCAATGCCGCCCACCGGCTGGTTATTTGGAAAGGTTTTAGAAGATGTGTTATGAGGCATGGTAATGTGTGTCATTTTTCATGACTGAAGTCAAAGGATTTAGCAAGTTGAGTCTGAGGACTTGGATGGGGCAGTGGAAAATACCAAATAATGTGTGAGCTTTGCATCCCACTGCTGCCCGGGGCTCTCCTACCATCCGAGACGGAGGAAGAGGACGCTATTTTTTGGACTGCCAAATGCAACAGTCAGAAGATGAGGAGTTTGGCTCAGCTCTAAAGTCATTTTTATATAGAAGAAAAGTGAGTTTTGGTTGTTGAAGAAGTCCCTCAGTTTACAAGTTGTTAATGGAGAACATGACTGTTCTTTGAAAAGGATAAGTCAAATAGTGACCCTCTTTTATTCTGAGAAAGAGGAATTGACTCTAAAAAAATAGAATATGGAACACCTTTCTCTCCCAAGTTTCACTTTTGTTCTGGTTTCTTGTAAATGTGCGTTCAAGGGGAACAGAGGATATAGCTAACCCTCCTAGCCAAGGATCCTTAGTTCCAAGTAACGGAAACTCACTTGAATGCATATTAAGAAAAGCAACATTTCTTATAAGGATACAGGAGTATCCATGGAATGTAATGGATCAAACGGAGGTCAGTCATCGGAGAGGCCAGAACAGGAGCCAGAGAGCCATGAAGAGCCAAGGCACCTGCTCCATCTGCTCGGCTGTCTGCCTTTCTGGTCCCCTGCTTTACCCTCTCCCTCCATTCTGCTTCCCTCTTCTCATCCCAGACTGGATTTCTCTCCTTATTCAGGTTCAAGGCTGAAGAGAACCACTCCGCAGTGATGTCTCCCATTACACAGTCACTTGGCTCAAGTGCTCAGCCCAGATCATGAAAGAGCTATCCCTTAGAGAGTGCTTCCAAGGAATCTGCATGTTGTAATTAACTCATTTAACCCTCCTATCCAGCCTATTGGAGAAGGAAATGGCAACCCACTCCAGTATTCTTGCCTGGAAAATTCCATGGACAGAGAAGCCTGGTAGTCTACAGTCCATGGGGTCACAGAGTCGGACACGACTGAGCAACTTCGTAGTCATTCATATCCAGCCTATTAGGTTTATCCCCGTTTTAGAGAGAACAAACTTGTGAAAGCCTCTCAGTCGTGTCTGACTCTTTGCGACCCCATTTATATTCTCCAGGCCAGAATATTGGAGTGGGTAGCCGTTCCCTTCTCCAGCAGATCTTCCCAACCCGGGAATCAAACTGGGGTCTCCTGCATTGCAGGCAGATTCTTTATCAGCTAAGCTACCAGAGAGCCGCTAACAAACTTGAGGCAGAAAAATTAAATGACTTATCCAAATATACATAGCATGTGAGCAGTAGATACAGGTTTCAAATCAAGACAGCCTAACTCCAGAGCTTGCGCTCTTAATCAGGGCTCTTCTGCTCCCTGAGTCCCAGTGCTGTTTCCCAGAAGAGAGAATGCAGTTGGCATCACTTGGATCAGGTTGGCACCCCACTCCAATCAGCCCTGGCCAAGATGGTGATAGATGGACCTCAGAAGGACCACATGGCACAACGTGAATTGTAGGGCCCATCTCGGTGCTGTTAAGGAATCAGTTATCCTAGAATGGAGATGGAGTTTGGACAGATACCACAAAGTCTTCATTTTACTCTATGAAAATGCTTATGCTCTCTGAGCCAAGTCATGGGACAGTATAGCAATACAGAACTGTGCTGTAGCTCAGTTGCTCAGTAGGTGTCTGACTCTTTGTGACCCAATGGACTGTAGCCCACCAGACTCCTCTGTCCATGGGATTTTCCAGGCAAGAATACAGAGTGAGTTGCCATTCCCATCTCTAGGGGATTTTCCTGACCCAGGGAACCCACGTCTCCTGAGTCTCTTGCATTGGCAGGTGGATTCTTTAACCACTGAGCCACAAGGTCATTAAAATATTTCAGACACTGAGGATTTTCCTGGATATTATTATTTTCAAAGAGGCAACCCTACATGTGACTGATTTTTTTTTCCAGCATTCTCTAAAGATGAGATTTAAAATTTCCCATGTGGAAGTTCAGCCAGGTTCTTGCAGTAGGGGAGTTCTTCTCCCCATCTAACCTAAATGCATCTAATAGCAGCTGAAACTGATCACTTTGTGTTGCTTTCAGAGTAAACGGCACACAAAGGGAACATGTGAGGAGATGCTGAAGTAATCTGTTCTTTGGCTGAGTGTCAGGCTGACTTAATTAGAAAATTTTATCAAAAGACTAATAACAAAGGCATAAAACATTCCTGGAATTAGTGTCCAGAAAGAGTTTCATTAATTTAAGTTTTTTATATATAAACAAGTGCATGAGTGAGGAAAGCACTCCAAGTCTGAGAGAACATTGGCTCCCTAACAGAAATAGCAGGGACGATAAAACTGTGAACTAAGAAATAGGCAGTTTTTGATACATATTTCTGACCCTCACCCTATAAATGCCCTAATGCATGAGGCATTGGCCCATGCGGAAATTCTGATGCATTCAACAGATTCCTAATACAAAATTCCATTGAATGTATATAATATTTCACCACAGCAAATGAACTAAGGAAAAAGAAAACAAGATATGCTCATTTTATTCTAAATTATCCAAAGATGTTTTGAGCTTACCCTCTCCTCAAACTTTCTCTATTTTTGCTTCTAGCTAGCTTTTCACCTTTTGCAGGCCCTCAGATTTTTTAGCAGTCCTCATCTCTCTTCTATTGTGGCCAAAGGATTAGTTTGCTCCCACTCCCTCAATACACACACACACACACTCACATATATTCACATGCACACCCTTCTTGAGTCTGTACCTCGCCGTCTTCCCTGAAATTTGGTTTGGGTCTATTTCACTCCAGCTCAGCTTGTAACAAGTAGTCTCCTAGGCATTCTTAACCTCGTTTCCACTCTCAGAAAACAATGGCTGTCACCTTCCACAGGGATCACTTCTGCCATGTCTCTTTATCATGATTTCTCAGTTCCCTATAGCACCAATGGAAGCTGAAACCCAGCTCCAACCAGTCCCCTGCGATCCCTCCAAGTTCCCCATTTAACTAGAAATTTTCATTTCACTCCAACCTCCACCTACGACATCACTCCAACTCTCCTGAACAATCTGCTCTCACTTTCAATTATTCTTGGGAACCTGACTTCTGAGTGATACGTACCAGGGACATCGAAATGGATGAGCTAAGAACAACCCCCGTTCGACCTGAAGTGAGAAAAAGAAAGTCTTCAACCACCAATAACTCCACAAAGAGCAGACAAGAAAAGATAACACTTTTCTCTCTGTGGATACTTTCAGGTTGTCAACACTTACATATAACCTCTCATTTTACAGCCAAATAGCACTTCTCTAAGATAGGCAGGGACTGAATGATTTTTGTTGCTGCTTGACAGATGCGGAATCTCAGACCTTTTGATTTCAGGTCCGTTCTACTCCGTATCTCCTGGAGTTAAGAACCTGTTCCACAGGCACCAAAGCTTTGGTCAAGGGCTCCAGCAACCAGGCTAGAATGCTTTATCTATAGAGATGGCTGCACAGGTACATACTGTATACATTTGATTCATATATTCAACAAATAGTGAGTCCATGGCCAGCTACTGAGCTAGAACTTGGGACACTTATCTTCTGTCTTCCAGATTGCTGGAAGTATTTGCTAAAGGCCTTTGCAGCAGTTGAGGGTCAAGAATTTCGAGGATATTGAGGCAGAGGCCACAGCTAACTCCTGACCATCAGTCCCGCCCACAGATGGGGTTAGATGACGTCACCAGTTTCTTTAGGATATCCCTTTCGGTGATCCCTTTACTGCTGTTAGCCAATGTCTCTCCCTCAACACTTCCTTCACCTGCTTTCCCAACTCATTAACACTCAGGGTTCTTCCTGCCCCTAACTTTACACTCATAAAGAAAGCTCATCAAAACAACCAAGCTAGAAGCTCTTCTCTTCCAGGAAGTTTTTCACCAAACACAATGCTTAAAGGGGGCAATATATAGTTCATATGAATGCATTAAAAATTTCAGATATTCCTTGATCAGGATGGGAGGGTTTAGTTATAAAAGTGATCTTTGGCTGAAGGAAGCCTTCCTCAAGTAGCTCAAGGCACCAGGAATCATTGACACCATTCTGCCTATGCCCAAGGCCAGCTCTGAGGGAAGTTGCATTGCGTTCTGCACAGAGAAGGGCCTGGACTCCAGTGATCTGAGCTGTCTGCAAAATTGACTCCTGGGACTTGTTTTAAATCTTTATCTCTCTCCAGCCCCAAGTTCTCTGGCATTGATGGGGAAACACTTCTTTTTGAGACTTAGGCGGCTTTTGTGAACACATGGGCCCTGACTTTCATTTCACCGGATACACTACTATAGTGTAGGAGGGGTTTGGCTGCACAGCTGGTGCCATCCTGTGTGTGTGCATGGTGGCTGTGGAAAAGACACACTCTCTGGGAATGTGAGGAAAGACCCTACAAAGGAGGTGTCGTTCAGGCCAGCTGTGTCGAGGGGTGGGTGCAACGTGTCAGGATGTGGAGTGAAGAGACCAGGGCTTCAGCTCTGCTCTCTCCTTTCTGAGAATGACCTCCCCAAGGCATTTCCCCTCTCTGGGTCTCAGGTTGCTCATCTGGGGTGGGAGTATCCCAAACCTTGACATTTGCTTGCAAACACTTAGATTCTGGGATTCCTTAGACTTTGCTCTTAATCCAGTCTTTATGACTCTAGTTTCACCAGAAACTCTGTGAGGAACAAGGCCCAGCTGTGGGAGGCGTCAGTGAAAGACGTCAAGTCAAACAGAAGGTGCAGGGAGCAGAAAAGAACCATGAACCATGTGCCACCAGGGCTCATGATTCTCAGTGTTTTTAGCGGCCTGGCAGGTGGCAGGTAACGTGGGACATGCTAGGTCTATGGTAATAGGAAAGTGTGAAGCTCGTTCTAAACCAGAGAGGGTGTGCCCCACCTAAAGGCACTCAAATTCATGTCCTCTAAGCACTGCACCTGTCACACAAAGCAACTCCGTGGGTTGGCTTACAACCAAGGACAGCAGGTTTAAGACCCCATACCATTTCTGGAATTAGAGAAAATATTTTTCCTGAAGGTAGCCAACTTGTCTGTTACCAGCTAAGACATTTTTCTTTTCAGAAATTCAGATCAGTAGATTCCTTTTCAATCAGATGCTTCCCATGGAATCCAAAAGTAGAGACAAACAGGGTGGATCAGACAGAAAGGAGCTTAAAAACTTACAGTTTTTAAGGACTTCCCTGGTGGTCCAGTGGCTAAGACTCCGTGCTCTCAATATAGGGGGTCTGAGTTTGATCCCTGGTCTAGGAACTAGATTCCACGTCTCAACTAAAGATCCCACATGCCACAACGAAGACGCAATGCAGCCAAATAAATAAATAAATATTTAAAAAAACTTACAGCCCATCCGAATCACACTAGGCTCCAAGCATCAAACCCAAAACTGGCTCTGTTGTTAGTGGAAAAGCTTGTCTGCAATCTAAATGGTCCCCAATCACCTTCTGAGCTGAGCAGTCCCTGAGAGCTGGGCAGAGTCACATAGGAGTGTGGCTTTTCAGATGAGAGAACAGCAGGCAAGAAATGGAGACTTCTTGCTAAGCCCCATTAACGTTTTAATAGAGCTTAAAGCAACGGTTCTCTTTGAAAACGCTTTATTCATAATTGACCAATTGTCATTAGATACAGTTACACTCCATGGCATCTTATTAGAAGGAGCTTGTTTGAAGCCCCTCCCCAAGCATTCATAGTAAATTCCTAACATATGATGTCATAACAGGCCGTTACAATCCATAACATGTAGATACCATTAAAGCAATGTGTGTGCTTTTTTGGTACTGAAACATCTAACTTTATTATGAAGTTTGCTATAAAACCTGCTATGATGTATTTAACAATATTAAAGCATTTATTCTTTAATATTGAAGTCACACTGCCCCTGCGATGCCTGTTATTCCTGCCACAAATGAGAATTGCCAAAACTATCAGCTCACCATTTAAACACTTCCTTAAGAGATTTCTTTCTTTCTCTTTTCCTCGTCTTCATTACTATTTTTTTTTTTTTTGCTATGAAAAAGCAGATGTTTTAAAGCTACAAGTAACTGAAAACCAGCAATATATGCTCAAAGGCTGAAACCTAATATTTATGATAAGCTGATCCAATGAGAAATGTCTCCCCAGTGACCTTGGTCATGAAGTAGGAACCCATGTGGTCACTGGCCCTGGTGAGACAGTTGTCATTTATCAGAACCCGTGCACTGTGATTCTCAATTAGGGACTTTCCTGACATTGGCAACTCTCTACCTACTTGATACAAAAAGCAAAATAAATATGAAATCCATCCTTACTGCCTCACATTCCATTGGCTTTACAATTGCCATATAAGATAGCTATGATGGATTCCATAATTTATGTAAGGAGATTTGGGCTTCTGGGTGGCGGTGGGCTCTACTTTTCGTCTTTATCACTGTAACAAATGTTATAGTTTCTAATAAATCCTTCAGGTAGAAACCACTGTCACAAACATGTATTTCTAATTGCTAATGAGAGCTAGAGATACTTATAGTCAGACAAATGGCAAAAATAAGAGAAAGACCAGTATTCCTTAAAAGAAATCATAAAATTCAGACTATGGTAGAGACTTGACTAACTGCAGTACTAATACTTTGGTATTCTGGGGAATGTGTGCATGTTGGGGAGGAAGCCTCCCCACAAGAGCTTCTGATTCAAATAAGCTCTGTAAAAGAGTTGGACACAACTGAAGCAACTTAGCATGCACATCAATATTCCATGATGAATATTCCATCACTTGCTGGTTAATTTGATATAACAAAGTCCTCTTTTAAAATGTAAGCATTCCTTAAAGGGTTAAGCCTTTGGATTATTATGTTTCGGTACCTCTCTCATTACTGTCGTAATCTTCAGAAGATTCTCTTTAATTCAATCTACCAAACATTTTAGTGAGTGCCTATTAGGTATAAGATAGAGTACTATGTCCATTATGGGGTTTTTTAGAAACAAAGATTGTCCAAACCCTCTTAACGGCTCCTCAAAGGAGGTCCTGCAGGTTCCCAACAAGAAGTTTATTCAAGTAACTCAAGTGAAAGGCTCCCATTCCTCCCTTTCCTCCAGAACTCTCTGGATCTTTCTCACTGTTCCTGTTTCTTATTCTTCCCGTTGAGACATTGGACATTCATTTTTTCCTCCCTGCGCCTACTTTTTCTATGTGGAACTTCTAAGCCCCGTGGCTATATTTGTTCTGTATGCATGTGTGTTCAGTTGAGTTCAACTCTTGAGATCCCATGGACTGTAGCCCTCGGGGCTCCTCTGGCCATGGGATTCTCCAAGCAAGAATACTGGAGTGGGTTACCATTTCCTATTCCAGGGATCTTCCAGGCTCAGGGACCGAACTCACACCTCTTACATCTCCTGCCTGGGCAGGTAGGTTCTTTACCACTAGCGCCACCTGGGAAGCCCTGTTTGCTCTGTAAGAACCTATTTGGGCCAGAGCTCTGGGCTTCCACTTGCCAAGAGGAAATGCTTCCATTCAGATGGAAAAGACTGTATTTCTATAGGTCAAGCATGAGTCAGCCTGCAGGTTATTGTAGGAGGGAGCACTTGTCCCCCACTCTAGTGAATCCATGAGTTGGATTCCAGAAAGTCTCACCCCTGTGACTTCCTCCCATCCCTCATTACTGACCACCCTGACCCCACTCCCAAAGGAATAATAAATTGACTGATTGTCAGTCAGGAAGAAAAAGTGGGCATACAAGGCTCAGGACTCTCATCTCCGTTCTCTGAACTCATCTGTCTGCAGAAGGATGCATCTACTTGTTTGGGGCTATGAGTAAGGAGGTCTGTCCCTGCAGGTGAGATTTTTAATTTAGGAGAGAAGGGCAGATTCAATTCAGCAGAGTGTTGGCAATTCCGTTTGGCCTCACATCAAAGCCACATTCTTTAATCCACCTTGAATCACTAAAAAGCTGATATTTGGATCTCTACATGTCCAACCTCTGCGCCTACCTCTCATCTCCTCTGAATACTGCAAGGAAGAGAGCTATTTTGCGGGGGGATCCCTAAAAGCTAGCACTTTCACACCTCCTGCTCTAAAAGTGGTACTGACTCCAGGTACTGTGTGCTCTAGGTGTGTCTTCTGTAGCATTTACGCGGAGACATAGTCCTTCAAAACTCTGTGGACTGTTCTGGAAATCCTGCTTGGTACATTGCCATCCAACACTAATCCTCACGGGAGAGATGCTTCTTCTTGGACACAACTATGCAGAGTGATCTGATTAAATCCTCACTAATGAAATGTTAGCAAGGTAATACCACATTTGCCTTCTCAGAAGTGTTCCCGGTGATTTAATGGAGAAACAGATGAGGAACCAGCTAACCAAAAATGATGAGTAGTAGTGGCAGAATTTCAGGCATACTTGAGCCAGATATTTGGGAACAAATCTAACCACCAGGCACTGAGGATGGAAAGCTTTAAATGCTCTCAGATAACATGCAGGGTAGAGAAATTACTAAAGTGTCTGAGGATAAGAAAACCGTAAGCTCAAGTATGATGCTAACTGGCGATTGGTAGTTGCCTTTGACAATAAGAAATAACACACAGTGGAAGGGACTCAGGCAAGCCTGACACTATGGGCAACAAATAGCCTCAGTCAGTGTTCAACAAAAGGATTTATTTAAACCCTGTATGTAAAAGAGGCAGCCTCTACTGGGTGCCAAAATATTGTCACTGAGCCAGATGGGGTTAATAGATCTTTTGCATTTTCAAGAGAAACAAGTCATAAATGTGGATTTTTATGTAAAAACATCTGAATGCAGAGTTCCAAAAAATAGCAAGGAGAGATAAGAAAGCCTTCCTAAGACATCAATACAAAAAAATAGAAGAAAACAATAGAATGGGAATGACTAGAGATCTCTTCAAGAAAATTAGAGATACCAAGGGAATATTTTCATGCAAAGATGGGCACAATAAAAGACAGAAATGGTATGGACTTAACAGAAGCAGAAGATATTAAGAAAAGGTGACAAGAATCACAGAACTATTAAAAAAAGATCCCAATGACCCAGATAACCACAATGGTGTGATCAGTCACCTAGAGCCAGACATCCTGGAATCCGAAGTCAAGTAGGCCTTAGGAAGCAACATTACGAACAAAGCTAGTGGATGTGATGGAATTCCAGCTGAGCTATTTCAACTCCTAAAAGATGATGCTATGAAAGTGCTGCACTCAATATGCCAGCAAATTTGGAAAACTCAGCAGTGGCCACAGGATTGGAAAAGGTCACTTTCCATTCCAATCCCAAAGAAAGGCAGTGCCAAAGAATGTTCAAACTACTGCTCAAATGCACTTATCTCACATGCTAGCAAAGTATGCTCAAAATTCTCCAAGCGAGGTTTCAACAATACATGAACTGAGAACTTCCAGATGTCCAAGCTGGATTTAGTAAAAGCAGAAGAACCAGAGATCAAATTGCCAACATCCATTGGATTATCGAAAAAGCAAGAAAGTTCCAGAAAACCGTCTACTTCTGCTTTATTGACTATGCCAAAGTCTTTGACTGTGTGGATCACAACAAAATGTGGAAAATTCTGAAAGAGATGGGAATACAAGATCACCTGACCTGCCTCCTGAGAAATCTGTATGCACATCAAAACCACAGTGAGAACCGGACATGAAACAACAGACTGGTTCCAAATTGAGTAAGAGTGCATCAAGGCTGTATATTGTTACCCTGTTTATTTAACTTATATGCAGAGTACATCATGCAAAATGCCAGGCTGGATGAAGCACAAGCTGGAATCAATATTGCTGAGAGAAATATCAATAAGCTCAGATATGCAGGTGACACCACCCATATGGCACAAAGTAAAGAGGAACTAAAGAGCCTCTTGATGAAAGTGAAAGAGGAGAGTAAAAAAAACTGGCTTAAAACTCAGCATTCAAAAAATGAAGATCATGGCATCCAGTCCCATCACTTCATGGAAAATAGATGGGGAAACAATGAAAACAGTGACAGACTTTATTTTCTTGGGCTCCAAAATCACTGCAAATCGTGACTGCAACCATGAAATTAAAAGATGCTTGCTCCCTGGAAGAAAAGCTATGACAAACCTAGACAGCATATGAAAAAGCAGAGACATTACTTTGCCGACAAAGGTCCATCTAGTAAAAGCTATGGTTTTTCCAGTAGTCATGTATGAATGTGAGAGTTGGACCATAAAGAAAGCTGAACGCTGAAGAGTTGATGCTTTTGAACGGTGGTGTTGGAGAAGACTCTTGTGAGTCCCTTGAACTTCAAGAAGGTCAAA
Source organism: Capra hircus (assembly GCF_001704415.2). Lineage (NCBI taxonomy): Eukaryota > Metazoa > Chordata > Mammalia > Artiodactyla > Bovidae > Capra > Capra hircus. The sequence goes on along the minus strand of NC_030818.1, from coordinate 64,225,464 downwards.
CCAGTAAATCCTAAAAGAAATCAGTCCTGAATATTTTTTGGAAGGACTGATGCTGATGTTGAAGCTCCAATACTTTGGCCACCCGATGCGAAGAACTGATTTACTGGAAAAGACACTGAGGCTGGGAAAGATTGAAGGCAAGAAGAGAAGGGGACAACAAAAGATAAGATAGTTGGATGGCATCACTGACTCGATGGACTTGAGTTTGAGTAAGCTCCAGGAGTTGGTGATGGACAGGGAAGACTGGTGTGCTGCAATCTATGGGGTGGCAAAGAGTCGGAGACAACTGAGTGACTGAACTGAACTGACCTGCACCCTCCTTCAATGTTAGTAATGAATTCATTAAGAAAACAAGGTCAAACAATAACAATCCCCCAGCCATATATGCTCTGACTGTGCAGGAGGTGTGAGACTGTCCTCAGGCCCAAGCTGACCCAGGGGTGTTCTTTACCCCCTAAGCCTTCACTGAGTTTGGCTTTCCTGGATGCAGGATCCCTGCATATGCTAAACTCTGGCCTTCCTAATCCTGATTTTTAAAATCACCATGAAAACCTTTAAAGAGATGAGTACAGACTCATTTTCAATAGAATGAACTCCAGCTAGCTGAAAAAAAAGCTTGTTTCTCAGCTATGAACAGCTGCTAATACCACCTTGAATGTAATAATATAACTGGTGCCTTCTGATGTTCAGCTGAGTTCAATTGCTCGGGCGTGTCTGACTCTGCGACCCTGTGAACTGCAGCATGCCAGGCCTCCCTGTGCATCAACAACTCCCAGAGTCCACCCAAACCCATGTCCATTAAATCAGTGATGCCATCCAACCATCTCATTCTCTGTCATCTCCTTCTCCTCCTACCCTCAATCTTTCCCAGCATCAGGGTCTTTTAAAATGATTCAGCTCTTGGCATCAGGTGGCCGAAGTATTGGAGTTTCAGCTTCAACATCAAGTCCTCCCAGTGAACACCCAGGATTGATATCCTTAGAATGGACTGGTTGGATCTCCTTGCAGTCCAAGGGACTCGCAAGAGTCTTCTCCAACACCACAGTTCAAAAGCATCAATTCTTTGATGCTCAGCTTTCTTTATAGTCCAACTCTCATAGCCATACATGACCACTGGAAAAACCTTGACTTAGACGGACCTTTGTTGACAAAGTTATGTCTCGGCTTTTCAATATCCTGTCTAGGTTCGTCATAACTTTCCTTCAAAGCAGTAAGTGTCTTTTAATTTCATGGCTACAATCACCATCTGCAGTGATTTTGGAGCCCAGAAAAATAAGGTCAGCCACTGTTTCCCCATCTATTTTCCAGGAAGTGACAGAACCGGATGCCATGATCTTAGTTTTCTGAATGTTGAACTTTAAGCCAATTGTTTCACTCTCCTCTTTCACTTTCATCATGAGGCTCTTTAGTTCTTCTTCACTTTCTGCCATAAGGGTGGTGTCATCTGCATATCTGAGGTTATTGATATTTCTCCCAGCAATCTTGATTCCTGTTTGTGCTTCTTTCAGCCCAGCGTTTCTCATGATGTACTCTGCATATAAGTTAAATAAGCAGGGTGACAATATATAGCCTCCTTTTCCTATTTGGAACCAGTCTGTTGTTCCATGTCCAGTTCTAACTGTTGCTTCCTGACCTGCATACAGGTTTCTCAAGAGGCAGTTCAGGTCGTCTGGTATTCCCATCTCTTTCAGAATTTTCCACAGTTGATTGTGATCCACACAGTCAAAGGCTTTGGCATAGTCAATAAAGCAGATATAGATGTTTTCCTGGAACTCTCTAGCTTTTTTGATGATCCAGCAGATGTTGGCAATTTGATCTCTGGTTCCTCTGCCTTTTCTTTTTTTTTAAATTTTTTATTTATTTATTTTTAATTTTTTTAAATTTTAAAATCTTTAATTCTTACATGCGTTCCCAAACATGACCCCCCCTCCCACCTCCCTCCCCATAACATCTCTCTGGGTCATCCCCATGCACCAGCCCCAAGCATGCTGCACCCTATGTCAGACATGGACTGGCAATTCAATTCTTACATGACAGTATACATGTTAGAATTCCCATTCTACCAAATCATCCCACCCTCTCCCTCTCCCTCTGAGTCCAAAAGTCCGTTATACACATCTGTGTCTTTTTTCCTGTCTTGCATACAGGGTCGTCATTGCCATCTTTCTAAATTCCATATATATGTGTTAGTATACTGTATTGGTGTTTTTCTTTCTGGCTTACTTCACTCTGTATAATTGGCTCCAGTTTCATCCATCTCATCAGAACTGATTCAAATGAATTCTTTTTAACGGCTGAGTAATACTCCATTGTGTATATGTACCACAGCTTTCTTATCCATTCATCTGCTGATGGACATCTAGGTTGTTTCCATGTCCTGGCTATTATAAACAGTGCTGCGATGCACATTGGGGTACATGTGTCTCTTTCAATTCTGGTTTCCTCGGTGTGTATGCCCAGCAGTGGGATTGCTGGGTCATAAGGTAGTTCTATTTGCAATTTTTTAAGGAATCTCCACACTGTTCTCCATAGTGGCTGTACTAGTTTGCATTCCCACCAACAGTGTAGGAGGGTTCCCTTTTCTCCACACCCTCTCCAGCATTTATTGCTTGCAGATTTTTGGATAGCAGCCATTCTGACTGGTGTGAAGTGGTACCTCATTGTGGTTTTGATTTGCATTTCTCTAATAATGAGTGATGTTGAGCATCTTTTCATGTGTTTGTTAGCCATCTGTATGTCTTCTTTGGAGAAATGTCTATTTAGTTCTTTGGCCCATTTTTTGATTGGGTCGTTTATTTTTCTGGAATTGAGCTGCATAAGTTGCTTGTATATTTTTGAGATTAGTTGTTTGTCAGTTGCTTCATTTGCTATTATTTTCTCCCATTCAGAAGGCTGTCTTTTCACCTTGCTTATATTTTCCTTTGTTGTGCAGAAGCTTTTAATTTTAATTAGATCCCATTTGTTTATTTTTGCTTTTATTTCCAGAATTCTGGGAGGTGGATCATAGAGGATCCTGCTGTGATTTATGTCTGAGAGTGTTTTGCCTATGTTCTCCTCTAGGAGTTTTATAGTTTCTGATCTTACATTTAGATCTTTAATCCATTTTGAGTTTATTTTTGTGTACGGTGTTAGAAAGTGATCTAGTTTCGATTCTTTTACAAGTGGTTGACCAGTTTTCCCAGCACCACTTGTTAAAGAGATTGTCTTTACTCCATTGTATATTCTTGCCTCCTTTGTCAAAGATAAGGTGTCCATATGTGTGTGGATTTATCTCTGGGCTTTCTATTTTGTTCCATTGATCTATATGTCTGTCTTTGTGCCAGTACCATACTGTCTTGATGACTGTGGCTTTGTAGTAGAGCCTGAAGTCAGGCAAGTTGATTCCTCCAGTTCCATTCTTCTTTCTCAAGGATTGCTTTGGCTATTCGAGGTTTTTTGTATTTCCATACAAATCTTGAAATTATTTGTTCTAGTTCTGTGAAAAATGTGGCTGGTAGCTTGACAGGGATTGCATTGAATTTGTAAATTGCTTTGGGTAGTATACTCATTTTCACTATATTGATTCTTCCGATCCATGAACATGGTATATTTCTCCATCTATTAGTGTCCTCTTTGATTTCTTTCATCAGTGTTTTATAGTTTTCTATATATAGGTCTTTAGTTTCTTTAGGTAGATATATTCCTAAGTATTTTATTCTTTTCGTTGCAATGGTGAATGGAATTGTTTCCTTAATTGCTTTTTCTACTTTCTCATTATTCGTGTATAGGAATGCAAGGGATTTCTGTGTGTTGATTTTATATCCTGCAACTTTACTATATTCATTGATTAGCTCTAGTTATTTTCTGGTGGAGTCTTTAGGGTTTTCCATGTAGAGGATCATGTCATTTGCAAACAGTGAGAGTTTTACTTCTTCTTTTCCAATTTGGATTCCTTTTATTTCTTTTTCTGCTCTGATTGCTGTGGCCAAAACTTCCAGAACTATGTTGAATAGTAGTGGTGAAAGTGGACACCCTTGTCTTGTTCCTGACTTTAGGGGAAATGCTTTCAATTTTTCACCATTGAGGATAATGTTTGCTGTGGGTTTGTCATATATAGCTTTTATTATGTTGAGGTATGTTCCTTCTATTCCTGCTTTCTGGAGAGTTTTTATCATAAATGGATGTTGAATTTTGTCAAAGGCCTTCTCTGCATCTATTGAGATAATCATATGGTTTTTATTTTTCAATTTGTTAATGTGGTGAATTACATTGATTGATTTGCGGATATTAAAGAATCCTTGCATCCCTGGGATAAAGCCCACTTGGTCATGGTGTATGATCTTTTTAATGTGTTGTTGGATCCTGATTGCTAGAATTTTGTTGAGGATTTTTGCATCTATGTTCATCAGTGATATTGGCCTGTAGTTTTCCTTTTTTGTGACATCTTTGTCAGGTTTTGGTATTAGGGTGATAGTGGCCTCATAGAATGAGTTTGGAAGTTTACCTTCCTCTGCAATTTTCTGGAAGAGTTTGAGGAGGATAGGTGTTAGCTCTTCTCGAAATTTTTGGTAGAATTCAGCTGTGAAGCCGTCTGGACCTGGGCTTTTGTTTGCTGGAAGATTTCTGATTACAGTTTCAATTTCCGTGCTTGTGATGGGTCTGTTAAGATTTTCTATTTCTTCCTGGTTCAGTTTTGGAAAATTGTACTTTTCTAAGAATTTGTCCATTTCTTCCACGTTGTCCATTTTATTGGCATACAACTGCTGATAGTAGTCTCTTATGATCCTTTGTATTTCTGTGTTGTCTGTTGTGATCTCTCCATTTTCATTTCTAATTTTATTGATTTGATTTTTCTCTCTTTGCTTCTTGATGAGTCTGGCTAATGGTTTGTCAATTTTATTTATCCTTTCAAAGAACCAGCTTTTGGCTTTGTTGATTTTTGCTATGGTCTCTTTTGTTTCTTTTGCATTTATTTCTGCCCTAATTTTTAAGATTTCTTTCCTTCTACTAACTCTGGGGTTCTCCAACTCTTCCTTTTCTAGTTGCTTTAGTTGCAGAGTTAGGTTATTTGTTTGACTTTTTTCTTGTTTCTTGAGGTATGCCTGTATTGCTATGAACTTTCCTCTTAGCACTGCTTTGATAGTGTCCCACAGGTTTTGGGTTGTTGTGTTTTCATTTTCATTAGTTTCTATGCATATTTTGATTTCTTTTTTGATTTCTTTTTTGATTTCTTCTGTGATTTGTTGGTTATTCAGAAGTGTGTTGTTCAACCTCCATATGTTGGAATTTTTAATAGTTTTTCTCCTGTAATTGAGATCTAATCTTAATGCATTATGGTCAGAAAAGATGCTTGGAATGATTTCGATTTTTTTGAATTTATCAAGTTTAGATTTATGGCCCAGGATGTGATCTATCCTGGAGAAGGTTCCATGAGCACTTGAAAAAAAGGTGAAATTCATTGTTTTGGGGTGAAATGTCCTATAGATATCAATTAGGTCTAACTGATCTAATGTATCATTTAAAGTTTGCGTTTCTTTGTTAATTTTCTGTTTAGTTGATCTGTCCATAGGTGTGAGTGGGGTATTAAAGTCTCCCACTATTATTGTGTTATTGTTGATTTCCCCTTTCATACTTGTTAGCATTTCTCTTACATATTGCGGTGCTCCTATATTGGGGGCATATATATTTATAATTGTTATATCTTCTTCTTGGATTGTTCCTTTGATCATTATGTAGTGGCCTTCTTTGTCTCTTTTCACAGCCTTTGTTTTAAAGTCTATTTTATCGGATATGAGTATTGCCACTCCTGCTTTCTTTTGGTCTCTATTTGCATGGTATATCTTTTTCCAGCCCCTCACTTTCAGTCTGTATGTGTCCCTTGTTTTGAGGTGGGTCTCTTGTAAGCAGCATATAGAGGGGTCTTGTTTTTGTATCCATTCGGCCAGTCTTTGTCTTTTGGTTGGGGTGTTCAACCCATTTACGTTTAAGGTAATTATTGATAAGTGTGATCCCGTTACCATTTACTTTATTGTTTTGGGTTCGGGTTTATACACCCTTTTCGTGTTTCCTGTCTAGAGAATATCCTTTAGAATTTGTTGGAGAGCTGGTTTGGTGGTGCTGAATTCTCTCAGCTTTTGCTTGTCTGTAAAGCTTTTGGTTTCTCCTTCGTATTTGAATGAGATCCTTGCTGGGTACAGTAATCTGGGCTGTAGGTTATTGTCTTTCATCACTTTAAGTATGTCTTGCCATTCCCTCCTGGCCTGAAGAGTTTCTATTGAAAGATCAGCTGTTATCCTAATGGGAATCCCCTTGTGTGTTATTTGTTGTTTTTCCCTTGCTGCCTTTAATATTTGTTCTTTGTGTTTGATCTTTGTTAATTTGATTAATATGTGTCTTGGGGTGTTTCGCCTTGGGTTTATCCTATTTGGAACTCTCTGTGTTTCTTGGACTTGGGTGATTATTTCCTTCCCCATTTTATGGAAGTTTTCAACTATTATCTCCTCAAGGATTTTCTCATGATCTTTCTTTCTGTCTTCTTCTTCTGGGACTCCTATAATTCGAATGTTGGAGCGTTTCATATTGTCCTGGAGGTCTCTGAGATTGTCCTCATTTCTTTTAATTCGTTTTTCTTGTTTCCTCTCTGATTCATTTATTTCTACCATTGTATCTTCTATTTCACTAATCCTATCTTCTGCCTCCATTATTCTACTAATTGTTGCCTCCAGAGTGTTTCTGATCTCATTTATTGCATTATTCATTATATTTTGACTTTTTTATTTCTTCTAGGTCCTTGTTAAACCTTTCTTGCATCTTCTCAATCCTTGTCTCTAGGCTATTTATCTGTGATTCCATTTTGATTTCAAGATTTTGGATCATTTTCACTATCAGTATTTGGAATTCCTTCTCCTTTAGATTCCCTACTTCTTCCACTTTTGTTTGGTTTGGTGGGCAACTCTCCTGTTCCTTTACCTGCTGTGTATTCCTCTGTCTCTTCATCTTGGTTATATTGCTGCACTTGGGGTGGCCTTTTTATATTCTGGGAATTTGTGGAGTTCTCTTTATTATGGAGCTTCCTCACTTTGGGTGGGGTTCTATCAGTGGCTTGTCAAGGTTTCCTGGTTAGGGAGGCTTGTGTTGGAGTTTTGGTGGGTGGAGCTGGGTTTCTTCTCTCTGGAGTGCAATGGAGTGACCCGTAATGGGTTACAAGACATCAAAGGTTTTGGGATAATTTTGAGCTGCCTGTATATTGAAGCTCAGGGGAGTGTTCCTGTGTTGCTGGAGAATTTGCTTGGTATGTCTTGTTTTGGAATTTGTTGGCCCTTTGGTGGAGCTTGGTTTCGGTGTAGGTATGAAGGCATTAGATGGGCTCCTATTGCTTAATGTTCCCTGTATTCAAGAGTTCTCTAATGTTTTCAGGCTTTGGATTTAAGCCTCCTGCTTCTGGTTTTCAGTTTTATTTTTACAGTAGCCTCTAGACTTCTCCATCTATACAGCACCGATGATAAAACATCTAGGTTAAAGATGAAAAGTTTCTCCACATTGAGGGACACTCAGAGAGGTTCACTGAGTTATAAGGAGAAGAGAAGATGGAGGGGGTAGTTAGAGGTAACTGGAATGAGATGCAGTGAGATCAAAAGAGAAGAGAGCAAGCTAGCCAGTAGTCACTTCCTTATGTGCGCTCTATAGTCTGGACCGCTCAGAGGTATTTACAGAGTTATACGGGGAAGAGGAGAGGGAGGAAGTAGACAGAGGTGACCAGGAGGATCAGAGAGAGGAATGAGTAGGAGAGAGACAAATCCTGCCAGTAACCTGTTCCTTAGGTGTTCTCCACCATCTGGAACACACAGAGATTCACAGAGTTGGATAGAGGAGAGATGGGGGAGAAAAGAGACAGAGGCCACCTGGTGGAGAAAAAGGAGAGTCCAGAGGAGGAGAGAGTGGTCAAGCCAGTAATCTTGCTCTCAGGTAAACTGGGATAGTGAAGTTTGGGTTTTTAAATGTACAAAATTGACCACAAAAACCTAAGAGCAAAGATTAAAAATCTAGAGTAGAGGTTGGATTTTCAAAGATACAATATTAGAGAGAAGCAGAAGGAAAAAGGAAGAAAGAAAGAAAAAAAAAAGAAAGAAAAAGAATTATTAACAAACAAACAAACAAACAAACAATCAAAAAAAAAAAGCCATCAACAACCATCCAAAGACTGTATATGGTGTTTGCCTTAAAAAAGAAAAAAATGCTTTTTAAAAAACAAACAAAAAACATATAGTAATAATAGGTTATAGAAATAAAAATTAGAGGAGAAATAGAAGACTTAACAATTAAAAAAAGTTAGAAAAAAAAGCAAAAAAAAAAAAAAGGAATGATTTTAAAAATATTAAAAATATCTGGCCCTTTCTGGTGTAATGGGCCGTGTGGGATCACTTCCAAGGTGGTTCCCTCTGTTTAACTTCTTCTGTTTGCTGGTTTTTTAGGCTCACTAGTTCAGTCGCACTGTGGGGAGGGGGGCTGCTGCTAACAAATAGCACTGTTGTGTGCACACAGTATCTCTGCCCCGCTTGACCTGTCCTTTCTCGCAGCGCACAAACCGCTCCGGCTCTAGGATGCTCAGCCGGGAACCGTCTGGGGCCGGCCCTAGGCTGCGTGCACTTCCCCGGTCCAAGCCGCTCAGGTTCGGCGCTCAGGCAGCCCTCAGAGGCACAGATTCAGCTGGGACTGCACTTTGTGCCCTTCCCAGGTCCGAGTAGCTCAGGAGTTTGGCGAGCGCGATCGCCGAGGCTTGTCACCTTTTCTGCCGCTGCTGCTCAGCTTTCTGGGTGGACCGCTGGCGCACCCCGTGCGGTAGATTGTGACTGTCCAGCACCCCCAGAAGTCTTAGCAAAGGAGCTTGCTTGCAGTTAGGTAAGTAAAGTCTCTCCGGGTCTGCAATTGCCCCTTTCCAGTCCTTACGACTCTGGCTGCCTGTCCCCGGCGGGGGATGGTCTGCAGCCGGCTTCTCCCGTTCCGTCCTTTGTTCTGTGCTCGGTCCTGGCGGTGTCTTATGTTCGAGCTTTTTGCGTGGTAGCTATCCCACAGTCTGGTTTGCTAGCCCAAGTTAGATTGTTCTGGTTGCGCGTGGGGCGTTCCTGCCCGATTCTTACAAAGCTCTGCAGCCCGCGCCTCCCGCGCGTCCCTGCCCTGCCCCCACTTCCCAGTGGCGGATGCAGGCGTCTGTGCTGCTTTTCCACTGGGGGAGTTACTGTTGGGCTTGTAATCTGTTGGTTTTAATTATTTATCTATTTTTCCTTCCTGTTATGTTGCCCTCTGTGTTTCCAAGGCTCGCCACAGACTCGGCAGGGAGAGTGTTTCCTGGTGTTTGGAAACCTCTCTTCTTAAAATTCCCTTCCCGGGATGGGCTTCCCTTCCCGGGATGGAGCTCCCTCCCCACCTCCTTTGTCTCCTTTTTCGTCTTTTATATTTTTTCCTACCTGTTTTTGAAGACAATGATCTGCTTTTCTGGTTGCCTGATGTCCTCTGCCAGCCTACAGAAGTTGTTTTGTGAAGTTTGCTCAGCGTTGAAATGTTCTTTTGAGGAATTTGTGAGGGAGAAAGTGGTCTTCCCGTCCTATTCCTCCTCCATCTTTCCCTCTCCCCCCTCCTCTGCCTTTTCTAAAACCAGCTTGAACATCTGGAAGTTCACGGTTCACATATTGCTGAAGCTGGTCTTGGAGAATCTTGAGCATTACTTTACTGGCATGTGACATGAGTGAAATTGTGCAGACATTTGAACATTCTTTGGCATTGCCTTTCTTTGGGATTAGAATGAAAACTGACCTTTTCCAGTCCTGTGGCCACTGCTGAGTTTTCCAAATTTGCTGGCATATTGAGTGCAGCACTTTCACAACATCATCTTTCAGGATTTGAAATAGCTCAACTCAATAGGAATTCCATCACCTCCAGTAGCTTTGTTCATAGTGATGCTTCCTATGGTCCACTTGACTTGACATTCCAGGATGTCTGGTTCTAGGTGAGTGATCACACCATCGTGATTATCTGGGTCATGAAGATCTATTTTGTACAGTTCTTCTTTGATGTCACCTCTTCTTAATATCTTCTGCTTCTGTTAGGTCCTTACCATTTCTGTCCTTTATTGAGCCCATATTTGCATGAAATGTTCCATTGGTATCTCTAATTTTCTTGAAGAGATCTTTAGTCTTTCCTATTCTATTGTTTTCCTCTATTTCTTTGCATTGATCACTGAGGAAGACTTTCTTCCCTCTCCTTGCTATTCTTTGGAACTCTGCATTCAGATGGGTATATCTTTTCTTTTCTCCCTTGTTTTTTGCTTCTCTTATTTTCCCAGCTATTTGTAAGGCCTCCTCAGACAGCTATTTCGCTTTTTTGCATTTCTTTTTCTTGGGAATGGTCTTGATTTCTGTCTTCTGTACAATGTCATGAACCTCCATCCATAGTTCATCAGGCAGTCTGTCTATCAGATCTAGTCCCTTAAATCTGTCACTTCCACTGTATAGTCATAAGGGATTTGATTTGGTCATACCTGAATGGTCTAGTGGTTTTCCCCTCTTTCTTCAATTTCAGTCTGAATTTGTCAATAACGAGTTCATGATCTGAGGCATAGTTAGCTCCCGGTCTTGTTTTTGCTGACTGTATAGAGCTTCTCCATCTTTGGCTGCAAAGAATATAATTAGTCTGATTTCAGTGTTGACCATCTGGTGATGTCCATGTGTAGAGTCTTCTTTTGTGTTGTTGGAAGAGGATGTTTGCTGTGACCAGTGCATTCTCTTGGCAGAGCTCTATTAGCCTTTGCCTTGCTTCATTCTGTACTCTAAGGCCAAATTTGCCTGTTACTCCAGGTGTTTCTTGACTTCTTACTTTTGCATTCCAGTTCCCTATAATGGAACTGGACATAGACACGGAACAACAGACTGGTTCCAAATAGGAAAAGGAGTACATCAAGGCTGTATATTGTCACCCTGCTTATTTAACTTATATGCAGAATACATCATGAGAAACGCTGGATGGGAAGAAACACAAGGTGGAATCAAGATTGCTGGGAGAAATATCAATAACCTCAGATACGCAGATGACACCACCCTTATGGCAGAAAGTGAAGAGGAACTAAAAACCCTCTTGATGAAAGTAAAAGAGGAGAGTGAAAAAGTTGGCTTAAAGCTCAACATTCAGAAAACGAAGATCATGGCATCCAGTCCCATCACTTCATGGGAAATAGATGTGGAAACAGTGGAAACAGTGTCAGACTTTATTTGGGGGGGCTCCAAAATCACTGCAGATGGTGATTGCAGCCATGAACTTAAAAGACACTTACTCCTTGGAAGAAAAGTTATGACCAACCTAGATAGTATATTCAAAAGCTAGACGGACTAAGGTCTGTCTAGTCAAGACTATGGTTTTTCCAGTGGTCATGTGTGGATGTGAGAGTTGGACTGTGAAGAAGGCTGAGCACCGAAGAATTGATGCTTTTGAACTGTGGTGTTGGAGAAGACTCTTGCGAGTCCCTTGGACTACAAGGAGATCCAACCAGTCCATTCTGAAGATCAACCCTGGGATTTCTTTGGAAGGAATGATGCTAAAGCTGAAACTCCAGTACTTTGGCCACCTCATGCGAAGAGTTGACTCATTGGAAAAGACTTTGATGCTGGGAGGGATTGGGGGCAGGAGAAGAAGGGGATGACAGAGGATGAGATGGCTGGATGGCATCACTGACTTGATGGACGCAAATCTGAGTGAACTCTGGGAGTTGGTGATGGACAGGGAGGCCTGGCGTGCTGCGATTCATGGGGTCACAGAGTCAGACACGACTGAGTGACTGAACTGAACTGAACTGAACTCCCTATAATGAAAAGGACATCTTTTGGGGGTGTTAATTCTAGAAGGTCTTGTAGCCCTTCATAGAACCGTTCAACTTCAGCTTCTTCAGCATTACTGGTCGGGGCATAGACTTGGATTACCATGATATTGAATGGTTTGCCTGGGAAACAAACAGAGATCATTGTGTCTTTTTTGAGATTGCTTCTGATGTTACTTTATTAAAAAGTTGCATTATAACAGAGAAAAAAATTATGGAATTATTATGAAATTCAGGCTTCTTCAAAGCAGACGCTTCCACACCATGGACTCTAACATCTTAAAAAGGCTAAAGCACCTGAAAAAATCTGGGAGTAAGAATACATCTTTTAAATTATAGGCCTCATCAACATTCCTCAGGATTTCACCTTGAAACTTATCAACTTTATTCTCCTGACAACAGCTTACTTCACAAAGATGAAACAGGTTCAATAAATTGGTCCAACAGAACCTTTAGGATGTTAAACAAACCAACATTAAGGGAAGGCAAATTCCTCCACTCCACTGGGTACCTGATGACAAGGCCCTCTAGGTTTTAGTTACAGAATCTCAAGGAAATGTGGTCTGAGTACTGAAAAGAGGCCCCGTGTGTACAATGGAAGCAGTGATGCCTTTTCAGGATCACATTAGGAGCCTGGTGCTGTTTGCATCCCTGGTCAGCCTGCTGGCGTGGGAGGGCTCCCCACTGCAGAGAGTGATGGAGGGTGGTGAAAACAAAAGGACAGTGATGACCTTCTCTGCAAAATCCCTACCAGAGAGGACAGCTTTATAGAGACTGGACCCTAGATACACTAAGTTTATGGGGACAAAACAAGAAGTTTAGGGGGGTGAGAATCAGATACATCCAATCAAATAACAGGATCAGGGCCAAAGCAGGGGGGTCCAACAAGAAGTTTTTTGTATTTTTTTTTCCAACCGACTTAAGCTGGTTCCTCGATTGACCTTTCAGAAGACAAGTTGTTTGACTTAACAAACCTGTGTGCTGGTCCTTGGGTGTGTATTTCTGTCCTCAAAACTACCAGTTAGTTGACATAATTCAGTTCTTGGGAAGAATTATGCTGCTCTAAAATGCACTTAAAATGCTTGGTTCTTCAGATGCATTCATTTGTTTCAAAAATTGGTTTCTGGATACAGAAGCCATCAAATTCTCTTTGCAAACTTCCTCATGAGTGAAGGAAGATGGGCTAGTAAACCAGTTGTATCTGGGAAGATTAATGTCTTTCTGTCTACCACAAACCCAGGTCTTCCCAGGTGGCTCAGCGGGTAAAGAATCTGCCTGCTAATGCAGGAGACACGAGTTCTACCCCTTGGTCAGGAAGATACCCTGAAGAAGGAAATGGCAAACCATTCCGGTATTCTTGCCTAGAATATTCCATGGACAGAGGAGTCTCGCTACAGTTGATGAGGTGGCAGAAGAGGCAGACATGATTTAGTGATCGAACAACCACCACCACAAACCCAGAACAAAACATGGTGGGAAAGGGGAGGGAGTTAGTACTTTTCAATTCAATTCAATAAAGATTTATTCAGAGATTCCTTAAGGGAGTTGATAGCTCAAAAAACAATAGGACATGATACACTGAGTTTGAGGGGGTAATTAGAGTGCACATCCACCCAGGCTTGCCTGGAATGGTCCTAGTGGTGGTATAGTCGCTAAGTCGTGTCTGACTTGTGAACCCATGGACTGTAGCCTGCCAGACTCCTCTGTCCATGGGATTTTCCAGGCAAGAATACTGGAGTGGGTTTTCATTTCCTTCTCCAGGGGATCATTCTTCAGTACTCAGCTCTCACATCCATACATGACTACAGGAAAAAACATAATCTGAAAGGAAATCAAGCCTGAATATTCATTGGAAGCACTGATGCTGAAGCTGAAGCTCCAATACTTTGGCCATCTGATGTGAAGATTGACCCACTGGAAAAGACCCTGATGCTGGGTAGAACTGAAGGCAGGAGAAAAAGGGGATGACAGAGGAGATGGTTGGATTGCATCACCGAGTCAATGGACAGGAGTTTTAGCAAACCGTGGGAGACCTGCCGTGCTGCAGTCCATGGGGTCACAATAAGAGACATGACTGAGCATCTGAACAATGACATGTGAGAACAACTTCAAAGGCAGAAGTCAACAAACCACAACTTATGGACCAAATCTATCCCATTGTTTTTATAAATAAAGTTTTCTTAGAACACGGTCATGCCTGTTCATTTATGGATGCTGTGACTGCTTTTGCTCTACCTACAATGGCAGAGTTGTGTGGTTACAGTAGAGACCATAGGGCCCTGAGAACCTAAAATATTTACTTTCTGGCTTTTTACAGGGTTGATACCTCCGCTAAAGCTTCCCTGGTGTCTCAGACAGTAAAGTGTCTGTCTGAGATGCAGAAGACCCAGGTTTGATCCCTGGGTTGGGAATCCCCTGAAGAAGAAAATGGCAGCCCCCTCCAGTACTCTTGCCTGGAAAATCCCATGGATGGAGAAGCCTGGTGGGCTACAGTCCATGGGGTTGCAAAGAATAAGACATGACTGAGGGATTTCACTTTCACTTAGACCTCCTCTAAGACAGTGCCTTATAATTCAGGATCACAGTCAATCCTAAAGAAAATCAGTCCTGAATATTCATTGGAAGGACTGATGCTGAAGCTGAAACTCCAATACTTTGGCCACCTGATGCGAAGAACTAACTCATTGGAAAAGACCCTGATGCTGGGAAAGATTGAAGGCAAGAGGAGAAGGGGATGACAAAGGACAAGATGGTTGGATGGCATCACTGACTTGATGGACATGAATTTGAGCAAGCTCCGGGGGTTGGTGAAGGACAGGGAAGCCTGACGTGCTGCAGCCCATGGGATCACGAAGAGTTGGACGTGACTGAGTGACTGAACTGAATTGAACTGACACCAACTAGAAGTCTTTAGACCTGCTGAGATTCTGTGTGACCCAGCCAGGGAAAGCCCAGTCTGTCTCCTGATTGCAGGACCTCTGTCTGCAGATACCAGTTTCCCTTGGGTCTTCTTCACAGCTCTAATCAGCCCTCTTTTCTAGATATACATCAATGTATATTTTCTCACATAGTTCTACTGCAGGGAACAAAGGCATGGCTTTCTGGGGCTCAGAGATGGACCCACCAATCAAATCAATTATAATAAGCAGGGGGTGTGAATGCAATTACTCCTGGAAGAGCTATGCAGCAAGAACCAAAGCAGCTATGTTGAATTTCATTCACCTCTACCATCTCTTACCCTTCTCCAAGGGAAAGCATTGTCAGAAAAGAGAGGGGGAGCATGGAAAGAGTGCGAGGAAGTGTATACATGAGGCAAGTTGCCTTCAAGTCTGGCTATGAACTGAACAGCCTTGGAAGCCTCCTGTGCCTGGACACACCTGCTGGGCTCCAACATGCAATAGAACATCCTACACTTTGTAGTTCAGCCCTCATTTCCCACATTTTTATTCTTTACACTAAAGTGATGTGTTGACTATGTCCCTTGCTAGGGTTGGGTTATTATTGCTTTGTAAGACTCTTTTAGATGAGAACGCTCACAAATCAAGAAAATCCTGTCAGACCACATGCTGAAATTTCTGGTTCACAAAGTTTTGTCACCAGTTCTAGAAACTAGAAATAGGACCTGTCTCTGGAAAAATTATGACATGAATAAAGTTAGCTTTCCAAGTCAGCAGCCTGGCCCTTCTTATTCTTTCCCTCTTCCTGGGTCACGGCACCACTCTGACCACCATGGCCCCAGCATCATCCCAGGCTCGCTGGCACAGGTGTTTGAGGCTAGTCATGGGGTTCCTTTATGTGGTGAACTTGGGGATGTGGAATGTAAACCTCATTCTAACAGAAGGAGGATAAGCTGGTCTGTGGAGAAAGTGGTGAAAGAAACTGGGGGGCAGGGAGGCCCATGTCACCATGCGATGTCATGACATACAGCTGGTATTCATTCCACTGATGGCTCGGAGGGGCCTGAGAACTGTGGTCAAAAGCAGACTCATTTGAAACTGGAGCCTTCAATTAGTAATGAAGGGCAAATTCTTTGCTTGATTCTTGAGTTAACTCTCAGAATGGTTCAGGGAGCTTCTTTATTTTCCCAGACTCTCAGTTTCCACTTTTGTAACTGACAGAGCTGGTTACTACTGAGAGGTGAAGAAAACTATCAGGAGAAATGCTTATTATTCTCTTCTTTCCAGCTCTAGAGCAGAGCGATGTGGTGACCAAGATGGGGAATCTGGGTATGTGCCCAGAATAATGGCGGAGTTTCTCTCCAGCAGGGCTTCCCTGGAGGCTCAGACGGTAAAGAATCTGCCCGCAATGCAGGAGACCCAGGTTCAATCCCTGGGTCGGGAAGATCCCCTGGAGAAGGCGTGGCAGCCCGTCCCAGTATTCTTGCCTGGAGAATTCCATGGACAGAGGAGCCTGGCAGGGCTATAGTCCATGGGACCTCAAAGAGTCGGACACGACTGAGTGACTTCCACTTCCACTTCTCTCCAGCACCTGTGTCCCTTGCTTGAAATTTCATTCTAATGTGGTTTAAGAGAAAGTGACCCCGGGATGGGACTGTCCCCAGAACTGTGGTATCTATCAGAAAGGCCTTGAGGTGCAAACATACCTGGCCCAGTTTCGACTTCTGGGCTTCCTCTGCTGGGATCTATGCCGGCCAGAGATCTCTGCCAGCATCATGGTTTCAGAAAGTCAGTTCTTGGCGTGTCAATGTTACAACCCCTGAGCTCACGGGTCCTTGTGGCACCCGTCAGACACTTTTAATAGTTCCAGCCATTTTCAAGGCCTAGCCCCTCCCAATACAACACTCCGGGCTGGCTCTGCTACAATTCACGCTGCAAGCCGAGAATTTTTCTCCCTTTGGCACTGCTAAGGGGAGAGGTGTTGAAAAGAAGCCCAAGCAGATGGGAATGGGATTCCATTACTTGGTAAATATCTGAATGGCATTTCTTTTTAATTCAATATGAGAGTTTTAGCATGTTTACAATTTTCCCTACCTTAATTGTGAAGTCCATTTTATTAAAGGTGCACATACCTCTATTATAGCTGGTGAGCTTTTGGCTCCGAGGTACGTAGCTATGTGAAAATTCCATCCTGGGCGTTGTTTTAGATCTGTTAGCAACTGGCGCAGCAGTTGCCAGTTTCCCTCCCTGGGTAACGACAGAGACACTAACACAATAGCAAAGCTGTTAATCCCAAACACGTTACTAATAAGGCCAACTGCCTTGCTGGAGGTTGCAGAGAGGATGGAGGACGGATGTGGAAATGCTAATTTAGAAGCTCACAGTCTCTTTCGTACCCACAGATTGGTGGATAATGAGGAATGTACTGCTTTCCTCAAAATATCACTGCACTCAATCACCTCAGAGCTTCCCCACTAATCACATGTCATCAACTGATGTATGTATTTGGGAGGCACTGAGGGTGAACAATCAGCATGGATGTGTTCACTCCATGGATGGTGTGTTTACCCTGTGGATGATATATTCACCCTGTGAATGATACGTTCATCCTGTGAAAGTGAAATTGTTAGTTGCTTTGTCGTGTCCAACTCTTTGCAACCCCATGAACTGTAGCCCACCAGGATTCTCTGTCCACAGAATTCTCCAGGCAAGAATACTGGCGTGGGTTGCCATTCTCTTCTCCAGGGGATCTCTCTGACCCAGGGACTGAACCCAGGTCTCCCACATTGCAGGCAAACTCTTTATCATCTGAGCCAGCAGGAAAGCTGGGTTCAACCTGTGGATGGCACCCAAAAGATTCTTGTGGGACTCAACTTCATCATTTTTGACATGCTTCTCTATATGATTGATTGATCCTTTGGCCATATGGTAGATTCTGTAGATATTTAGTTTTGAAAAGAAATAATAACTATATAATTAGTTTCATAAAATAGCACAATCAAGGAGGCTGGATATTGTATAGTTTGAGTGGAATGTAGTTTTGGAAGCATGACAAGGCCAAGTTCAAGGACTCTGAGGAGGTGAAAAGAAGGCAAGAAGTCATGGAAACTGATTTTTCCCCTTCTTCTACAGAACAGGTGCAAACAGCTGTGGGGGAAACACACAAACTTCAACTTGGATTTGGAAGTAAAAATTGCAGTGGGATTTAACCTTTAGACAGTCACAGACCTAGCTCAGAATCTCCTTGTCCCGGATATGCTTAACATAGACTTCACCCCATGACTGGTTTGGTGGTGGCACAGGCATAGCCACTGACCAAAATGCAATATCTGGCTTGCCACAGAATTTTGGAAAGCCATAAAGAACTCCTGGAAGCTTTCAAATAATATCAATGCCTCTGAGTTCACCTTTGTAGACTGGATCTCAATCAGCCTTAGTGCACGCTCCTGAGAACTATAGTTAGCAAAACTTTCCAGGTGATTCTGGTGTTCTACCACATTTGAGATTTTTTATGTTTTCTAGCCTTAATTTTTTAATGAAATTTAAAAAAAATTTAAAAGAAGTCTGGCTTAGAATTGTTAACATCTTGTTAACAATTGCTAATTGTTAACACCAAATAAAGAAAAATAAACTACCTTCTATCACCATCATTTCATCAGAAAAAGACAGAGGAACACCAAAGAAAAAATTGGAAGGACAGATCTTTAAATACATTTAATTTCATAAAAAGTCACTAAGCTGCCACACCCATGTTCATAACAGAATTATTTATGAAAGGTACCAAAAAGTGGAAGTAACCCAAGTGTCCACTGATGGAATGGACAAACGAAATGTGGTGTGTGTGTGTGTGCTAAGTTGCTTCAATTGTGTCTGACAGTTTGCAACCCTATGGACCTTCGTGCTCCAGGCTCCTCTGTCCATGGGTTTATCCAGGTAAGAATACTGGAGTCCTCCTCCAGGGGGATCTTCCTGACCCAGGGATCGAACCCATGCCTCTAATGTCTCCTACATTAGCAGGTGAGTTCTTTATCATCACTAGCGCCACCTGGAAAGTCACTAAGCTGTCACACCCATATTCACAACAGTATTATTCAAGAAAGATATCAAAAAGCAGAAGTAACTCAAGCATCCACTGATGGAATGGACAAACAAAATATATATCCATAAATGGTATATCCATAAAGATCCATAAATGACATATCCATAAGTGGAATATTGCTCAGCCTCAAGAAGAAAGGAACTTCTGACACATACTATGACAAGGATGAATCTTGAGGATATTGTGCTAAGCAAAATAAGCCAGTCACAAAAGGACGAGTATTATTTGATTCTACTTAAATGAGATACCGATGACAGCCAAATTCACAGAGACAAAAAGTAGAATGATGGATTCCTGCATTTGGGGTTGGGGAGTTGTTATTTGTGGATGGGTACAGACTTTGAGTTGGGGATGCAAAAGTTCTGGAAATTGATAGTGGTGATGGTTACACGAGAATATGAATGTATTAAAGGCAATTCAACTACACATTTTAAAATTGTTACAATAGTGAAATTCATGTTATATATATTCTATTTCAATAAGTTTCCTTTATCCTTTTTCATTTTGTGTGCTAATTTGCATTTGAAAGTCATTGTCCCGGTTAAAGGAATCTGCCAAAGCTTAAGGAGAGGAAGCACCACTGTGGGTGCAGCCCAGGCAGCTGAATCCAGTTACCCAGGACCCATTCACAGTTGGAAAGCCTTGCCTCCAGATAGGCTGTGGGCTTCCCAGGTGGTGCTGGAGGTAAAGAACCCACCTGCCAATGCAGAGATATAAGAGATGCAGGTTCTGTCCTTGGGTTGGGAAGATGCCCTGGAGGAGGAAATGGCACCCCACTCCAGTATTCTTGCCTGGAAAATCCCATGGACAGTGGAGCCTGGAAGGCGGCAGTCCATGGGATCGCTGAGGGTCAGACACGACTGAGCGACTTCACTTTCATTTTTCACTTTCATGTGTTGGAGAAGGAAATGGCAACCCACTCCAGTGTCCTTGCCTGGAGAATCCCAGGGACAAGGGAGCCTGGTGGGCTGCCGTCTATGGGGTCGCAGAGTCGGACATGACTGAAGCGACTTAGCAGCAGCAGCAGCATGTAATAGACATAGAATATGCATACTTGCACATATATACATACACATATGAAGGTTTCCCTGGTGGCTCAGACAATAATGAATCTTCCTGCAATGTAGGAGATCCAGGTTCAATCCCTGGGTCAGGAAGATACCCTGGAGCAGGGAATGGCAACCCACTCCAGTATTCATGCCTGGGAAATCTCATTGGCTATAGCCCATGGGGTCTCCAACAGTTGGACATGATTGAGTGACCAAGCACCATGCATATGAAATGGAGGTCTGTTATGACTGGTTAGTATGTTTGTAAAATTCAAATTAATCTGTTCTTTGCAACATTGACCCTGATAGTCTACAAGGCAGGCCATCTAGCTGGAATTCATAATCATGAAATTTTCATACTGCATTAAGAATCTCTATGGGTGATAATAGAGCACTAAAATAGCTAACATTGCATTGATATTTCTCACTCCCTACATTTGTTTAATTTCTTTGCCAGAGACACATACTTAACTTGTCTTGGTAGATTTTTGTAATATGCCTTTCAAATGGAAAACTGTATTTGAGCATTCCAATTTTATCAAGTAGCAAAAACACCCAGGCTGTTGGCCAAAATTTACATGTTTGTTACTGCATTCCATACCCAGATATTTCAGGACTGAAGAATAATAACCATTTTCTAAAATGTTATTGGATCCATAATTCTGGCAGCAGTTTAATTCACATAGCCATTTCCATTAAAGCAATAATTATCAACACATAATTGTACGAATCTCCACATATAGTGATAATCAATTTCAGTTGAAATAGTCTTTATAGTTCAACAATGTTTGTTAATACCTACTATGTGTAATGTCTATAATTTCTTACCTTTATCTAGCACTTCAGAATCTTGATGGAGAAGGAAATGGCAACCCACTCCAGTATTATTGCCTGGAGAATCCCATGGGTAGAGGGGCCTAGTGGGCTACAGTCCACGGGGTCACAAAGAGTCAGTGGGACATGACTGAGCGAAGGCTTCCACTTCCTTCAGAAACTTGAAAGTCATGTTCATTATCTCACTCATTTCTGACAGAAGCCTGGGAGAAGGATAAGCAGGTTAACATACAAGGAAACTGAGGCACAGAGAGATTAAATGCTTTGCTCAAGAGCATGGACCTAGTAAGTGATGTTGTCACAATAAAATCCAGATTTTCTCAAGCCTATTCCTTCTCTGTGTTGCCCCTCACATTACCTCTCCTCACTGTCACCACTCATTGTTGGTATTTATCTGAAATTGTCCTTTACCAGTCCTCTAAGTAAACTTTTTGTGTCAATACAACTTTTTTTTTTTCTAGAATGCTCTGCCATCTCACTTAGCAACATACCATGTGACTCAGATGGTCTTCACTTCATAAGCTCAGCTAACTTGTTCTACCAGTAAATGCCCTTCAATTTGTCTGCTTTCCCTAACAATGATAGCTTTGCATTCCTCCTTCTTCCAGCAGGAGAAATGAGAGGGGAAGCTTTGCCTTTGCTCCAGGGTAGGTGGTGTGACATGATGTGCAGAGGAGTCTGCGAGTCAAGAGACCTGAGTTTTGGTCCTGGTTCTGCTATTGACTAGAGATGAAATGTTGGACAAACTTGATGCCACCACAGCGCTAGTTTCCTACCAAATAAGAATTGTGATGCCTTTCCCGTTTTTCTCAGAGGATGAGATTAAAAGCAAATATGTGAAGAATCTGAAGATAAACTCTGTATTAATGTAAATATTGCCAAGTCTTTTTAGTATTCTATTATTAAATGTGGGGGTGGGGATAAAGAAACTTCCTACTGACTCTCTTGAGTCAGACTTTTAAACTGTATTTCTAAATGTTTGTGGGTGGAGAGTGTAGTTGGGAATAAAGGAGGAGATGGAACTTTCATTTCAAGGATTGGATGGACCCCTTTGAAATGTGTGCACGCATGCTCAGTTGCTTCAGTTGTGTCTGACTCTTTGCGACCCTTTGGACTGTAGCCTGCCAAGCTCCTCTGTCCATGGGATTCTCCAGGGAATAACAC
Organism: Capra hircus; assembly: GCF_001704415.2. Lineage (NCBI taxonomy): Eukaryota > Metazoa > Chordata > Mammalia > Artiodactyla > Bovidae > Capra > Capra hircus. The sequence goes on along the minus strand of NC_030818.1, from coordinate 64,203,579 downwards.
TGGCTTCGGTTGCCATTTCCTTCTCCAGAGGATCTTCCAAACCCAGAGACTGAACCCATGTCTCCTGCATTGCAGGTGGATTCTTTACCATTGAGCCACCACAGAAGCCCTTTGACATATGTACCTTGTCTCAATTCTCTAAGGACTACTAGTTACCCAGATTTGTATATTCTGAGAACTAGAATCAGACGTATTTCTCCATCTGGTATGTGTGGAAAAACAGAATATATAGATTAATAGTTTAACATTGACCTCAGTGAAGATAAAAATAAAATCATCTGAGAATAATTAAATAATTATGATAAGACAATACATAAATATTTATGTGGTATGAACTAAAAAGGATCCTGATTACAATCTCCACTTTCTGCTCATTAAGGAACTAGTGATAACCTTTAATGAACATTACTAGAGGAACTCTCTTTTATCCTTTTCTCCATGTCCCAGATCTTACCGTTTCAAGCCTTTAGCATTGAGATGGCTAGTTTTTACAATAGTCTCTTACTAGTCACAGGAAAAATAAGGGTCTTTCTATGTGCATTTCCACCGGGCGTCAGAGGATGAGATGATTAGATAGCATCACCGACTCAACGAATATGAATTTGAGCAAACTCTGGGAGATAGTGAAGGGCAGGGAAGCCTGGCATGCTGCAGTCCATGGGGTCACAAAAGTTGGACATGACTTAGTGACTTAGTGACTGAACAACAACAACCCTGCACATTCGCCACTTTTTAAGAACTAAAATGTTATCAATTTACACCCATGAAAAGTTCTCCCAACATTCTGCAAATGATGAATGACAATTTGACTACTTGTCAATAAAATGGAGGCATGATCTTTAGCCTTTGTCTCTCAAAGCCCAGATTTTTTATCTGCCTTCTTTCAACCTTTCAGTGTCTTCTTGGCTATGAGCTATTAGGAGGAACATTTTAAGTCCCTTTTCATGGAAAGTGTTATTTGCTGCTTGAAGTACCAGCTGAAAATGATCACTCACCACATTGCACCATATCACCTCCTGTGTTACACATTAAACTCACCCCCTGACACTTATTGCTTAGAAGTGGTGCAGGGAAATAATGATTTAATCACATCCTATTCAATATTGTGAAGTTTCTACTGTTTCTCTCAGGACAGAAGAAGAAAGTCCTTTGATGGCCTGGGGTTTCCTTGGGTTGAGAATCATGTAAAATATTGGTCAAGACGTTTCCCAATCTTTTCTTTCTTTTTCGTAGCTTAGTTTGGAAAGCACATTCTCTGTGCCCCAGGGCTTCAAACTGAGATTTGTCTCCAGTATTTGGATTATGAACAGGTTAATTATCAGCAACTGATTGCACTTGTCTTTGTGAAGGTCTGTGCATAATAGAAGTGTTGCTTTTTTCTCTGCCCATCAGACCAAGACAGAAGACTTGTTCAATAACTCATCCTTTCTGGTCACTTCCAAACAAAGGATTCTCTCAGGAAGAAAATTTCCCAAACAAAGTCTCCCTCAAAAACAAATTCAAGATTGTACGATTTGACCTCTAGGTCTGAGACCTACATAGTGTAACTCTAGGAAAGGCAACCCTGAGCAGTCTTTCTGCCACACATCTATCTCTTCAAGAACAGAATGGCCTACAATGTGATGGGGAACTCTCCGCTGCCTGTGTCCTTCCTCAAATTGGCTCATAGTTAGAAAGGATTAAAATATTTTAAAAAGTGACACTTTTCTGAGATGTCCTACCTGGGGGTCCTTGCATCCTTAGAGGCAATTCCAGAGGCTCAGACAAGCAGAAAACAACTTATAATGGACATTAACAGGACTATAGCCAAGTAAAAGATGACTCAGGCCCTCAGTGAGCTGCTGTTATGCAGCCATGTGGAAAGTCGGTCACACTGACTTGTCACCACTGCTCTGGAGCTGTGGGTTTTCAGGACTGTGAGGCCACGAACTGAGCTGTACCAGAGAGACTTAAGGGTGGACCTAATATCTACGCTAGGTCAGGTCATTTCTTGGAGTTTCAGAACTTTCCACTGTAATCAAAATGATCTGATAGATGTGAGTGATTTTAAGAACCTTGTGTCAGACTGAGTTTATGAGGCATATAATATGAATGAACATTTTTTGCAGAGAAGAGTTCATGGAAAGTTCTTCCGGGGGGAAAAAAGAGGTTGGTGCTCCAGATATACAACAGGCAGAGCAACCAGATGTGCTGTTTCTCCATGGATGGTTTAGGTCTATGCTTACTGCTCTGACTCAATAATGCTTCCTCTTTAGTGCTGAAAAGTGTCACAGCTTGGTAAATGGGTTATATGGTTGCCCTAGTGAAGTGATATTTGGATATTATTCTCCAAAAGGAATGGGTTCATTGATCTTGCACATGGCTGGTCAGACAAACCACACATTTGTGTAAGAAGAGAGAAGTGAAGCCTGCTATTAAAGCAATGCTGGCTACCAAAATTAGAAGAGAGACCAAACCCAGCTAATCAACCACAAAACATGAAGCCCCAAGGTGTCAGTAATGCCTAATGCTGCTCCCAAGGAAATGGTCACCCAAGGTTTCTGGGATGAAATTTTTTTCAATTCACTTTCCCTTCTCTTTACAACATGAACACAGAGTCAGGGAATTCTGATAAAAGGCATAGCTGAAAAGCCATTCATTTACCTATTATCCATAGACCAAGAACAATACACAACTCTAAAAGTAAATGGGAAAAACTGGGAACACTACAGATATGTAGAACAATGAATTCCACTGTTTGAATAGCCAAATCCATTATTGTTGCACCCGTGCTATTTCTAGCCAGATTAATCAACGAAATGCTGTTTGGTGCCATTGGCAATTCCAAATCCCCCATCCCTAGAACTCCCACTGATACCAGTACATAAAGGTCTTGTAACAGAACTTTTCATCCAGTTGTGTTCATGTCTGAAGATGATTGATATCAGCTGAGAGTTTCTTATTTCAAAACATACTTTGAGTTGGTACAGCATAAATTTTTATCGTTGGATACAATTCTCCATTTTATTTGGTTATTGACGATATTAAATAAATAGCAGGTTAGTATAACTAGCAAAAAATAATCTAACTTTGATCTCAAAATAAAATATGAATTTTTTAATAAGACTAACTCTGAAAAAAAATGTAGGGATGGGAGAGGTGAATGTCCTACAGCAAGAAATTAAAATTGGATACAATGATGCTTTAAAAAAAAGGTTTTATTAACTTTAGATTAAACAGACATGAAGTATTCAATTAAAATGATTTCTGAGGTTTTAAAACCATCATGTTCTGTGATTAATATGGTAAATGTAAGTTTGATTGAAATATTAAGCAGAAAGGAAATAAATAACAGAGTTTCAAAAATATATATTCTCATTAGTAATGCAAGTCTGAAGTAAAAAGTCCAGTAAAAATATGGCTTGCTTCTAGGAGATGAATAATATTATTTACGGAACTCTTTTGAACAAGTCAGGATGTTCTCATTTGCATATGTAGCTTGATTGGTGAATTATGACCCAGGATTCCAAAATCATTGTTCTCTAAACTTGAGCCCAGAAATATACCTTATAGGCCAACCTCCTTTCTCCTGTTTTTCTCACTCTCTTTACTATGAAATCTGGACTTGGGGTGGGGGTGGGACATCTGGATGGAGCAAAGATTACAGTCCATCATGTGACAACAACTGAGTATAAAAGCAAAGGAATTTGTCACCTGACTGTGTGCCATGTAGGATTTGAAATTACTTTCAAAGTCTTGTGTGACTGGATTCAATCCATCAATTCATTTGAGGTTTTTTATTATTATTATTTTGACTATGTAAGTGAAGACCACAACTAAAGTGGGAAAACTCTAGGAAGAGAAACAGCAATGATCCAGTTCAAGAGAGCTGAAGGGAGGAGCAGTGATCAACTTTTAGCTGAAAACTTGCTTCTGAATAAGCCACACAGTCTCCAAATAGCACACTGCTGCTGCTAAGTCGCTTCAGTCATGTCCGACTCTGTGCGACCCCAGAGACGGCAGCCCTCCAGGCTCCCCCATCCCTGGGATTCTCCAGGCAAGAACACTGGAGTGGGCTACCATTTCCTTCTCCAATGCATGAAAGTGAAAAGTGAAAGTGAAGTCACCCAGTTGTGTCCGACTCTCTTAGCGACCCCATGGACTGCAGCCTGCCAGGCTCCTCTGTCCATGGGATTTTCCAGGCAAGAGTGCTGGAGTGGGTCGCCAGTGCCTTCTCCGAAATAGCACACAATACACAAATAACTTTAAATGTCCTTCTCTGACATGAAGCAGCTGTTAAACTCCCAACAAGTCCATACAATCTCTTTGGCGATTCAACACAAAATAAAGCATTCACACACTTTTCAAGTGACCAGTATTCTCTGAGCACTCACTATGGGTCAGGAATTTCTAATTCAGTGCTGAGCAAAGAAAAAAAAGCAGGCTTTGTCCTCATGGAGTGAGTCCTTTAAAGGAAGAAAGATATGGTTCACTATAAAAAAACTACAGAGACAATTGCAAAAACTGCAACTGATCCAAATTCTACTGCACAGAGGAATAGAAGCTGTGAGAGTTTACTGGCCTGGTCAAGGAGGTCAGAAAGAGGCATTAAGGATAAATCTAAAGGCTTAACTAGGTGGAGGGTACAACTGCAAGATAGGGAAGAGTGTGAGAAAAGGCCCAGTGGTAGGAGGGAGCAAAGTGAATACGGGGGACTGAAACAAGGTCAGCGTGACTGGAGTCCAAAGAACAAAGCTGAGTTAGATGGAGACATCTATTTCTGCTTTACTGACTATGCCAAAGCCTTTGACTGTGTGGATCACAATAAACTGTGGAAAATTCTGAAGGAGATGGGAATACCAGACCATCTGACCTGCCTCTTGAGAAACCTGTATGCAGGTCAAGAAGCAACAGTTAGAACTGGGCATGGAACAACAGACTGGTTTCAAATAGGAAAAGGAGTACATCAAGGCTATATATTGTCACCCTGTTTGTTTAACTTATATGCAGAGTACATCATGAGAATGCTGGGCTGGAGGAAGCACAAGCTGGAATCAAGATTGCCGGGAGAAATATCAATAACCTCAGCTATGCAGATGACATATCTGCATATGTAAAGTGAAGAAGAACCAAAGAGCCTCTTGATGAAAGTGAAAGAGAAGAGTGAAAAAGTTGGCTTAAATTTCAACATTCAGAAAACTAAGATCATGGCATCCAGTCCCATCACTTCATGGCAAATAGATATGGAAACAGTGGCTGAATTTATTTTTCTGGGCTCCAAAATCACTCCAGATGGTGATTGCAGCCATGAAACTAAAAGATGCTTACTCCTTGGAAGGAAAGTTATGACCAGCCTAGAAAGCATACTAAAAAGCAGGGACATCACTTTGCCAACAATGGTCCATCTAGTCAAGGCTATGGTTTTTCCAGTGGTCATGTATGGATGTAAGAACTGGACTATAAAGAAAGCTAAGCACTGAAGAATTGATGTTTTTGAACTGTGGTGTTGGAGAAGACTCTTGAGTGTCCCTTGGACTGCAAGAAGATCCAACCCGTCCATCCTAAAGGTGTTCATTGGAAGGATACCTAAAGGTGTTCATTGGAAGTCCTGGGTGTCCATTGGAATGATTGATGTTGAAGCTGAAACTCCAATATTTTGGCCACCTGATGCAAAGAGCTGACTCATTTTGAAAAGACCCTGATGCTGGGAAAGATTGAGGATAGGAGGAGAAGGGGACAACAGAGGATGAGATGGTTGGATGGCATCACCAACTCAATGGACATGGGTTTGGGTAGACTCCGGCAGTTGGTGATGGATAGGGAGGCCTGGCATGCTGTGGTTCATGGGGCTGCAAAGAGTCAGACACGACTGAGCGACTGAACTGAATCTAACTGAAGCTGGAAAGGTCAAGTAGGGGTCAGACCATGCACAGCTTTGAGGACCATGTTACACAGTTGGAACATTTACTATGAGCTCCTGGAAGGTCATTGAGGAGTTTTAAACAAAAGGATGATATAATTGGAATTGAAACATTCACAATGAGGCACATAGTCCACTTTAAAAATGAAGCAGCCTTCAGCTGTCAAATCCCTTCAGGAATTGCCTGAACCACAGAGCCATGGCGCCCAAGGTTCACCCCTTTCCAGGGCTCACAACTCGATCAATGCAAGGGTATAAGACCAGGCCTGCTCCTCTCAGCCTGGGGCAGCACTGATGCATCATCCATTAGCAAAAGTCCCCACAGTGTTGGCTGAGGCTGAGGCTGGAACTTCATTGCAACTCCAACTTCTCCCTTCATCCAAGCTAACTCCTTTCCTTTCCACAAGAGATACTCTTTAATTAAAAAATTAATAAATTTTAAAAAAAGAAAAGAATGAGAGAGCAAAAGGAAAAGAAGAAACACGGCCAAATCAGCTTCTTGTGTGCCAGTTCTCCATCCCAAGTCAGACTTTTAGGAAACCCAACCCCAGACAGTCTGGAAGTAACAGGGAAATGATTCAGAGACGGGTTGGAGGTGGAAGTGGCAGCCCAAAAAAGTAAGATTTGGGAGAATGGCATTGAAACATTTATAATATCATATAAGAAATGAATCACCAGTCTAGGTTCGATGCAGGATACAGGATGCTTGGGGCTGGTGCACTGGGATGACCCGGAGGGATGGTATGGGGAGGCAGGTGGGAGGGGGGTTCAGGATGGGGAACACGTGTACACCCGTGGCGGATTCATGTTGATGTATGGCAAAACCAATACAGTATTGTAAAGTAAAAAAAAATAAAGAAATAAAATAAAATCTGAAAAAAAAAAAAAGTAAGTGAAAGTGTTAGTCACTCAGTCGTGTCTAACTCTTGTGACCTCGTGTACTGTAGTCTGCCAGGTTCCTCTGTCCATGGAATTCTCCAGGCAAGAAGAGTGGGATGAATAGCCATTCCTTTCCCCAGGGGATTGTCCCAACCCAAGGATCAAACCCAGGTCTCTTGCATTGCAGGCGAATTCTTTACCATCTGAGGCACCAGGGAAGCCCAAGTAAGTAAGTAAAGATGGTGGTAGCTGAGTGCAGGCTGATGGAGAGAAACAGAGGAAAGTGAGTAAATTTAGGAGACATTTGGGAAGGATTTGGGGATGAAGTGGAGATGGGGAAGAGTGATCACAGAGAGTGAGAAACCAAGGGTGATGTCTCGCTCTCTAGCGTGTACAGCTGGGACACTAAAAAGAATCTCGTTTGAGGGAAAGAGCAAAACTTTTCCTTTTGGTGCCTGTTCTAGCTAATAGCCATCTTGATGGTCCAACAAAGATTTTTAAGGAACACCAAGTACCTGAAATACCCGTGTTTCCATGTCATCAGGCAGAGATGGTATCTTTGTTTATCAACAGTCATATTCAGGGCTGCCCTGGTGTAGAGAAAGAGTAGTGGGTTTATGCCACTGAACTGGGATTGGCAAACCTTTTCTGTAAAGGGTCAGGCAGTAGTTATTTTAGGCTTGTGGGATATATATGCTCTCTGTTGTCTATATTATTGCTTTTTTTAAGATACCCCTTTCAAAATGCAAAAACCACTCTTAGCTAATGGGGCATAAATAGACTGTGGGCCACCAGTGCAGTTTGCTGACTCTTGCCATGCAAGACAATTAACTTTAAAATCAGACCAATTAAAACTGCATTTCTCCTCCCCTGAGCATCCTGGCATTTGAACTTGGAGATAAATAGTCTTTAATCATTTGAAGCCTATGTTTTCTCATTTGTAGAATATATAATATCTACCTCTTTGGAATAAAGAATATTCGCCTGGAATAAAGAATATTCAATATCCATCCATATACCCAGCACATGGAAGTCATCTCATTCAAGAGTATAGTGAGAAAGACTATCTTGTTTCTAAATTTTTTCTTTTGCATTAGAATATGTTGATATTAACATCCCCGCCTCCCTACCCCAGGTTACACTTGGAGACATATTTTCCTGGAACACGTTAGACAAGCTTGTCTATGGCAGAATAACCAGCTTCTTCCAGATCCTATCCATTGCTGACACGGGAGTGAAAGGGAGACCTGGGAAAATGTAACACATGCTGTCACTCCTGTCTGTGTGCCTTAGCCTGATGACTTCAGCCATACCTGGTCCACTAAGTTGCTGCTCTTGCCAAAAATAAAGTCACACACCCCATACTATTGGCCCCACACTAGCTCCAGTATTTGTTGCTCAGAGACTCCACCCATCGAGGCAGAAGGCTCCTCTCCAATCTACACTGCATAAAGTCAGTTATTTTCACAGATCTGAGCACAATGAAGGGGGGTTGTCCTGTGTCATATCATATGGAATATTCCCGTGCTCATGTTCAGACGCTCAGTCATGTCTGATTTTTGTGACACCACAGACTGTAACCTACCAGGCTCCTTTGTCCATGGAATTTTCCAGGCAAGAATACTGGCATGAGTTGCAATTTCCTCCTCCAGGGGATCTTCCCAGTCCAGGGACTGAACCTGGATCTCCTGCATCTCCTGCTTTGCAGGCAGATTCTTTATCACTGAGTCATTATTTCCAGCTTCCACTTAAGGCCACAGGAGTCCAAAACCTCTTCCTTCCTTCCTGTCCCAAGGGGAGTGGTCTTAACAAGCTTCCCAGACTTGTTCCACCCTCTGGGGAAGCTTCATTTCCCTTCTTCCTTTCCCCATCAACAAATTCTGCTATATGCCCTTTCACTTCACTGGGCTACACGTATTACTCATATTTCAGCTCCTCTGCCCATTTCTTTAGATATAGGTTAAATGAGGCAAAACTGCATACTTTTTTTTTTTTTTTGACATGGACTTTTTTTTTTAAGTTTTTGTTGAATTTATTACAATATTGCTTCTTATGTTCTGGTTTTTGGGCCCTGAGGAATTTTAGCTACTTGAGCAGGGATTGAACTTGCACCCCCTGCATCAAAAGGTGAAATCTTAACCACTGGACCACCAGGGAAGTTCCCATGGTTGCATACATTTGAAAGGAAAATCCTAAAAACTTCTGTGAATTCCTAGGAGAGGGAAAGCAGATTTTTATTCTCGGGGTGATTTCAGTCTGTGAGTTCTTGCTTCTGCACATACCTCATTGCTGAAATTGTGAAACTCTTTTCTTTTTCTTTACACATAGAGACACAAATACACTCACAAAATATATTTGTGTGTCTAATGGATGTAAATAAAGGTTCAGAGAAAAAGAGGTTTCATGGCAATAATGAGCCATGAAATATTAGACATTCTTTAAATCTGCTTTGGTCCTGCCCATGTAGAAATCTCACCAGCTCTTTGTCTCACAAAGAACTCCGGTTCTTGCCGTACCCTCTTCCCTACCAAACTTCTCTACCCATCTATTTGCACCTTTCCCGTTTCTCTCAGGAGTAAAACACAAGTCTCTCATGTAGAGCACTTCAAGGATCTTTTTTAAACTTTGGCCTCCCATTGAAACTGTTCCCCTCAGAGTCTCATGTTCTACCCCAAATAGATTGATAAATCATTTTCTCCAAACAATGAGCCTTTCCTCTGAGCAATTATGCCGGTAGCTGACACAATAATAAAAAATTTTCACTCGCTTATACATATGTTGCCTGGCTGGATTACCACTTTACTTTTCATTTTCAGTCATTAATACTTCGGCTTAAATCAGTTAATAACATGAATTGCAAGCAGCAAGAAACAAGAAAACAGAACTAAGAAAAAGCTCACTTTCTTTGAGGGAAGAAGACCAGGGAGAAAGCACAGAGAGGCCAGGTTTTGGAAGTGCGGGAGCATGGATCAGATGGAATTCAATGAGAATGTACTGTAGGGGCCGGCTGATGGGGAAAGAAAAGCAGAACTATATACAAGAAGATGGAAGAGCACAGAAAAGGAAATGTATCTATTTTGCCTGGAGCAGGACCTCAGTTTAGGTTTGCATAGCCACAGAAAAATCCTTTGGTAGAAGACACATGCATGAGGAGAGGGGAGATGCTCCTTTGATGTGGAAATGACTACTGAGAAAATCCGTGACCCCCCTGCACAAATCTCCTGATGTCATAGCTGCTATGCAAGTCTGCTTTGGCTCTGCCCTGCATGGGTGTGGCCACCCAGACTTTGAAGGCTGGGATGTGATTGATTACTGAGGCTATAAATTGTACAACTCTTATGAAACATCACTGGGGTACCGGGGACTAGAGGGTAGGGCAGAGGCCATTTTTTGCTATTTTCTGGAGCCTGCTTTAGAATTTTCCTGTATTTCTCAGTATATAACAATAGACATTAGCATTTTCATGTGTCTTGAAAGCTGAAGCCAAGATGTGGAAGATTCAATTGTTGAAGAGCAATGTTCTCTAACTGCACTCTTCAGAGATTTCCAGCACTTTCGGAAAATGTGCATTGACCAAGAGTTTAGTTATTAACGGTATTTCATTTCCAGGGATGGCCCAATTTCCAATATACTCGCCCGACCCAAGATATCCGCTCAGCTGGGGAAGCTCTTACTGGCTTCAAAGGGTATAGAGAGTAAAGCCAATATGCGGAAGGATACAGGCAGATCAATGATGATTTTTTTATCAACTTCCTTGGGTCTGTGTCCTCACTGCAGAAAGTGAGTTGCTTCTGGCAAACTGATAGACTAAGAACTATGAAAAAGACCTGGGAGTGGGATCTGAAATTCTGCCTGAAAGGGATATTTCATAGCTAAACGTGATATCCAGTCAGTTCTCATCTCTTTTCTGATTTTCTGAGACAGTCCTGATTTCAGTCACCACGTGTACTACTGTAGCTTTGCAGTTCCCTTCCCAACACTAAACCACACACACTGGTTAGCAGCTTGGCTCAAAACAAAAATCAAATTCACCCTTACCATGCTGCTGCTGCTGCTGCTAAGTCGCTTCAGTCGTATCCGACTCTGTGCGACCCCAGAGACGGCAGCCCTCCAGGCTCCCCCCTCCCTGGGATTCTCCAGGCAAGAACACTGGAGTGGGTTGCCATTTCCTTCTCCAATGCATGAAAGTGAAACGTGAAAGTGAAGTCGCTCAGTCGTGTCCAACTGTTCACGACCCCATGGACTGCAGCCTACCAGGCTCCCCCGTCCATGGGATTTCCCAGGCAAGAGTACTGGAGCAGGGTGCCATTGCCTTCTCCGACCCTTGCCATAACCTCATGTAAAAACTTCTATCTTCTGTATAATTTTAAAGCAAGATTTGGGAAAACCCTTATCTCTCAAGCATTAAATGCCTTTTTCTTTTCTTTCTTTTTTTTTTTTTTTTGACTCTGAAGATTTCTGCAGACTTCAATGCCTGGCATGTGGCCCAAAAGACCATACTCCATTCAGGTCTTGCTGATTCACAGATCTCAGGTATCCAAGGTTAGTAGACAGAACATAGGAAAATATCTCCAGAGGCAGTCAGACCCTTGCTAATGACATCATGGCAGTGACTGAATGATTAGAATAACAAAAGTTCATTTATATTTTTTGTAGGTTTTCTCAGACACTTAGCAGAGAAATCTGGGATAAGGGTAGGGAAGGAACTGAAGAAATAAGGAAATGGGATGCTCAGCCAAGATCCTTAGTTGATGTCCAGCAGAACTCATGGGCCTGATGCATTCAAATTGACCATTGACTGAGATGTCAGAAGGGCTTCAATTTTATGGAGCAATTGGCATGATGCTAGATGGAAATCAATACCCGCAATTTAAATTTTGTACTTTGTGTGTTGTCGGTTGAAGTTAGATGTCTGTTTCTCTTTCTTGGACGAATTTTCTTTCTGCAATCAGCATGATGAGAAAGAAAATAATGCTCATAAATGAAGTCAGCAGATAGCACTGGCAGAGCTGGAGAAAGCTGGCAGCTGCAAAAATTCTGTTTTCAGTTTGCATTAAGTGGCGTTAATTGCACTGCTATATAACTCGGTATAATCACACAGTCGTGGATCAGGATTCAGCTCTTGTTTCAGGGGTACTGGGGTCTAAGCGTGTGGCTATCAGGTGGGAATGCCAGGCCCTCTGGGTCATCTCTTAGCAAGTACTGTATCTTTTAGGCCTAGGGCCTCATCCTAAGCCAGAGATGTTCAAGTTCATCCCCTTGACCAAGAAGTGAATTAAGCCAGGAACAACCCAGAGGCACCTGGTCCATGAGGTAAGCCAAAAGCCATTTCCTCTCTAACCCGAGGAGTGAGGTATATGGACTGTGTCTAAGCCAGAAACCTTTCCTGTAGACCTTAGGGTTGGCTTAAAAAATGAGGCTACTACCAAGTTGAGATTTTCCTGTTAAATCTAGTAGCATTACAGGCCAATGTAACATCTAACAAGAATGATCAGTTTATAGTTTCACTTGTGAATGAGGTGAAAGAGGCTCTAAGAACTCTTGGCCAGGTAATGGGAATTTTTCAGTACATCCTTGCTAACCAAGATGTCTTGATGAAAGAGGAGTGGTCCTTTAGCCTCCTCGCTCCCATTAACTTGGTATGGGGCCTCAGACAAAGTAAACTGTTAATGCTTTGACCCTTCCACAGATGCTTTTAAAGGGAAGACATCTTGGCTGCCAAAATCTAAGGGTCTGACTTAGTAAAGGGGCTTCTCTCGTGGCTCAGACAGTAAAGAATCTGCCCACAATTCGGGAGACCAGGTTCGATCCCTGGGTTGGGAAGATTCCCTGGAGAAGGGCAAGGCAACCCACTCTAGTATTCTTGACTGGAGAACTCCATGGACAGAGGAGCCTGGTGGGCAACAGCCCATGGAATCTCAAAGAGTTGGACAGAGTGAGTGACTAACACTTTCTTTCTTCTTTCAACTTAGTAAAACTCTAAGTTCTTCTCAGTGCAAAACTCTGGGATCCAGGTATATTTTTGGTATGTTTTTGAGGGCAGAGATCTTGATTTTATTTCAGTATCCTCAGTACTTGGGACATGGCAGAAATTTATTCATGATGAACTGAATAAGTAAAGAATTATAATATTCAAGAAAACTATATTCTTGTAAATAACCCACAGTGCAACTATCCAATTAACATAGTTTTTGGCAAAGAATGAGATTCGGCCAGACAGGTCTGCATACCAAGGGGCCCCGTCAAGGGCAAAGTTTTCAGAAGCAATGAGGAAAGAGAATAGATGGGGACACTCCTACCTTTCAGAACTCGGGAGCCTGGGAACGTAGTAAATATGCAATCACTCCCAGAAAATCCAGGCTGTCCTGTTTGTACAGATCAGTGAAGACTTAAGACTACCTGAAATGATCATTTCATAGGTATGAACTTGGCTCCTTCCTCTTCAAAGCCCTTAAACCAGTGGTCCTATAATATCAAAGAAAGATGCACTAATTCATTCCCAGACCACGGGGAATTCCATGGGTACAAGACCAGGAAGGATAGACTGAGACTCTTCCCTGACTTCAGATGCACTGCTGCTAGCTATGGTCCAATTTGTGGAAGGGACAGGGGTTCTGGTTCCAGACAGCACTCAGGTGGCTTGACCATCACCCGAGGAGCTATGCTGAATCTAGAGATGTCTAAGGCAGTAGGGTCTGGTCTGGGGAAATGAGTTTCACCAGGTGGAGGCAAGACATCAAGGTGTATTTCAACCTATTAGTGACAGCTCAGTTGTTTTGAGGGTTCCTTGGGGACCCATTT